>NW_006284244.1:979656-997173 GCF_000327345.1 Myotis davidii
TTAAAGTCCAAATGGAGTACAGGCCAACAAACAGGTAGTTTGAAGATGTTTTTAGGTTATTCCTTAAGACTGAGTAATTGTTGAATGAAGATTCATTTATTTAATGGCACATTTTTTTCTTTCTAGGAAGAGTTTCACTCAGCCTGCTCCCATAAAATCTTTTATCGTCACAGTATGAAACAGAACACTCTGTGTGATGGATCTTGGCTTTATCAATGTAGTGTGCCTATGTATTTATATGGCAGTGTCCTGAAAATAAGATAGCTCATAAGTCATGGTTCATTTGAACTTTGGGTGGACCAGAGGTGAGCAATGTTGCCCTCTGTTCAGCTCTGTGCAGAGGAAAATGTCAGTTTCAATTTCTGGAATGTGTGCATCCAAAAACACAATATCATCACACTCATCTTGCCATTCAGAGTAATTTCTCATCTTCTGTAAAGTAATGGAAACCGACAGGCTAGCGTGATCATAAGACTGACAGTCCACAGCCAGTGCTCATTACAGAAATAGTTCTTTCCTTTAATTAACGATGGGCAGAAGACTCTAATTTGCATAAGAGAAATGCTTGTTCAATACCTTAGCACCTTGTGCCTCACAATATCCAATCTAAGCTGGAAAAGCATTTCTATTGTTATAAAAGCTATTGGAACATCTATATAACAAAAGCCCAGTGACCGAAACAGCGGAACCACCAGAGTGACCAGAGACCAGAATGACCACGACCTCTCACCCAGGCTGGCCCCGCCCCCTAGCAAGTGGTTAGGGGCAATCAGACAGGCAGGTGAGTGGTTAGAGGCAATCTGGCATGCAGGTGAATAATTAGGGGCGATCAGGCAGGCAGGCAGAGATAGTTAGGGGTGATTAGGCAGACAGGTGAGCAGTTAGGAGCCAGCGGTCCCAGATTGCGAGAGGGTGCAGACCAAGCCGAGGGAACCACCGCCCCCCCCATGCATGAATTTTGCGCACCAGGCCTCTACTAGGAAAATAAAAGGGAAAAAATTAATAATTTTAGAAAAAATAAATTCCAATATTAATAAGCTAACATAATGTCATTGCTTCTCTGAAGACCAACTAGAGAACAAGGTGCAAACAGGGATAAAAAAAAGTCAAAACCAACAGAATCATATAAGAAATGTACTGTTCAACAGCCATAAAAAATTGTCATGTTAGTATAAAAAAAAATAGAAAGATGTTGGAAGCTAAAGTTGACACTATATTTTTAAAGGTGAAAGAATAACTGAAAAGTGATGTAGGAGTGCAAACAAGAGAGTTAAGTTTCTTTATTAAATGAGAAATAGTTTCTGGTCTGGAAAACTACTGGACTGAAAAATAAGTTACTTCTGTGCATTTTGAACACTCATGGCATGACTATTAGATACACCTGGACAGCACCTATTTTTCAAGTATAGCTTTAAATAGAGTTCTTACTAAAGCAAGACCCTAAACTTAACTACCCTACTGTATTAAAGAAGACAATGCTGCCCTTTATAACATATTAATATATAAAGATTTAATCAAGAATGAGCAAATAAGAATTCACTATTTTAGTTGTGTTGTTTTGCATATTCACACAAAGAAAATATTGACCTGTGAGCCTGGAGCAAATGTTAGCCTCCAGGAAAGCGTACACAGTGGTCTGCATCTCCCCTATGTTTTTTCAGGGATCTGGGTATTTTCTTATACAGCACTTACCACATTGTTACAGCCATCATTCTTGTCTCTATCACTAGATTATGAGAATTGTGTTTCACTTATCTTTCAGCACCCAGCATAGTTATTGGCACACACTTGGAACTTTATAAATGAGTAGGAGCCCAGTGCACGAATCTGTGCACCTAGAAAGGAAGTATGGGCTGTGAGGCTGCAGTGGGCACAGAGGCAGGTCTCGGCCCATCCTCTGCGTCCCCGCCTGGCCCCTACGCTGTCACCCCCAGTCCCCTGTCTGCCAGCAGCCCTGCTCCCGCTGCTCCCATGCATTGACGGCACTAGCCCCGCTTGTACCTGCTGGTAGCGCGGAGCGATTGGGGCCAGAGCCAGCAGTGGGTGCAAGCAGTGGCTGCTGCCCTGATCACCCCTTGGGAGCAGGGGGAGGTGGAGAAGCCCTCAGGGGCAATTGGGGCAAGCAGCCGCTACTTGCACCCACTGACAGCACCAAGTGATTAGGACCAGCGCTGGGTGCCGGCAGTGGGTGCGAACGGTGGCTCCAGCACCAGCTGTGGGTGCTAACTAGAGGGGCTGGCACCACCAGCAGATGCAAGCAGCGCCTCCTGCAGTGGGTGGAAGCAGAGCCAGTGCCGGCAGCAGGTGCGAGCGCCGGGTGGGACCGTGGTACGTGGGAGCAAAGAATTTTCAGTAACCTCCAGAGGCTTGCTCTGATGACAGTGACCAGTGCCCCGCCTTGGTGCCCCTGCTCACCTCCACCATTCCACCGTGGCTGACACTCGCCATGTTCCGCACTCTGCCACCTGCTGCCAATGCCCACCGTGTTCTGCACGCGCGCCCTGGTGGTCACAGCGCACGTTGCGACCAGTTGTTCAGCTGTTTGGTTGTTCTGCTGTTCAGTCTATTTGCATATTAGCCTTTTACTATATAGGATTACTGGGAAAAAGTGCATGGATATTTGGGGTTTAAGTTGATTCTCAAACCTTTGTAGAGCCTATATGTCACTACTGTTAGAAACTTTAAGCAAGTGACGAAGGTAGGCTTCATAAAGTTTTAGAGATGTTAATAACTTGATTAGTTTGTCCTTTCAAAACAGTATTTGCAGTTTTGTGGATTTATATATGAATATACAATGTTTCCACATTTAAGAATGCTAATTGAGAAAAATTAAAAATGAGAAAGAAAATTTAATGGAAGTAGAAATAAATAAAACATTAAGACCTGATGAAAGTAAAATTTGCCATGATTATAGTTAAGACAAAAAGTTACTCCATGTATTAATGTATTCACTCATTAATCTATCCATTCATTCAAAAAGTATCATGTCAGGCATGGGCTATATGTTCTGGATATGGAAACAGTAGAGACTAAGAGAAAGAGCCTGTCGTAGGGCTTATGGGTAGGATGGGTACGAAAGCTCAATGAAGGGGCACCAAACCTTGACCTTTATGATCATTAGAAAGTGTCCAAGGCAAATAGAACAAGATAAATAAAAATGCTAAGACCCAGAGATAGGAGATAGCATATATTTTCAAAGAATTAAAAGGTATTTAGATGCTCTTTTGCATAGACTATACATACTTATCTAGGGAAAAATAATCTTTTTCAAAAATCTGTAGCTATATCAAACTGCATAGGCAGTTTCTTTCACTTTTAGTAAGGCTTGCTTTCCTTCCCTCCTTCTCCTGCCGCCTCTCCCAAACTGAACCTGAGTTTTCTGACATCTCAAGCAATGAAGGTTTAACAGAATTCTACTTGGTTTGCATTACTTGTTTTATTATGTACATACTAGAGGCCCGATGCACAAAATTCATGCAAGAGTAGGCCTTCCTTCCCCACGCTGCCAGCACCAGCTTCCCTCTGGCACCCAGGACCTGGGCTTCCCTCACAGCCCCAGCTTCGTCAGGAAGGACGTCTGGTCTAATTAGCATATTACACTTTTATTATTATAGATTGTTAAACTTAAATGAAAAGATGTATTTCTGATCTTAAACCCCATCTGATATATTCACCAAATAGTCTAATCTTTCTCTAAAGCATGTGCAGAAAGAGCATAAACTGAGCTCAGTTGAGTAGGACAAATGGCCAAGGCCTGAGTTGGAGAAATTAATGGGTGGTGATCCCTCAGCAAGGTTTCCAGTGGAAGTGGTAATGTTTGCTGCACAGTGACTCCAAAAATGTTCTCAGTCTGAACATTTGTATTGTTCCTTAATATGTACTCTAATAATGGTCCTTCTAGGAACATTCCCTAGATGTATGGGTATAAAACATGAAGTCTATTAACTCCTTGAAATTTTATGCAGACTTTTATATGACTATAACATGTACAGTTTCCAAAAGCATGTTCATGGTTTCCATCATATTCTTCCAGGGGTCCATGACCCACCAAATTGTTAACACTACGTTTAGGCATTAAACAATGTCAGAGCCAAATTGAAGTCTCAAACACCAATTTCATCCACTGCAGATAATCTGTTAGTGTGACATTAGATAGAAGGTCAATGCCTGCTTTGGGTAACAAAGCCTTTTAGGAGGAAATTGTCTTCTACCTGCATATCATCTTTATCTTCTGCCTGTGTGGAATAAGATATGAAAATAAAGTACCACAGCTTGCTTCATTTCTTTTCAGACATTCAGATTTTATCTTAAAAGCCTTAAACCAGAACTAATGTTACTAGTGACTTAACATAATTTCTCCAGTCATCCTTCTCAGAAATAGACTGTTTCCTGATTTGTTTTGCCAGCTGTGCTAGGATTTGAATGCTACATCTGTAATATGAAGTGATAAAACATCTGCTTCTATAAACTGAGCATCCAAGAGGACAGACACTTGATAATTCCTCTTTGCAATTAAGGATTTTTCTGGTGGCCTAAAATAGATAACATAGAACTCCTCAAATGTCCCAATTATTACTTCAAGAATAGCATTTCTGCCCTAACCAGTTTGGCTCAGTGGATAGAGCATCGGCCTGTGGACTGAAGGGTCCCAGGTTCAATTCCAGTCAAGGGCATGTACCTTGATTGCGGGCACATCCCCAGTAGGAGGTGTGCAGGAGGAAGCTGATTGATGTTTCTCTCTCATCGATGTTTCTAACTATCCCTCTGCCTTTCTCTCTGTAAAAAATCAATAACATATAAAAAAAGATAGCATTCCTACACAGTTCTATCTTTTGGAAATAGAAAGAAAAGGATTCTGCCATATTTACAGCCATGTGATTAATGAAAATTTATACTTTTATTTCTTTTTAGTTCAAATTTTGCCTTATTAGGGACAAATAACATACCCATGTTCTTAATATGTAAAATTGTTTCTCCAACATGAGTTAAGTTCTTATCCTTGAAGAAAGTGCTGGGATTAGATAATTCCTGTTAAGGGTTTAAGTTTTGTCCCCTAGAAAGATATGTGGGAATCCTAACTCTAGGACTTATGTAGAGGGGCACTGAATGTAAACTTCAAGGTGCAGCCTCATTGGTAAACAGGGTCATTGGGGATGTCATTAGTTCAGAGAGGTCATGCTGGAATGGAGGGGGCCCTTAACCCAGTGTGGCTGGTGTCCTTTAGGAAGAGAAGCGACACAGAGACACAAACTTACGAGGGAGGAAGCCATAGGACAACTGAGGCACATGTTGAGGTGCTGCAGCTTCAAGTCAAGGAATGTCAAGAATTTCCCACAATCCCCAGAAACTAGGAAGAGGCAGAGAAGGCTTGTCCTCTGCAGGTTTCAGAAAGACTATGGCCCGGACCACACCTTGATTTCTAACTTCTAAGCCTCCACAACTAGGAAACAATGCATTTCTGTTGTGCTTAAGCAGGTCGTAGTAGTTTGTTACAACAGCCCTAGGAAACAAACACAACTCCCAAGAACTTCCAGTTCAAATATCCCGTGAATCTTTAAAAACAACCACTCGTTGCTATTAATGTGTTGTGTTGCAGAGCCATGCAAGCACAACATAGGCCCGCCCTATTTCCTTCATCAAGTTATAACTGTTGTTATTTCCGTTACAACAGCACCATTATATACTGACAAGACAGTCTTGTAACTCATAGCTCTATAGTGAGAAAAACATACCTATAGATCGGTGATGGCGAACCTTTGAGCTCAGTGTGTCAGCATTTTGAAAAACCCTAACTCAACTCTGGTGCCGTGTCACATATAGAAATGTTTTGATATTTGCAACCATAGTAAAACAAAGACTTATATTTTTGATATTTATTTTATATATTTAAATGCATTTAACAAAGAAAAATCAACCAAAAAAATGAGTTCGCATGTCACCTCTGACATGCGTGTCATAGGTTCGCCATCACTGCTATAGATAGTTGCATAGTACTCAGAAAATTTTAAAAAAAGAACAGGGGAGCAAAATTCAAATGTCAAATGTAGGTTTGATTTGGGCATGGAAATGTGAATAAGAAATCAAGTATAATCTGTATTCTATTCATTCTGATCTTTTAAATGGCATTTAGTTTCTAATTACAAATAATTGAAGTAAACTTAAAGTATAGCATGAAAAATATTGAAGTCATAGACAGAAAATGGTAAATTTTAAAATACCTCATCTATATTTCATATAGTCCTCTCATCTCTTTAAAGGGTTTGAGCTATGTTCAGAATTTTTCGTTAATTGAAAGTTATAAAACATGGAATTTTCAGAGTATGACAGCACTTCCCTTCACTTTAAGCTACCTCTGAAAAGAAGAACAAAAGGACACCACAAAGAGTCATTTTAGAATGTCCTCTTTATTGTGATAGGGTTTAGTGGAGAAGAAATAATTGGACCATAATAAATGATCCATCTGTGTTGGGCTCACCACTGAGTGGGTCATGGACCTTCTAAACCTTCTTTTCTCTCTTTCCTTCTTTAAGCAGTTAATCAGGGTGATTATTACTAGTAAAACCCATTCTCCTTCTACAAATATATTACTGGTTCTACAAATATATTTTCCCAAAGTTTTAAGGAGAAAAAATGATTGAGGGTAAGGTGCCCTTGCTGGTTTCAGGGTCTACCCTGTGACAATTACATATGTGAAAGGCTATTGACAGAGAACTCAGGGGCCTCTGATGAAATACAGTCGTCAGGGTGAAAAAAACATTTTTCATTTAATAAAGACTTCTACAGGCTGGTCGCTGCAAATTATATTTATAGGCATGGCTCAGATAGTTCCATTTTCTTTGAGTTCTGCTTCTATAAAATTTCCTTAATCAGCTGGAATTGGATGTGACTCTTATGCCATAAATCTCATAAAGGGGTCAGTTAAGGGAGCCCCACTAGAAGGTTTTCTACACTTGTTTTCCAAACTGGGGTGCAGAAACATTCTTTAGCTGAGAAAACTGGGACTCAATTCTTTTTAAAATAATCTGAAATATTAAAAATAAGAGGTTTTGTTCCACCAATGTGGCTCAGTTGATTGAGTTGTCCCATATGCCAGGAGGTCACCACTTAGATTCCTGGTCAGGGCACATGCCTAGGTTGTGGGCTCAATCCCTGTTAGGGGGCATGCAGGAGGCAGCTAATCAATGTTTCTCTCTCATCTATATTTCTATCTCTCTCTTCCTCCCTCTGAAATCAATAAAAACATATTTTAAAAAATGTTTTAATTCTTCTTAACTGCCCCACCACACAGTTTATATGGAATATATTTTAAATCATGTATTCTCTGGTCAGTGTATTCGCATTGTTTCTTATTCATGATGTCCCTTTGGTCTTACAGAAGCCACACCTGTGAAAGTCCTCCTGGAGTGTTTTGTAAGGAGATCTAGACATGAGTGCTGTTGCTTTAAAGAGATTCAGAAACCAGAGAAGCATTGATCTTTCTAATGGCTGTGTGAACAAGTCTAATGTCTCTCATTTTCATTTCAGTAGTGAAACAATACTTCAGAAGCTGTAGAATGTGTTTTTTTTCCTTTACCAGAAACATTGGTTTCATAAAATGTCTTGCTTCAGACTTTTTACCTTATGTAAATTGTTTTTTTTAAATTCTTTAAAATTATATTTTTCAATTACAGTTGACAGTCCATATTTTTTGTATTAGTTTCCAGTGTACAGCACAGTGGTTAGACAATCATCTACTTTACAATGTGTTCCCCCTGATGTTTTCTAGTACCACCTGACACCATACATAGTTATTACAATATTATTGTCTATATTCCCGAAGCCAGTGATGGCGAACCTATGACATGCGTGTCAGAGGTGACACGTGAACTCATTTTTTTGGTTGATTTTTCTTTGTTAAATGGCATTTAAATATATAAAATAAATATCAAAAATATAAGTCTTTGTTTTACTATGGTTTCAAATATCAAAAAATTTCTATATGTGACACGGCACCAGAGTTAAGTTAGGGTTTTTCAAAATGCTGACATACCGAGCTCAAAAGGTTCACCATCACTGTCCTAGACACTAGAGCAAAATGAGGCTGGAGCAAGTTACTGTTGCGGGTTGGGGATGGAGGGAAAGCAAAGGTGAGAGACATAATTAAAATCAGAGTGTCTAGGAAAAATTAACGCAAAGATATCCTAAAACTTCCAGGATATCTCCACCAATGAAGCAAAGAAAAAAAATGCCTCTATTATTCTGTGAGTAACAAACCAAACTGAGTTGGGGGTCTCAGACAATTCACTCATATGATTGCAAAGACAGACAGAAACTCCTGGATTGGAGAGGGCACCCCTGATGGCTCCCAGATTGGAGAGGGTGCAGGTCGGGCTGAGGGACCCCCACACTCCCCGTGCACAAATGTCGTGCACCGGGCCTCTCGTCTTTCTATAAGTTGAGATGTAATTGACAAATAACATCGTATAAGTTTAAGGTGTAAAACCTGCTGATTTGATAAATTTATATATTGCAGTATGATTACTACTATAGCCTTGGTTAATAATACCTCTATCATTTCACAGATGCTTTTTTTGTGGTCTCTTAGCAGTTTTGAAATATGCTTTGCAGTAGATTGCCTATAATCATTATGCTGTGTATTAGATTCCCAGAACTTAATTGATCTTTTAATTGCAAGTTTGTACCCTTGACCAACATTTCCCAATTCCCCCACTCCCAGCCCCTGTTAACCACCATGTTACTTTGTTTCTAGGATTCCAGCTCCTTTAGATCCAGATATAAGTGATATCATACAGTATTTTTCTTTATCTGATCTATCCACTTAGCATAATGCCCTCATGGTCTATTTATATTGTCAAAGTGGCAGGATTTCCTTCTTTTATTGTGGCCAAATACTATTCATAAATATATGTATCACATCTTCTTTACATGCATATTTTCTTCTAGGAGTTTTTAAGTATAGACTTTTTTTAAGTCTAACTCATTGAGTTAATTTTTGTGAGTGGCATATGATAAGCCTGGACTTTCACAAAGGTTCTGTCGTCTGGATATCTAAGTCAGCACTCCAGGTTTTCCCAGCCTGGCCACAGGACCTGGGCTGGGACACTAGCTCTTGCTGGCCCTCAGCCGCACTGATGTACTTATTGCCAGATGCACAGGTGAGCAAGACTCCTCTTCGGTCCTTTGGCTTACGCTCTAGTGCCCACGGCTTCCACAGATGAACTTCTGTTCATGGATAGATGCTGAATTTTAGTTGTTAAAATGGGGACACAAAGGAGGGACATCTTATGCCACATGATGCTGATGCCACTCCCAGTATTACTTAAGAATCAACTTTTCTTCAACTTTTTAAATATGCCCTGTTGTTATCCAACCGGATAATTATACACATTTAAATGAATTTTATAAATTGAAAATGACTTCACAATTTATTACTAAGAACTGGAGAATCTTCTGGGTCAATGTTTATTATAGTTTTCTTTTGACTGTAAGGCTTGGTAATGTTTATTAGACAGGTTACATGAACCCCCTAGGAAAAAAATAGTCCTTGATATGATTTTTTAAAATTGATGGAATATTGCTTTGTTATACTGGTAACTATTGTATTGTAAGGCCCTAGTCCTAGAAAATAAAATAGGCACAGCATCTAATTATATTTATTCCCCTGTTTAAAAATCCTACTCATACTTGGATAGAAAGGAAAGGGATTTGATTAATGTAAGACCACAGTGGGTTTCTGTAAGAAAATCTTCACCATTCATTTCAGAGGAGTTTTACCCCAAAGTCACCTAAGGTCCATTGACTGTGACCGTTTGGGAAATTCCCTGCAAATTTAAGTCTCTGCTAGTTTCACAGAAGACAAGACATTTCCTTGCTTGTGTTCCAAGAATAGAGTTGATCTTTATTCCTTTTAGATGTGACTTGTTCAAAAGGCACTTGCATTTAGATACTGCATTTATCTCTTTCATGGCATAGAGTATTTGGTCATTGATTTGCCTCTTGTATGGTTGACAAACCTTATTATGGGCATGAAGAATAGTTTCTACTAGTGGCAATAAATTGTTTGGGGAAGCTGTAGCACCATTGGAAATCTGATTCTGCATAGCTCTCATCTTGAAAAACCATTTTCCCCATCTGGTGTGAAGTGGAGAGGCAGTGCAGCTCCCTGTAGGCTGTGTTCAGAGCATATCAGAGAGATCAGCCATGAGAACCAGAGGAGGAGAGCACTGGTATGACCATTTGTTCACCAGGAACTTTCCTGATTTAATACAAAGTACCCACTGCTTTTGTCAAAGGGATCTATGATCTTCAAGCTGTAGACAGAGATTAAAAAATGTAGGTGTCTACAGGAGCTGTACACAGACAGAATTCATCTTGTAAGCTGCCAGTGTGTGACCCTGCAAGATCTTGCTTAAATATCTTTGAATCTATTCAAAATGTCCTCATTTAAATACTCATAGTACTCATTCTGCCTCCTAACTATGTGTAGAGGTGTGAATGGGGTTGCTGGAACTAAAAGAGGGCTGTGGAAGCACCCAGGGAATAGCAATATCAGGAAGCCTTTGCTATCCCCAGGCCTCAATAGACAAGGAGAAATGCATTAACAGATCTACCGACAGCTGCGATTTGGATTAAGGACTACCTGAAAGGGTTTGTTTGTTTTTTTTAATTGTAGGAGAAAGCAATCAATGTTGGACAAATATATTCCAGTTTTCAATGCTGCATCCCATGGAACATATGGGACAAATGCAGCTGCAAATCACTGTTTTCAAGGAAGCTTGGGGAGGTCAGTGTGGTGAGACTTCCTGGGCATGACACGGGGCAGGGGAATGTAGAGAATGCATCTGAGAGGAATGGGTGAAGGACAGAAAACACCAACCATAGGTGGTGACCTCCTGTGTACAGAGCATGTGATTTCTCTGCATTTGTGACCTATCTCCACCCACATTTGAGCTCTGAGCACCATGGCTACAGGACTTCAACTTATAGAGGTTTGTCAATAGATTTCCTTACTAAACAGATTTCCTTACTAAAACCTATATTTGCTTTCACTCAATGGAGAAATCCAAGAAGGTGAAAACAGAGTTACTTCTACTTCTGCAATTTAAAAACATGTTCGTTGTCCTCGTTCTTCTAAATTTACTGTGCGTGAATTAATTGTATTTAAACATTATTTTGCATTTTGTTGGGGCTTTGGGATTTCAGTTGACCCTGTGTTTCTTGGCAGTGTAGTACTGAGGATGCAACATTTGGTAAGACATTTTCTTGAGAATAATTACAGAACTTAGTAATGTTTAGAGCACGTTAATATTTCATTTAATTATTTAGATATTGAAGGACTTTTTAAATCCCAGAATTAGACAATATAACTTCTTAAACACATGATTATTCTCAGGATAAAATGTTTTCTGTCCCATGCCTCCATGCTTTGGGTCTTATTTTGTTGGTCAATTCATTTTGTTCATTAGATTCCACAGTAAGTGAGATCATGTGATATTTGTCTTTTTCAAATGGGCTTATTACACACTTAGCCTATGTTCTAGTCCAACCATGCTGTCCCAAAGGGTAAGAGGTCCCTCTTGTTATAGCTGTGTAGTTTGCATTGTGTAAAGATTCAGACTCTTTATTTCCATTATATCTTTGGATAAATCCCTGTTCCACTTTTACATTTTTTAACCTTAATTTATTTAGAAAGATCAATGATGATCATGTTAACTCACTATGGTTTGCAAGTTCATACCTACTGTTTTCTCTAACTGCTCTCCTCTTTTCATCCCCCTTCAGTATTCTTTAGGGAATTTCCCCAAGACTATTTATCTCTTCCTCTTTCTCCATCTGTCGCTAAACATCATTAACATTCTGACATCATGAAACTTAAGCTGAAAGTGAGAATAATGGTAAACACTTATTCTTTAAGGTTCTTGGCAAAGTTTAGGGTGAAATTAGTGTCAGATGGTTGGAGCAAATAATACAGAAAATTACTTAGAAAGTCCAGGATGACGGTGATGACACATTAGGTCACAATATTTTTTCTTCATATTTATTAAAAACTGTGCATCAAGACCAAGCCCTGCTGTGTTAGAAGCGTATTCTCTTTATCTACTAAAGCTAGAGGAAGGTTTTCTAGCTTTAGTTTGTGACTCAACTTTGCAACATTCCACACATTTTTATTAGAAGTGGAGTTAGAAATAACTCCATAGATTTCTTTCTTATGGTCATATTTTCTGCTATTTGTCTTAACTTAAAAAAACTGGCTTCTTAGAGATTGTTCCCTATCATTTTGACATTTGCCACAGCCCCCAAAACCTTACGTGGTTTTCTTCTGTTTCACAGAAGAATGAAATTGTGCCACTATTAAAAGCTATGTCCAAGAAAAGACATGGAAGAGCATGAAGCCAGTATTTCTCTACCAACCCTGCCTCTGCTAATGCTAACTGGCAGGTAAATGGAGATCCTAATTGGCACCATCTCTACCATTCCCTTGCCAGCTCTTTCTTGCAGTCCTGTCCCCACAGAATTAGAAATGTAGGTGAGTTTTCAATCAAGTCTTTTACTAATTATTCAGAATCACTTATCACACTTCTTGGAAAGGTAGTTTTGTTTTGACTTCTAATATTAATTTTTATTAAATCCTAACCTTTTAAAAATCCCTTTTGTGATGTTTTTAAGAAAGAATTTTAAAATTTATGATATGAATGCAATATGTATGTTTCTGAAGTTTTCCCTTTTACTTACCATTTGTTTTATTTCAGTAAGTAAATCCTTCTTTATGCCCCTAGTTTTAACTCAGGCAAGGATATAAAACCTAGTAGACAAAAATAATCACATTCACACTCCATACCGAATCATGCAGCGTTCTTTAAAAATTCATTTTCCATAAAATAAAATCCAGTTTCATAATGTGGCAAATAGGTGACTGTTTATCTCTTTAATCTCATCTCTTCATACCTAGAAATGAAGGTTGCAGCTATATTCAGTTCCCTATATGCCATCATTTCTCTCAGCTTGCTTCATTTAAAACTCTACTGCTTTCTTCCTTCTTGCTCCTGTGCCTCACTCCTAAGAATTTGTAGAGACTCAATTCAGTCACTGTGTCCTCCTGGTAATTTTAACTAACATCTTCCTCCTCACATAAATATATACACATAGACAGCCATACCTGCATAGGTATCATGCCACCAGACTGCACATCTGTCATTACACCTATAACTCTGAGTTGATATTGCCTGCTTATTTTCCTGTTTCTACTAATAAGTCATATGCTAATTGGCCCATTGTTTAATCCATAATTGAATACATAACTTTTTTGCTGAATGAGTGAACTAATTCATTACTTATAAATTTATGAGAAATCATTCTATACTTTTGTATATTTTTAGCTTTTCTCGGTATTAAGAATACCTTATTACTACCTGTGATATGAAGTATTTTTTTATAGTTTACAGTTCATCTGAAACAACTCTCAACACATTCTTTTGGTACTTGCTGTTTTCAGTTTTCCAGAATTTAGAGAACAATGTCATGTTCACTTTCTATCATATCTTTTAAGACTTTATAATCTTTAATTACTTGATCTCTTTAAACATAATTCCATTGAGTTTGGAATATTCACAATTTGCTCTATACATCATTTCTCATCTATTTCATTGTTTTTCCTTCTTCCTCTGGGTCGTTATTAGTTTGTGTTGTGTTTTTTTTTTTTTTTTTCAAGTTTCAGGGCTGGCCACAACTCATAACATTTTATGCATAAAAACATCCTAGTCTCTTACATGAATAAGACAATAATTATATCTACTTTCCAAAATTGTATTTACCTGCCAATCATTTTAATCTCTTCATAACATATAAATTGGTTTAACATTTTCCAAAGTCATTTGCAATGATTCTTAAATTTGTTTTTACTAAATTATAACTAAAAGTTCAGGGCCTGTTTTCTTGTAAATTTAGTTTCCGATGTTTTTCAAAGTTTCTTATCTACATTGTAGTTCACTTACCACTTTTTAGGCCACAGTCGATATGAAAAGATTCCTGTGTAGTTTGTCCTTATCAGCGTGGCATTTCACTAAATAGAAGAACATATTGTTGCTTTCAACTTTGCTATTTTGCTACTTAGTCCCTTGTCATTAAATTCAAATGTTTAACCAAAAGTAAATTGATTCAGCACTAGTTTAGGTAAACTGAAAGAAACCATCAATACAGTGTCAATAATGTAGCATGGGAACACAAGATTTTTTTTTAATAGGTAACAATGGTTAGCTTGTTAACAGTCAGTAACTAAAGCCAGAGGAAGTATTTTAATTTAGGTTGTTCATAAACAGTTGGTTTTCTACCTATTGATCCAGTTTATGGATATAGTGATACCACTACTAGATTTTTGGCTAGTAAATGACAATGCTGTTATTGGGCCAACAGGACTTTCTTTTAGAGGCATGGAGCACTTTCATTAAAACATGTTTAATAGAGGCTTAATTATGACTTTAATTCCAGAATTGTCTAACCAAGTACATTCTAAAAGACCTAGTCAAATCTAAACCTTTTTAGGGTTTAGCCACAGAGAAGTACTGTTGAGTAGGTGTGAGAGTCATATGTTTGCTTGCGCAATTGTAGGGGTGTTTATTTTGTGTGTGTTTTTATAGTTATAGTTCACTCTCAGATCAAAATTTTCCTTTTGGAACTCACCCTCCATTACAGAAAAGATTATTTATTATTCAGATAGCAAATGAGGTTGCCATTTTAAAACGTCAGACTTACAGCTTAAATATTGGCTCATACCATGCACACACAATCTATGGAATTCCTCTGAAATCATACTCACATGTCTACCAAAAAAACCCGCTGTAGTTTGTTGTTGTTTTTTTAAACTCTGATTCTATTTTACTTATAGTGTAGTTAGGATTTTTCAATAAACATTTGCTAGGATGTGGTGTAAATGCTAATAACTTATCTGTTATCTTGCAAGTTGTAGAAATTTAATATTGTAGCCTTAAAACAAACAAAAAACAACCCTAATTCCTTATTCTGATACAGGGAATTCAGATAAAATCCAGGTTTCATTTACTGAATCCACATGCAAAGTTTGAGTTTAATATTTCTACTGACTTTAAAAACTATCTTTAATAAGTCTTGCTCTTATGTTTAGTTTGCTTATATAATAATAGAATGCAATTGTGTGATTTAGCGAGGATCTGAGAAATGAAAATATCCAAAACTCTTTCATTCCAAGATGTGAACTGAACAATCAGCTCAGTAAAGCTGATTTATTTCCATAATCTCTTTTTCTAGCTACCTGAGAAGTATCAAAATCTTGGTAACTCAGGTTTTATTTTTTAAAATATGTTTTGTTTGTGTTTATGTGGGTGTTTTTTGTTTTTTTTTAGAGAAAGAGAGGAAGGGAGAGGGAGAGATAGAAACATCAATCAGCAGCCTCCTGCACATCCCCTACTGGTGATCAGGCCTGCAACCTGGGCATGTGCCGTGATGGGAATCGAACCTGTGACCTCCTGGTTCATAGGTTTAGGTTGATACTCAACCACTGACCCACATCAGCAGGGAGTTACCTCATGTTTTTAATTCAATCCTCTACCACTTCTCATCCTCTGAGCCAAACTGGCTAGGTCTTGGCTTTCTTCTTTCTCCTTTTCACTCGTCTTAGTCCCTTGGTTCCTCATATAGGAAACCAGACCACTGGTCCTCAGGTCCTTGGTTCTACTCTCTAGGGAGAAGTCAGGATAAGAAATGTAGCTTCATTGTGTTTCTGAAATCCTAAAGATGAAGATAGTGGAGAATATAATCATGAAGAAAAGTTATCATTTCTTACCCATTTCTATTTATTCAGTGAAACTTTCAAATCTAAGCATGACATTTTTGATAGCTCTTTACAACACCCTAAACTTACTTCTATTTAAATATTTTCTATCTCCAGAGCAACTCAATCCTTCCAGTTCTGGAAAAAATGAAAATTAGACTCTCTCCTTTCTCTCTCATGCTACATCTAATCCCTCTGAAAATGATATCTGCTCTATTTTCAAAAAGACACCCAGTTTGTGGCCACCTCTGACCCCTCCCTGCATGGAGTTTTGTGATAGCCAGCCCATCTAGCCCTCTAGATTTTAGATTTGATTTGTTCTCCTTCATCTGAATTCAGAATAGCTACCAAAGCAATCCTAAAGGAACTCCCCAGATTTGGTCCACTTGCTCAAAATCTTCCATCATTTTCCATCTCATTCAGATTAGAAGTCGAAGATTATATAATAACCTACAGGACCTGAAAGCATTGGAACTTACTATATTCTAATATCCCCTTTCTTACCCCTCCTTGAGCAGATCTCTAGTCCCTTTCTAGTAGTATTTATGAGTAAGCTTGATGCTATCTCTCTGCCTGGAATGTTTGACCCTAAGGTATAGACTTGGTCAAACATTTCACTCACTTCCTCAGGTCTTAAGGCAAATGTAACCTCCTTAGGGAGGCCACCTTGCTAGTTGTAGAAATTTAATTCTGTAGCCTTTAAAAACAAAACCGTAATTCTTTATTTCTGATTAGGGAATTAGGATAAAAATTGGGAACCATATACTGAATTTTCCTAAAGTGTGTGCTTCCATATGGTATCCTTTTCTATTGCTGAAAAACACCGTTAGTATTTAAGTATTTATCAACAATCTATAATTGTTACACCTTGGCACTAATTATCCTTCCTTAGTGTTTGCTATCCCCCAACCCTTAGCATTGCATGTTATGCTCCATATTTACACCACCTGGCATGGTGTCTGTGTGTCTTCACAAATATAATGTAAGTTTCATGAGGACAGATTTTTTTCTGCTTTTATTTACTGCCTGCCACCCTGTGAGTCTAGAAAAGAGCCTGATACACAAATATCAATGTTTATTTGTTAAATTAATAAGAAATAGAATAACTCTTAATAAGATTTGAACTTTTCTTCAGTTTTGTTGAGCATATCTACCTGTGGCAAGTGAATTTCAGTTTTTTGTTTTAGATCAATCTCATATTTATTTTACATTAATTTTCTATTCTGGAATGTATGTTTTTACAATATTGGTTTTAGTCTTTATTTTATATCTACATGTGTAGAAGTGCCAGGCAGTTTAAATGAAGAAAAAAAAAGTGAGAATAATGATATCTTCTTCAGAAAGAGTTTACATGTATTTCTGTTAGGCAGCTACACTAGGGCCTCTGGCCAGCTAAGATCACTTTTATCTAATTAGGTTTTAAGGGTGGAGATTTTAGGGGAGGTCCCAGGGCAAGATTCTCATAGAATATTCACTAGCTTTCCAGGCATGTCCATTCAGGGTTGTGGTTTCCACTGATTGATTGGGGGCACCAGGGCAGGGGGTCATTATTCCATGTAGCTGGTCCTGACATAAGCCATGGCTGGTTTTGGTTTTTTTTTATTATTATTTTTATTAAATCTTTATTGTTCAGATTATTACATTTGTTCCTCTTTTTCCCCCCCCATAACTCCCCTCCACCCAGTTCCCACCCCACCTTCCCCCTTCACTCCCCA
>NW_006284244.1:997720-1002591 GCF_000327345.1 Myotis davidii
TCTGGACAATATTCTTTATTTCAGTCATTGTATGCTTAATTTCTAGTTGGTTCTTTATCACAATATCGAGGGTCTCATTAGATTTCTTGAGGATCTCACTGCATTTATCAGCAGTTTTTAGAAAATTATTGAAAGACCTTAAAAATGTGGTTTTGAGCTCTATATCTTCCATTTCTGACATTTGCGTCCTGTTTCTTTGTCTCCGCATTTTTTTATGTTTTCTTGGTGCACCCCCTAGTGGTCTTTGTGCGCAGTCTTGTTATAGTTAAAGCCTTGATTATTGTAAGTAATACTAGGGGGGATTTGACCTCCAGGCCAAGTGGCGGTGAGAATCAGCCATGGCTGGTTTTGTTGCTTATCTGGGCCTGGAGCTGAAATACAACTGAGGCCTAGATGTCATCTCTAGGGAGGAAAGGTCAGGCGGTTCAAACTGCATGACCAGTAACGTGCTAGGGTAGGAAAAGTCTCCCTGGGGGCAAGGTCCCATCCTACAATTGATTATCCAATGCTGGGCACCTGGGGCTTTCCATCCTGGTGTCCTTCTGTAACCTGGGCCATCATCCCTGCTCAGCTCATGTCTGTCTAACTGCCTACAGTAGTACTAGGAGTCTGTGGCCTAAGAGTTGCCCTCCTAACTTCTCCTTAATTCCATTTCCCTTCTCAGTTTATACAGAACTTCCCCTAGAGCAGTGGTCGGCAAACTCATTAGTCAACAGAGCCAAATAGCAACAGTACAACGATTGAAATTTCTTTTGAAAGCCAAATGTTTTAAACTTAAACTAGGTAGGTACATTGTTATTAACTTAATTAGGGTACTCCTAAGCTGGCCTTTGCCAAAAACGTCCTCAATCTGATTGAGGTACGTTCACTGAGGTTGACCCCTTCCAACTCTCCCATCCCCACTCATCTTGTATACTTGTTTCTGTAGGATTTGCAGCTGGTTGGAAAAATACAGGTAATTTTATGCTTCAAGTAGGTACTTTTGTTTATTAATACTGCTCAGGGCTAAGTTTGTGAGGACCAAGTGGCTTACTGAGTTGGGGTCAAAACATGTAAAGAATGATTTAGCCCTTGCTGAATTGGCTCAGTGGATAGAGCATTGGCCTGTGGAATAAAAAGTCTCGGGTTTGATTCCGGTCAAGGGCATATGCCCAGGTTACAGGCTGGATCCCCATTAGGGGGTGTGCAGGAGGCAGCTGATCAATGATTCTCTCTCATCATTGATGTTTCTATCTCCCTCTCCCTGCCTCTCTGAAATCAATAAAAATATATATTAAAAATAAAAAATAAAAAATGAAGAATGATGTACAGTGATAACTAGTGAAGAGCCATCTTCTCAAAGAGACAAGCCGTTCCTTATTTCCACTTCATATCCAAAAACTTGTGAAACCTGATCTGAGCTAATTTGCTGGCAAAACTTGACAGGAATTGACATGTGACTACTAATTGTTCGTTATTTACTTTACTCATAAATAGCCTTACTTTTTTATATAGGTAATTTGTTTCATTAGAAGTATTCCCAGAAGGGGGTAACATAATTAACAGACTGTGTATCAGATCAGCTTTCTAAAACTTGAAACATCTAGCATTTCCAAAAAAGTTTGTATTTTGGATTAGGAGCTGTTCACTTGGATATACTGAAAGGTGTTAATGAACATTTTTATATGTATAGAGGCCCAGTGCACAAAATTGTGCAAGACTCAGAGTCCCACCACAGGACCCAGAGTCCCTCCCACCGCTACTGTGGGACTCATCAATGCACCTACTGGTGACTCGTCGTTACAGCATTATGGTGTTACAGCCACTGCCTTTTTATAATATAGATTGTGGGACCCAGGTGGTCATAGAATCTTCATCCATTATAGTGAGGAAGACAGAGATAGAAAGTGCAATGTGTGACTGAATGCTGTAGACTTCATGAATGCAAAGATTTTGAAATAAAAGGCAGGACAGTGGCAATTCTAGAAGTCCAACAAAACAGATGTTAAAAGGGAAGATATCATTGCATTTGACAAGGTAGAGGGACTAGATCCAATGCCAATAATTTGATGATAGTTTGTTTAAAAAAATATATAGAACAGCTGAAGGAGGCACTGGATTCCTCTAAGGGCAAATGCTGACATGTTTAGATTATATGGAGCAGTGATGTTTTTCCTGTGTTGTTTTCTTCATGCAACAGCCCCAATTTCTTTAGTATTGTTTCAGCTTGAGTTAGTTCCTATTAGAATGTCTTTTTCTGTTCTCAGAAACATTCCTTACAAAATGCATTAATTATCCCTCTGTTATTTGACAGGATAAGCATTAACTTTAAAGTTGTACTGCAATAATTCTATACTCAACTAAATAAAAGGGAACATTCTATTATATGATCTACTCCAACCAGTCTTTTGGCATTATTACATGCATTGGTTATCTAGGATACTTTTGAGTGAATGTTTTAGGTATTCTTTGTGTGTCTGTGTGTGTTTCTGTTCATAAAGTCACCCTTAAAAACAAAATTGAAAACTGGGATCTTTTTAGCAGTTCTTTTCTTCTTTATTGCAAGAGTTTAGCCATAAATAAAGTCACTTTTAGTTGTACTTTAAGAAGGCACTGGCATAAGGGAGGTGACTTTTTCTTTGATTCCAACAACTTAATGGCTTTCGAATCTGCAGTAACTGCAATGTTTCCGGGACGTCCTAATTACTCTTCCTATGGAACAAATCCTACATATTGATTTACCTTGAATCTTTTGAAGTGCAAGGTGCTAAATAAATAAATATTGATTTTATATGAACCTAGTAAATGGAAAATCAGGCTATAAAACCATAGCACATAAAACAGAACTGAAAGAGGCCTAGAAAAGACCTACCTTAGACAACAACAGTAAAAGTCACAGGCTCCACAGCTTGTCTTAAAGAAGCAATTAAACTGTCCTTGAGAAAGCTACTTACGCTAGTCCATCTGCAAAATGAGGATGTTAATGTGTATCATGTCTCATCCACTAAAATCTGACCTTATTTTTACAAAACCACTATGATCCTCTTGGAAGAAGGTAATAGTTATACATAATATTATTTAGTAATGATGAATAAATGGATGAAACCATATTTATGTCTCTTTCCATTTTCATGTAAACTAAGAAAAGTTTATTCAGTTTCTACCATGTGATGCATGGGGAGCAAGGGTCTGCTGATGTGACATAAAATGGCTGGAAGAAATTTTGGCTTTGTCATTTACAAGTTCTACAAGCTTGCATAAATGTCTTTATCTCTCTAAAACTCAATTTCCTTGAGAGTAAAAATAAGGATTATAAATCTTGTCTACTATACAGGGTTATAAAAATTGAATGAGATTATATATATATATATATAGATATATCTATCTATATATATATATATAGATATATCTATATATATATATTCTCATATATATATGCCTTTTGAGGAATGGTACCAGTTTTGGATACCAAAATACTGAATGTAGTTTTTTGTGTTTTGTTTTGTTTTTTAAAAAATCTACTGTAACAAGACCTAGAAAAAAATCTTTGTTATATTTATATTTGTGTTTTTTGTTTTAAATTGAGATTTTATGAAGTCCACAAATGTTTTAACAGAATATCCGAACCCTTTGGAATAAAAACCTTTTGATTTTATAATTACTTGAGAAAATATAAAAAACAATGATAGTTCTGAAGTAATTGTATACTTTATTAAACAATTGTTTACCAAAAATGAGGGTAAGGATTTATATCCATTTTGGTGGTTTGCTACAGGTTGGTTTTCTTCCCTCTTTGTATATCAAAATCTGACTGGCACTTTAAAATATGTTTGTAACATAGTACGTAAACATTTTTTTATTTTCTTAAACCAAATATTTTGTATAACTGGCCCTTAGTTAGTAGTAGAATATGATGTTTTTTTTGTTTCTACTTGTTTAAAATATCTTTTTCTATCCCTTTAATTTTGCTGTCTTTTGATCCAAAGTGGCTCTCTTGTATGCAGCATGTGTATGAGTCTGTTTTGTTGTTTTAATCCATTCAGTCATTCTGTCTTTTAATTTGAGCTTTTAGTCCATTTACATTAAAGTAATTATTGATAAGTATGTAGTTATTGACATTTTATTGTTTTCTGATTGATTTTGTAGTTCTCTGTTCCTTATTTTTTTGCTCTCTTTTCATGTATGTTGATGACTCTCTATGATGTTTTGTTTGGATTTCTTTCTCTTTATCTCTTTTATATCTTTTATAGATTTTTGGTTTGTGGTTACCATGTGCTTCATATATACCAAGCTATATGTATAGCAGTCTAATGTAAGTTGATTGTCCCTTAAATTTGAATGTATTTTAAAAACACTACAATTTTTACTTATCCCCTCCATGTTTATGTTTTTGTCATTATATTTTGCTTATTTTGCGTGTGTATGTATTTGTATATATTCCTTAATTTATTGTTTTAATTACACATGACCTTCTGACTTTTGTCTTTTAACCTTTATACTAGCTTTATATTTAGTGGATCCATTGCTTTTACTAAGTGTTTGCCTTTGTCAGTGAGGATTTTTTTTCAAGATGTTCTTATTCAAATTTTTTTTATCTTCTCTTCTTTTTTATATCTTTTATCTATTTTTTAAATTTTTTAATTGATTAAGTTATTACATATGTGTCCTTATCCCCACATTACCCCCCATTTCCCCACTCATGCCCTCACCCCCCTGTTGTCTGTGTCCATTGGTTAGGCCTATATGCTTGCATATAAGTCCTTTGGTTGATCTCTCCCTCTTACCCCCACCCTCCCTACCTTCCCTCTGAGGTTTGATGGTCTGATAAATGCTTCTTTGTCTCTGCATCTGTATTTTTGTTGTTGTTGTTCATCAGTTTATGTTGTTCATTA
>NW_006284244.1:1003695-1009253 GCF_000327345.1 Myotis davidii
ATAATAGCTTGCTCGGTAATCTTGTAGCCGTCAGGTGTGTAAAGTTTCTGTTGTGAAGTCAGCTGATTGTATTGTGGGAGTTCACATGTGAATAACTAACTGCTTTTCTTTTGCTACATTTAAACTTATCTTTTCGCCCTTAAACTTTGGCATCTTAATTATGACATATCTTGTAGACCTCTTTGGGTTCATTTTGTTTGGGACTCTGCTCTTCCTGAACTTTGTGCTTACTTTCTTCACCAGGTGATAGAAGTTTTCTGTCATTATTTCTTCAGATGGATTTTCAAACCTTGTTCTTTCCTCCTTCTGATAACCCTATGATACAAATGTTGCTTGATGTTGTCCCAGAGGTCCCTTAAAAGTGTTTTTCCTGTTTTCTATTCCAATTGGTTGTTTTATGCTGTCTTCTCTTCCCGATTACTGATTTCATCCTCTGCTTCATTTAATCTGTTGTTAATTCCCTCTAATGTAGTCTTCATTTCAGCTAGTGTGTTCTTCATTTCTAACAGGTTATTTTTTCTATTTTCTATTTTTTTTGTTGGGATTCTCAATGAGTTCATCTATTCTTCCTGTAAGTTTATTGAGCATTCTATGTTCAGTGTTTTGAACTCTGTACTTAGTAAATTTTTTGTCTCAATTTTGTTTAGTTCTTTTTCTGGAGTTTTGTTCTGTTCTTTCATTTGGGACATGTTTCTTTGTCTCTTCATTTTGGCTGTCTCCTGTGTCTGTTTCTAGGTGTTAGGTAGGATCTGCTTTACCTCTCAATGTTGGCAGAGGGACCTTGTGTAGTAGGTGATCTGTGGGGTCCAATGGCACAATCTTCCTGGTCACCTGATTTGTGTGCTCCATGGGTGTCCATTGTGTGACTTGTGTGTGCTTTGCTGTTGTAGTTGAGTCTTGATTGCTGTTGGCATGTCTGTGGGTGGGATTGACCCTCAAGCTGCCTATCTGAAAGGGCTGGCCATGACTACAGTGGATAAGCTGACCACAGAATAAGAGTTGCTTCGGCAGGGCTCTGGTACCAACTGAATCTGCTCTTTGGGTATGTCATTTGTGGGGCTGGTTGGATGGTAATACTGTGTGGTCTAAAGCTGGTCACTGAGTATGTTGGTTCTGGTGCCTCTTGGGAAGGGCTTTCTTGCAGGCCAAGGTCAGCTGCCATTTGTGCCTGGCTTAGGGTCACCTGATGGGAACTACTAAGTGATCTGCAGTTGGTTGCCTCTTGGTCCAGGCTTGGGGGCACTTATGAAAGGCTGTGTTGTGAAACAAGGCCAGCTGCCACTAGCGCTGGGCTTAGGATCCTTTACTGGGTACCATGATGTGAGCAGAGGCCGGCCACCACTTGTACCTGGCTTGTGCCTGCTTATATGAAGGTATGTTCCAAGTCAACAATGGCTGTGGCTTATGCCAGGCTTAGGGCCACCTGACGGAAGTTACAATGCAAGTTGAGACCAGTTCTGCTTGTGCCAAGCTTGGGCCACTTAGCCAGTGGTACAGGGTGCTCCAAAGCTTGCTGCTTATTTGGGGTTTGTGGGCCTATGAGAGCTTTAAAGAAAGCCTGTAGTATGAGCCAAGGCAGGCCACTTGTGGAAGAAAGCTGCTAGAAGAGGTTTGGCTGTGCTTGACTGGGGCAGAGTTTCAGAGAATCATCAGAGCAGGGCAAACTATGCTAGCCAGGTTTGACACTGCCTGCGCCAGGTGTGCTGGGTGCAGGGAGCACTCAACAAAGGAACAATAGCACCTGCCTGCACCTCTGTGCCCACAGAAGGCTGCCCTGACCTCTGTCCCTTCCAGCTCTTGCCCTGAAACTAGTCAGTTTAATTCTCCCTTTATTCCCTGTCCTTTTTCAAACTTTTGCTCCTGGTCTTGAGCCCAGAGCAAGTGTGTGAGTCCATGATCTGGCTCCTCAAGAGGAATGGTCGGGACTCCAGCAGCTTCCTGTCTTATTCAGATGCAACACTCTGCTGGTTTTCATAGGCAGGTGTTATGGGGAATCCTCTTCCTGGCACTGGTGCCCAGGGCTGGGGAGCTCAGTGTGGGCTGAGCCACAGGTAACCTTCACAGCTGAGATATGCCTCCTGATTCTTAGTCACCACACCCTAGTGTGGGACCTGGCCATTCCTTGTCTCTGCCCCTCTTACCAGTCATGCCATGGCTGCTTCTTTGCACCCTTAGTCATACGACTGATGTTCAGCTGTTCTTCAGGTGGATCTCAATGAGGGTTGTTATATAATTTAGTTGTAATTTTTATGTGGTTATGGGAGGGGGTGAGCACAGCATTTACTTACTCTGCCGTCTTGACCAGAAGTCTGAAAGTTGAGTTATTTCATTAAAGGGACTATGTGTTCTCTTCCTTGCTGCCTTATACAGAGGGAAATAACAAATTTCAAACAGGAATGGTGATAAGTTCAATTTCCAATTTGACTCTACATTTGGGGAAAATTACGATTATTGAGAAACATTACTACTTGGTTTTCTGTCTCCTAATGCTAAATATTCCACCACAGAGATGTGTGCATAAGGGACTAGGTATAGATATTCATGTTATAGAGAAAGATGCTCTTGGAAGAGGAAAAAAATTGCCTTTTGAATAAATAATACAGCATGTTTCCTTCCCTCTACCCATGAATGCCGTTGGGGTAAACTGAACAAAGAGCAAAAACTAACAGGAAGTATACAGTTAAAGGCTGTGTTACAGGAGAAAAACAGGAATAGTTCTAAATATTCTCAATTGGTGGAATTTAGTAACCATTTACTATTCTGAGTCATTTACTTGCCTTGCTCTTACAACAGTGGTATCATCTGAAAATATGTTTACACCCCAGAAATACCTCTAGCTACAACTACCCAAAGTATGCACTGAATTTCACAAAATATAATTTAATTAAATAAAATAATGGAATGAAGCCCTGGCTGGGTGGCTCAGTTCATTTAAGCATTGTTCAAAGGGTTGTGGGTTCATTTTCCAGTCAGGGCACATGCCTAGGTTGTGGGTTCAATCCTGGATTGGGGTGCGTACAGGAGTTGACGGATGGATATTTCTCTCTCTTTCCCCCACTCTCTCCCCTCTCTCTCTCCTTTCCCCTCCATCTAAAACCAATAAAAACATATGTTAGGTTGAGAGTTTTTAAAAAATTAAAATAAAATAATGGAATGAAAACATTATGTACAGGTCTACATACTTTCAAATGTTGTCACTGATATAAACATATCTGATTTTCTATCCTTGCCAATTCTGAACAAATGGCATTCGAAGCTAGACATGTCTGTCATAGGCATGTTTCTTCTTACATCAGAAAGTGTACTTTTTAACCTATGATTTGCAGAGATTTTTATTTGTCGTTACCTACACGCTACACTTCAACTCTGGGATTTCCTCACAGAGGAGGGGCAGGCTTTGGATTGGAGCACTCATTTGGACAGTGTCCTATTCTGAACCCTACTACCAACACGGTCGGTGCATCTACCGGTCGATAGAACAGAAATTCTCTACGTCATGTGCTGAAACTTGCTCATCCATTAAATACTAATTGGCCCAGGGTTCCAGGAAGCATTTTGAGAATTCTGCTGCTTGAGCAGATGCCTTTGTAACATGAACACCATTATAAACCAGAGGAATGGGACTCCAACCTTTCAGATCAAATGAGAACTACATCCTGTTGTAGCTGGAAAAGGTGATGTTGTGAAGCATGTTCCTGAAAATACAAGTCTTTTTCCTTAGGGACAGCTTTAAAGAATCTTTAAGGTTTAAAGCAATGGGTTATAGCAGTTGTTTCTAATTGTTTTACAGATTCTGTACTTTTGAAAAACGTTTCTTTCAGAAATGAGCTAGAGACGCTTCACAAACACATTCGTCCAACCCCAAACTATGATTAGCATTCTGAAAAGCATGGTAGCAGCGAGGGTCTTTATTCCACTATATGCTGTTCAAACCTAAGATATTTTCCTGTAATTATTCCCACTGAGGTATGTTGGTATTTCAGTTCTCACATTTTATTAGATCTTCATTACATCAAATGTACTGTACAAATAGCAATATTGAAATAAAATGTAACAACTTAAAATAGTTTTCCTTTTACTCTCATGTATGTTTACTGACTGCTTCATTAATTTATTCATGGTTTTAGATGCTGAGGCTAGAGTGATAAAAAAGACACACTAGTCCCCGGCCCTTGTGGAGTGCATGTTGTGGTTCAGGTGTAGAGAAAAGAAACATATAAAATACATAATAAGACTATATGATGGTCACAAATTATATGCAGGGCAGTAAAAGGAGGTGATGCATTTAGTGGCAACTTTAGATTCAGAGATCATAGATTATCCTCTTGTTTTATTAAAAAATATATTTCATTTTTTATTTAATTTCAGAGAGGAAAGAGAGAGAGAGCGAGAGAGAGAGAGAGAGAGAGAGAGAGAAACGTCGACATGAGAGAGAATCATTGATTGGCTGTTCCATAAGCGTGCCCCACTGGGGATGGGGAACGAAGCCACAACCAGGCATGTGACCTTGACCAGAATTGAACCCAGGACTCTTCAGTCCACAGGCCGATGCTCTACCCATTGAGGCAAACCGGCTAGGGCTGTACTCTTGTTTTAGAAGATAGCATTTAAGTTGCAATCTGAATAGTATGAAGGGCTGTATGTGCCAAGGTAAGGAGACAGAGCATTCCAAGAAGAGGAAGGGCTTTAAGGCAGGAGCAAACAAGGTGCAATGAAAGAACAGTGAGAAAGCTGAGGTGACTGACATGTAATTGGTGCTCAGGAGAGAGGCCCCAGATGAGAATGCCAAGGTTAGCATGGATCGCTTGGGGCATGGCAATCCTAAGGAAGGCGGCTGCATTTGAGTCTAAGTGTGACAGAAAACCATTGGAAACTTTGAAAGAGTGACGGTAGAGCTTCGCTGGAGTAAACAGATGGATAGAGAATAAATAGTAAAGTCAGAGAGAGCAGTTATGGAGCTATTGTCTCAGCAGAGGAAGGCTGTAACTCTTACTGGGCTGGCAGTACTGAAAGTGAAAAGAGGAGGACAGCCTCAGGACATACCTGGGATATATAGACAATGGATCTACTAATGGGTGAGTGTGGGAAGTAACAGAAACAACCAAGATAAAAATAAAGCGAGATATTTTGGAATAAGCAATTTTATGTGCAAGGCGATTTGTGGCAAATGACAGTGATGCCAACATGAACCTACTGAATCACACCGTTGCATCTTAACGCTGCTGGACTCAACACTGATTCATACTCAAAACTTGGGCTTAGTATACTTACTTTTGTATATGTGCTGCCGAAGCCAGCGCTCAGTAATTACTTTCAAGATTCAAAACTCGATTCCGTATACACTGATAGGGAGATCTTGTTTTATCTTGAAAGTGCCTTTGAGTAGAATTAGAGTATTCTAATATTAAAGTTAATGTAGACAGTCCCATAATGAGGCACATTCAGGTTAACTGTAGTTATAAGACAGAAAAACTGACTTTCTCTGTCTCTCTGTCTCTCTGTCTCTCTGTCTCTCTCTCTTTCTCTCTCTCTCTCTCTCTCTCTCTATATATATATAT
>NW_006284244.1:1009759-1024713 GCF_000327345.1 Myotis davidii
ATATATATATATATTAGGTAACTATATATATTAGTTAATCCTTACCTAAGGATATTTTTACATTGATTTTTAAAGAGAGTGAAAGGGAGGGGGGCTGAGACAATAGTGAGAGAGAAACAGCAATTGATTGCCTCCTGCATATGGCCTTGGCTGAGGAGGGAATCTGAAACCCAGGTACATGTCCTTGACTGGAAATGGAACCCACAAAACTTTGGTGCAGCGGGTGGGAGGGGAGACGTTATAACCGCTTTACATACTGGCCAGAACTGATAAAATATTTTTTATAATCTCAAGTTTAGTTGTTCAGAGAAGTAGCCTCCTCACCTATTTAGTTTTTTAAGCAAAGAATATGTGCATTTTTACAGCATTTAAATTTCACAAAGTACCTTTCAGGTGTTGAAAAAAGTGACATCTGACTTATTTCTGATTTGGACAAAATATATAGCTAAACTAAAAGGAAAAATAAATTTACAACAACATAAACAGAGCATAATATTGAAAGGCAAAATGTAAAGACAATCCATTTTAAAACAGAACAGAATATTATCAAAATTGTGATGTTTGTGCATTCCTCACCAGAGAATACATTTTCTAAGTTGGCATAAGAAAAAAAAATAACCTAAACTATAATGATAAAATATTAGAATAAAATATCATTTAAATGTATATTTCAAGCCCTGGTTGGTTTGGCTTAGTGGATGAAGCGTTGGCCTGCAGACTGAGGGGTCCAGGGTTCCAGTCAGGGTCACATGCCTGGGTTGCAGGCTCGATCTCCAGTAGGGGGCATGCAGGAGGCAGCCAATGACTGATGCTCTCTCATTGATGTTTCTATCTCTCTCTCCTTCCCTTCCTCTCTGAAATCAATAAAAATATATATTTAAAAAATGTATATTTCAATAGTAGCTGAAAGTTTTGTTAAGCTTTTCACAAATAAAATCTCACTCAATAAAATAAATATTTAGTTGAACTTACCCAAAATATAGTTAAAATCATATTAGGAAAACTTAGTCATGAGAGATATATGAGTAAATTTAGCTGTTGACATGCAGTCTAAAAAGAGAATTCTTCAAGCTTTGTCATGCCAGTCTAAACTTGTGGTCTTTAACCTTAACATGGCCACTTCCGTGCTGCCCAGGCCTCATACTCTATTTCCTGAACCTATTCGAGTACAAATTATCTTGGCTTGAGTTCTCTCCAAGAAAAATATTTGAGTTTAAGACATTTAGTTGAGAAATGAAATAGGAAAATTAAGGTCACAAAAGGGTGCTGTCAATCTAGTTAACACCATGAGCAACTGGAGCTCAATCTTTCTGGAAAATCTGGGTGATTATGGCAAACTTGCCTCAGAATTGTTCCGAACAAGGGGTGAGAAAGTTATATATAATAACATATATAATATTATATACATAATAATATATAATAATATATTATATATATATTTCTACTTGAAATCAGCTGACAGCTCTTGGGAGCATTGAATGCCCAGCACTTCATACCTGCCCTTCATGTGGGCCAACAGAAAGTCCTCAGATGGAGTCACAAGTGCCTTGAGAGGAAGCCATCATCTCTAATAAGAAGGGATACAGACTTTCATTTCTCCTAATTACATAGAAATCAAAATTTACTACAAAACTATCAGAAAATGATCCCATACATTTTGAGTTCTGGAATATATACTAGGCATGAGCCGTCGGTGGACTTTGGCTCCCGGCTTCCGATCTTGGTATCTATATGGAAAGGAGTATATCACATCTGGGTTCTTTAGCATATGTGTTTAGAAACACTACTAGTGTGTGTAAATTAAGTACAGGGTTGGACAAAAGTAGGTTTATAGCTGTTCACATAGAAAATAACACAATAATAAATAATACAAGGATAAACTGTGTTTCACGTATTCACAACTGTAGGTCTATTTTTGTCACACCCTGTAAAATGGAAGTTACTGATATAGTAAGAAGCAAATATAGTTTGCACCTTGTCATAGTACCTCAAGATGCTAAACCGAAATCCAACAGCCTGGGTAGCTTATAAACAACAAATTTCACAGAGTCTGGAGGGTGGAAGCCCAAGATCGGGGTGCCAGTGTGGTCAGGTGAGTGTCCTCTTCCTGGTTTTCACAGTGTCCACACATGGAAGGGGCTAGAGAAGTCAGTGCAACATCAGTGTGGATCAAACCCCCAACCTGCGTATGTGCCCTGACGGAATCAAACCCACTGCCTTTTGGTGTACAGGATGATGCTCCAACAACTGAGCCACGCTGGCCAGCGCTGTGCTATCTCTTTATAAGAGCATTAATCTCTTTCATGAGGGTTCTACTCTTACGTAAGCACCTCCCAAAGGCCCCACCTACAAGTAATACCACTTTTGGGGCTGAGGATTTCAACATATAAATTTAGGGGGTCACTCAAACATCCAGAGGATAGTGACCCTGAAGCACTTTGTGCCTTTATGTGGATTGTAATACAAAATCTGATGATTTAATGAATCAACTTTCCAACAACTCAATGTCTTTTCCTCTTTCTGTACTTGAAAAAATTGTTGAATAAGGAAATGGTTGTATATTTTGCTATACACCCAGTCATTTAATGATTCTAGCTACCTACCTGTTTGAGTGTCTTCACTGTGAAAGCATTGCAAAAATATTTTATATGTATATCACATAACTTGTAAGTAGAACTTAACTCCATTTACATAAGGACATTTTAAAAAATTAAAAGCATTTAAATTCCATCTTGGTCTTCAGATTATATTATACATTTATTTATAAACAAAATTATAATATTCAGTTACCATTTTCAAAATCCATTGTATATAGGTTTAAAAAAATAGATAAGTTCTTCTGAAATCCTGGAAGACAAACTAAAGGTCAAGTTATCTGGAAAAACAGATAGTTAAACATGAGAATTCAGAAAGGCTAGAGCTCAATTATTATTTACTGATAGAATGAAGATTAACAATAGGAGAATATTGACATTTCTATAGACTTATGATTTATTCTACAAAAATATGTTAAGTGGCTATTATGTGCAAAGAATCTGAAAGATTTATTTGGCTATGAGGATGGTGAAAATTTAAAATTTTCATAATTCTATTTACCACATTTGAGTCTGTTTATCAGAATTTACCTAAGAATTTCAGAGGCAGCTTTTGAGCCCAGAATCCAGAGAAAAAGCAAAGGGTTTTTATACAGAAACAAAGGTATATTCCAGACTATAAAAATGTAGGAAACTATACAAAATGTTTGAAATGGCCTTCAATTAAAAAAAAAAGATTTGGATAAAAAATGTATTTGGGCCCTTGCCAGGTAGCTCAATTGGTTAGAGCATCGTTCTGATATACCAAGATTGTGAGTTTGATACCCAGTTAAAGCACAATAAGTGTTGGTGAGGATATAGAGAAAAGGAAACCCTCATGCACTGTTAGGAATGTAGATTGGTGCAGCTACTGTGGAAAACAGTATGCAGTTACCTCAAAAAATTAAAAATGGCCTGGCCAGTTTGGCTCAGTGGATGGAGCGTTGGCCTTCGGTTAAGGGCATGTACCTTAGTTGCGGGCACGTCCCCAGTGGAGAGTGTGCAGGAAGCAGCTGATCAATGTTTCTCTCGCATCGATGTTTCTGACTCTCTATCCCTCTCCCTTCTTCTCTGTGGAAAGTAAATGGAATATATTTTTTTTAAAAATTAAAAATGGAATTGCTTTATGACTTATCAATTCCTCTTCGGGAATATATCCAAAGAAACCTGGAACACTATGTTGAAAGAACTTATGCACCCCTATGTTCATAGCAGCATTATTTTCAATAGCCAAGATTCGGAAGCAGCCTAAGTGTCCATCAGTAGATGAGTGGATAAAAGAGCTGTGGTACATTTACAGAATGGAATGCAACTCAGCAGTTAAAAAAAAAAAAGGAAGGAACTCTTAGTTTTTGGATGGACCTGGAAGGTATTATACTAAGTGAAATAAACCAGTCAGAGAAAGACAAGTACCATATGATTTCACTTATATGTACAACTTAATGAATAAAATAAACTGATAACCACAATAGAAACAGATTCATAGATATATGGAATAGACTGATAGCTGTCAGAGAGAAGAGGTTTGTGGGGCTGGGTGAAAAAGGTGAAGGGAGTTAGAAAATGTCCTGTGGATATAAAGTACAGCACAGGGAACAAAGCATTATTGTAATAACTATGTACAATTCCAAGTGGGTACTTGAAATATTGGGGACCACTTTGTAAAGTATATTATAAGAAGAGAGTAAAGGGGAGATAGATGGTGATGAAAGAAGACTTGATGTAGCAAACACACAATGCAATATATAGGTGATGTATTATAGAATCACCTGTATAATTTTATCAACCAATATCACTCCAATAAATTAAATAAATATATTTTAACAGTTAAAAAAGAATGTTTTCATGTAATGTTAATTAAATGCAAACAAAGTCATTCAAGTGTAAATTATCTGAAGTTTCTTATATCTGTAATATCAAAGACATGACAAATAATGAATTATAAATAAAACTAGAAGCCCGTTGCATGAAGATTTGCACAATAGGCCTTCCTTCCCCTGGCTGCTGGCACTGGTTTTCCTCTGGCACTCGGGACCCAGGCCTTTGGTCTGGCCTCAGTGGAGAAGCCAAGCCTCTTCAGTCTTCGCTCCACACCTGCATATGCAAATTAACCACCATCTTTGGTGGGTTAATTTGCATAATCACTCTGATTGGCTGGTGGGCGTGGCAGAGTGACACCAATTTGCATGTTTCTCTTTTATTAGTGTAGACGCTAAATAAATGATAAATGAATGACAAAGGTGAATATATATATATATATATGTATACACATATATATTCATAGTCTCGGGGATATGGAACATTATTATAATGGAGGCAAAGATGTGTATATATGTGTAATTGTGGGTGAGCAGAGTTTGAAATTGGTTAAATCATGGCAATATCTCTAGGCCTTATGAAGAAAAAAGAAGCTGCAGTTTGGATAGATGGTACTTAGGTCAAAAGAATATGCCTGGAATAAGGAATCGTCACAGAAATAACATAGAGAAAAATTGAAAAAAAAAAACACTTTTAGGGACAATAGGACATCTTTGAGAGAACACAAAAAAGAGCCTTAAAATATTTATAAAAGACAAAATGGTGTGAAGACTGCATTCACTTAGAAAATGCAAACCTGACTCTCAGGATTTGATTTGCCAAAAATGGTGGCAAGTGACAGGTGATTTCCCCCAGCTTTATTGAGATATGGTTGCCTTATAACTGTTGTGATTTTTTTTGTCATTTTAAATTCTTACTTTTGAGTAGGTCATACCTGCACGTGCTCAAAATTGAGAAGATACAGGAGAAAATGGAGTGAAATGTCACCTCCCTCCCACTCCATTCCTGGGCTGCTCAGTTGCCTTCCCCAGGGGCCTCTCCTCCATGGCAAGTGTTCTGTATCCTATAGATACATTCTATGCACATTGTTGTTATCAATAGGATTTAGGAAACTTTGATCCAAAGGTGCCCACACCCGTCATCACTGCAATGCCTGGTGCTTAGGAATCTCCTCCCGTAGGCACCCTCTTTTCACAGATTAGTCACTTATTTCCTTTTACTTGAGAAATAAGCCTGAATCACATGCTCATTAGTACTAATGAATAATGACTTAATTGCTGCCTTATTTGCATCTAATCATATAAAGGTCTTCAGCACATGCATTAATTTGAGATTGACACGTTTGAGGGATTATAACCATTTGTTCTTTTGAAGAATTCAATCATCGTCATTATTTTTGGAATTCTGTAGTTAGAAGAGAAAAAAGTACTCCTCAGGAATGATGAATACCATTAGAATTTAGAGAAATTAATATTGAGAATACATATATTTTTAATATTTTCCCAAACATTTATTAGGTGGGTCTTATTTGACAATCAATTGTACAAACCAGGAAAGCTTAACTAGAATATTTGTGAATTAATCTTTTATTTGAGTGACAGAAAAGCCAATAGCATTGACCTAAACAAACAAAAATACATGTGAATGCATAATATATAAAAATAAAACTCTATGTACATTTTAATATAATGGAACAGCCCAGAGGAAGGCCTGACTTTAAGGGAAGCTCTATCAAGAGATTCATGATACTATTCTCTAGGCTCTGCTCTCTCTGTAAGCAGCTTTGTTTCCAGGGTGGCTGCTCTCATAGAAGCAATGGTGTGGGTCCCTCCTACATCTGCTCGGTCCATGCCACTTAGGAAAGAGAGCATCTGTTCTGGTCCTATTAGAGGAGAAAGAGAAAATACTTTTACAAGAGCGCCAGGCAAATATATCCTTGTGCGTCGCTGGCCTGAGCTGGGTCATGTGACCACATTTTCATCAATGAATTAATGGGATGGTATTAGGGTGGGCTGTCGAGGAGAGAAATCCAATGATTGTTGTGAAGCCCAAAGGGTCACCTCTGAGTCCATCTACCTGAAAAAAAAAGCTGAGAATAGGAGAGGAGGGAATTCCAAAGAACCATGTAGTAGTTGGTATCAAAAGGGGACGATAGAAATGGCTGATGCCCAGGGAACAAACATCCACAACAAAACTACACACAGAAGTTAGAAGCTATTATTGTTAAGGTAAAATTCATAAGTGTATCTAACAAGCATCCTGAGAAGTAAAAAAAAATAGTCTTTCATACAATTTCTAAAGCTAAGTCTATTTTCTGTTTTGTATATATAGGAAAAAATGTTATTTTACTAACATTTGGCAGCCTAAGAGACCTCACCAGGGAACTTTTACAAATAGGTTCCTTTATTGACTTAGGAGAAATTTAGCAATGAAATTCAAGTACATGAAAGGTTATTTAAAAGGCTGGTGGCCAGCTGTTCTCAATTTCTGCAGAGGATGCCACCAGGGACCTGTGTTGAGGTTGGAGCACAAAGAGCTTGTAGTTCATGTAAGTGCCAAAAGTTCAGAAATGGCAAAAGTAAAAGCAATGAATCGCTGAAGGAGTGATTAGTAAAAGTTTATTGTCCACACGCAAAAAAGACAGTTTTCAAACCAGGAGCACTCAAACCAAAACATGGAATGAGGCTCCAGGGTATATTTTTGTAAAACAGCTTATGTGGTGAGACAGCAGTGACTGATTATTCTTCACACTGATTGGTTACGGTGTTATAATTCTCAGTGGTTATCTCATATCAACTTCAGGAAACAGTTCACGTTTTGCTTATGATTCCCAGAGAAATAAGCAAGAAATGGCCCCGGTTAGTCTGGCAAAATAAGCTACATTAAGTTTTATTTGTATGATTCAACTGGTTTTATCTTCTCAGGGGATTTTCAAGACTGATATTTATCTTTTTTTTTTATTTTTTTATGTCAGAATTTCCTGTTAGTGGAGTCATTAAATCCAAGGATGCATTGAAAAAGAAGATTCTAGAATTTACTCTGGAGGCCTCTATGAAATAAAATGATTTTGGATTTATTTTTACTAATATGATTCAAAGAAATTCTGCTTAAAGGATAAATTGGGCAACTTTTAAATAAATATTTAATACTTTTTAAGGTTGGTATTTTAAGCTTGAAAACATCAGCCTGGGATAGACTGAAAGAAGACAAATCCTTTTGCAAGTAGAATCAAATCTCCAATTCCTTTTTCGGAATACAAAATAAGCCAAATGGGAGTGATTATTTTTAGAGATTACAGCAAATGTCTTAAAATATTAGCTTAAAAACTTGTTTTAATTGCTACTTTTAAAACCAAATCTATCCAGCCTGTAAACCCCTTAGGTGCAAGATCTTTAAAACCTGGGAATAATTCATCCTATGAAATTAAGACCAATAGTTTTTCTAATGGCGTAAAATCAACCACTTTCCAGTCCTGTGCAATTTAAATCATATTAGCATACATTAGTCAAAATCAAAATTCAGTTCTACTGGTCATGGAACTTGTATCAAGTAATTATTGGATATAACATTACTGTTAGTGCTCATAGCTATGCATGTGTCCCTTTAAGTAGCACACACTTCACAGGGAAAATGGAAACCAAAAATATAGCAAACTGGCAATCAGAAGTCCATTAGAGTCAATATTGTTTTCTTCCTTGTAGCTTCATAATGGTTCCACATTTTGCCCATTGTATTCTGACTGCATAAATGGCACCCGACAGCCAACAATTTAATTTTTACCTCGTGAGAGTGAAGGCTCATAATGCCTTCAAGTAAATAATGCTTTTGTATAACATTAGAAATCATAGGATATGGAAATAAAATCTTTGAATTACAATTTTTTTTTTTTGCATGTAGACATGGGGAATGGACTTTTAGATTTCCAGAGTTCTTAACAAATGTTTTTCCTCTTAAATGGATAATACATTCAGTATCAGTATAATTCACCTCTATGATTAAATAAATTATATTTTAAACAAAATAATCAATACTTGGTTTTGGATTTTAAGTCATGTAATTATGCAGGTTTAAGTCATGTAATTATGGGGGTTTTGGTGGGGTCAGCATTGGAGAAAAGTTGTATGAAAAGAAAGTGATAGATTATCTTTCTAACTGATGTCTACCAAGAAAAAAAGTTGCCTTGAAAATAAAGATGCATACAGAATTATTTTACATGCTTAATTAAGGTAATAGGTGTCATGTGTTTTAGATTCCGAAAGCCTGATAATCTAATTAGGCTTTCAAAGACTCATTACACTGAGAAGTCTAACCTAAGATAGCAGCTATTTCTACTCAGAGAAAATTAGGCCATATAGCTGGTTTGAGATTATTAAAATATCCTATGACTTACAAATGCACATTTTTAAGAGAATTTGATACAAAATGATCAGAACAGTGAAAGCAACAGGACCTTGTTCTTTCTCTTCCAATGCTTTTTAAAATTTATTCATGTTAACAAACCCTACATTCTTTGCTTACTCTTGTCAGCCCTGCTTAAGTTTTATGTATCTTATGCTTGTCTTCACCTAGGGAATATAAATGTACAAATTCACCCATAAGCATTGCTATTATTTTGACTCTTAATATGCCAGTTGAATTTTAGAATTGCACCGGTGGGACATTTCTGCCGCACTCTTGCCAAATTGTGAAGGTTAGCTAAGGAACTGTACATCTCTCTATTTGCATCTGGGTGTCTTCTGTCACAACTGGGATTGCTTGTCTTCAAAACGGGACTGCATCTGTCTGTGTGAATTCCAATGTCCTCAAGGAAGCTAGTTTTCTAGAAGCAAGATGCCTCCGGAGAGCTCAATAATGTCATTACAGCTATCCCGAACCATGGGCATTCTTAACGATGGGCTAGTGTGACTCTGCGGAGGTCTTTTGTTTTGGTTGTCCTCATTAATTAATGTCAGTCTGCTGCTACTCTGCAGAGCAGCATAATGCAGTCTGAGAAAGCTATTTCTTCACCTGTTAAGAAAACCTTAAATATCACAGTAGGATTGTGAATCCCTATTTTGAAAAATGACCCAACACAAGATGAAGATACATGCTTTATCTTCTTTATACAACTCTTCTGGGCATCTTGCATTGTAGAGTAATATGTAAATGCAAAGTGCATCTATGGCAGATGCAGAAATACAGTTTTATTTCCACAGGGCTCTGTTATGATACGGCTATTTCTCCTTAATTGTTACTTACTGGCATATTAAACGCTTCCACACGCCTTACTTGATTCACTTGTCTTGAGTACTCTATGAAATGTGTGTTAACATATTATTCCCAACTTACATTCTTTGCAAACTGGCTTTATGGAAAGGTAGTGTCCAATTTAATACAAGCTGTGGAATCAAGGTTTCTAAGAAGAAATTATAGAATTCATCCACTATCACAATTATTTGCAGATGTGGTCAATGTGCCTTAACCCATTTCTTTAAATATGACAACTTTTAAAAATAAATTAGGTCTTTCTCCTATAACATTAAGTATCCCATATTCTCCCTCACCCTTTGTCAACAGGTAACACAGCTCCCTGCTGTCAGAAGCAGCATGAGCAATACAGAGGGATGAGAGACATCGAGGATTAGACACGATGGTCCGTAAATTTCAGGAGAAATAACAGTAGACAAGGAGTGTAAAATTCTTCTTATACCTTTTTAAGTGTTTCACACTACATTGGGAAGAAAATAGTAAAGAATTAAAATACAATGTAACTAAGAGAATGACACATTATTCATGTTTACATGTAATACAGATAATTCCTTTGCACTTTGGAGAAAGAGTTTGGTGGAGATAAACCTGGAGATAGAGGGACCAGTTAGAAAGTAGTTGTAGTAATCAGGGTAAGAGCTGAAAGATGACTGTGGTAGAATAGGCAAGGGGATAGTGATTCCAACCTGAACTCCATTAAAAAAAAAGGGGGAAAGAAAAATGTAAATCTAAAATTATCAATTTTATTTTATTTTTATTCATTCATTTTATTATTTTTTAAATAAATACACTATTTTTCTATGTATTCATTTTTTTTCTTTTCTTTCCAATTCACCAATGTTATCACTGTGCCCTTCACACTTCAGCTGTGCCATAAATTATCTTCCATTCTGAATTTTTTTCACAGAACTCTTCATCTCCAAAACATAATTGAAACTTAGCTCTTACCACTGCTTCTCTTACAGGTTACTCTAAAGGCATTGGTTATTCTACTACTCTTCATAATCCAAGAGGCTTGGCCCTGCATTCTTCTGGTTATTCATCACTAGTTCCAAGTCGTCGCTCTTCTTCCCTTCATAGCCCTTCTAATACTGAAAGTCATACTCATGGCATTTCCATCCTTTACCACCCTCATTTTCCTGCCATGGCAGCATTTGTCAAAGTTTGGGTTGCAAAGCACTGCTGGTCTCTGGCATTCTAACACGGGATCCCAAAGTTCAAGGCCAGGATGCACCACTTTTAAAGTTTATGAAACAACTAAGTTGTATACATTAGCTTGACTGTTCAAATTTGGATTTTTCAACAATTAATGTGTAACTTATTGTTAGAGGAGGCACATGCCATATTATTAGAGATTGTTTACTTGAGATATAATGGATATATAGCATTGCATTAGTTTCAGGTGTTCAACAAATATTTCAAGTACGCTTGTATTATAAAATGATACTAATTTCAGTTAACATACAGTTTTAATTTTTTTTCTTGTGGTGAGAACTTTTAAGCTCTCTCTTAGTAAATTGCAAATATACAACACACTGCAGTCTCCATGCTGTACATTACTTCCAGAACTTATTTACTTATAACTGGAGGTTTGTACTCTTTAACCCTAATCAATCCTTTTGCCAACCTTCACCACCCACATTTATTTACTTAGATGCCACGTATACATTAGATCATATAGTATTTGTCTTTCTTTGTCTGAATTATTTTACGTAGCATAATTCCCTCAGAGTATACCCACGTTGTCACAAATGGCAGGACTTCCTTTTTTAACAGAGTAACAGTCTGGTGTGTGTGTGTGTATTTCACAGTTTCTTTATCCATTCATTCATTGATGGACACTCAAGTGTTTTCCTCATCTTGGCTATCTATAATAATAAAAGTGTAATATGCTAATTAGACTGGACAGCCTTCCTGATGACTTTCTAGATGAGGCCAGGGCTGCGAGGGAAGCCTGGGTCTCGGGTGCCAGAGGGAAGCCAGTGCTGGCAGCCAGGGGAGGAAGGCCTACTCTTGCACATGACTGTTGTGCATTGGGCCTCTAGTTATAAATAATACTGCTATATACATGAGGGTGCAGATGTCTTCTTAAGTTAATGTTTCCATTTCCTTTGGGTAAATAACCAGAAGTGGAATTTCTGGGTCATATGGCGGTTCTATTTTTAATATTTTTGAAGAACTTCCATATTGCTTCCCATAGTGGTGGCACCAATTTACCATCCCACCAATGGTGCATAAGGGTTCCCTTTTTTCAACACCCTAAGACTTGTTATTTCTTGTCTTTTTGTTGGTAGTCATTCTAATAGGTGTGAGGTGATATCTCATTGTGGTTTTACTTTTTATTTTTCTGATGATTAGTGTCTTCTTTGGATAATTGTCTATTTGGATCTACCATTATTTAACCAAGTTGTTTTTGTTTTGCTTACTATTGAGTTTTATGAGTTCTTTGTATATTTTGGAATATTAACCTCTTATCTGATATATGATTTGCAAACATTTTCTACTATTCAGTAGTTGCCTTTTCGTTTTGTTGATGGTTTCCTTTGCTGTGCAGAATGTGTTTAGTTTGCTGTAGTATGACTTGTTGATTTTTGCTTTTCTTTCCTTTGCTATTGCTGTCAAATACAAAAGATCATTGCCAGGACAGATGTCAAGGATTTTTTTATATATATTTTCTTCTGGGAGTTTTACTGTTTCAGATCTTACATTCATGTGCTTAATCCATCCTTTTGTGCATGAAGTAAGATAGTGATTCAATTTAATTCTTTTGCATGTGGCTGTCAAGTTTTTTCAACATTATTTATTGAAAAGATTGTCCTTCTCCCTTTATAGAATCTTGGTTTCTTTAATGTAAATTAATTGACCATATATGCATACATTTATTTCTGAGCTCATTAATCTGTTTCTTGTGTCTATTTTTATGGCAATGCCATGTTGTTTTGATAGTTTATTGTTAATGTATAGAAATGCAACTTAATTTTTTACATTGATTGTGTATCCTGAAACTTTCCAGAAACCAGTCTAACATTTTTTTGGTGGAGTCTTTAGGATTTTCTATATATAATGTGTCATCTACAATACATACAGTTTTACTTTCTTCCCACTTAGATATCATTAATTTTCTTTTATGCCTAATTGCTCTGGCTGGAACTTTCAGCACTACTTTCCACTAAAGTGGTTCAAGTGGGCATCATTTCTTGTTCTTGAATTTAGAGGAAAAGTTTTCAGCTTTTTACCATTGAGTATGATGTTAGCTGGGGGCTTGTCATGTGTAGCCTTTTTATGAGGTTCAATCTCTGTATAACCTCTCTGTTTGTAGTTTTTATCACAAATGGATATTGAAGTTTATCAACGCTTTTTATGCATCTAGAGATATTTAATTTTTATCCTTCATTTGTTAGTATGGTACATCATATTAATTGTGTATTTTGAACTATTCTAGCATCCCTGGAATTAGCCCCACTTGATTATTGTGTAAGATGCTTTTAATATGCTGTTGAATTCAGTGCGTTAATTTTGTGGAGTGTTTTTGCATGTGTTTATCAAGGATCATGACCTGTTATATTCTTTTCTTGTAGTGTCCTGTCTCTTGTTCGTATCAGGGTAATGCTGGCCTCATAAAAATAAGTTTAGAAGACTGCCTTTCTCTAGTATATTGCAAAGAATTTGAGAAGGATTGGTATTTATTCTTCTTTATATGTTTGGAAAATTCACCAGTGAATCTGTTTGGACCTGGACTTTTGTTTTTTGGATAGTTTTTGATTATTGATTAAATTTTCATACTGGTTATCAATCTGTTTAAATTTTCTGTTTCTTCTTGATTCAATCTTTGTAGGTTGTATGTTTCTAAGAATAGGTCCATTTCTTCAAGGTGACAATGTCCAATTTATTGGCATGCAATTGCTCTTATAATCTTTAATGATCTTTATATTTTTGTGGTATCAGTTATAACATCTCTTTAATTTCAGATTTTATTTCTTTGAGCCTTTTTTTTTCTTGGTTAGTCTATTAAGCTTGTTAATTTTTTTTATCTGTTTAGTCTCATTTCCTTCCTCCTACTAAATTTAGATTTGTTTGTTCTGTTTTCTAGTTTCTTGAAGTGTAAAGTTAGTTTAGAACTACTTTTGCTGCATTCCATGTTTTGGTCTGCTATATTTCCATTTTCAGTTATTTCAAGGTATTTGTAAATTTTTTCTTCTTCTCCAATTTTTATTGCAAACTTGAAATAATGGAAGTATATTGGTTAATCATATTATTACCAACTAGACTAAACAACTGTTAACATTTGGCCAATATTTACTTTATCAATTGATATATTTTTTTTTCCTTTTTAATTATTGACAGTATTACAGATGTTTCCCATCCCTGTCCCCCTTTTTATCCCCTTCTACCCAGCCCCTGCCCCATCCCAGGCCTTCAACACATTAATGTCTGTGTCTATGGGCTATGCATACATATGAGCATATTTGTTCTCTGGTTAATCTCTTCCCATCCCTCAACCCTCTCCCCTCTGAGATCTGTCAGTCTGTTCCATGGATCCTTATCTCTGAACCTGTTTTGTTCGTCAGTTTATTTTGTTCATTAGATTCCACATATAAGTGAGATCATGTGATGTTTGTCTTTCTCTGATTGGCTTATTTTGCTTACTATAATCATCTCCAGATCCATCCATGCCATCACAAAGGGTAAGAGATCCTTCTTTTTTGCAGCTGAATAGTATTCCACCATACTATTATGGTGTAAATGTACCACAGCTTTTTGATCCATTCACCTACTGGTGGGTACTTGGGGTGTTTCCATATCTTAGAGATTGTAAATTGTGCTGCTATGAACATAGGGGTGCATATATTCTTCCTTATTGGTGTTTCAGGATTCTTTAGGATATATTCCCAGAAGTGGGATCACGGGGTTAAAATTAAAAATGTTAAAATCATTTTTAATTTTTTGAGGTAACTCCATACTGTTTTCCACTATGGTTGCACCAGTCTGCATTCCCACCAGCAGTGTACTAGGGTTTCCTTTGATCATTTTAGTAGCATGTTGTTTAATCAACATATATTTGTGAAGTTTTTAGTTTCCTTATTGTAATTTATTCCTAGTTCCTACCAATGTGGTTAGAAAGATGCTTGGTATGATTTCAGTTTTTTAATAATTTATTAATACTTTTTTGTGGCCTGCAGAATTTCCCCAGTGTGCTTGAGAAGAACATACATTAACATGCTTTTGAATGGAATGCTTTTTATATGTCTTTTAAGTCTACCTGGTATAACATGTTGCATAAGGCCAGTGTTTTATTGTTTATCTGTCTGGGTCATC
>NW_006284244.1:1025396-1026745 GCF_000327345.1 Myotis davidii
TTGTGGCCTGCAGAATTTCCCCAGTGTGCTTGAGAAGAACATACATTAACATGCTTTTGAATGGAATGCTTTTTATATGTCTTTTAAGTCTACCTGGTATAACATGTTGCATAAGGCCAGTGTTTTATTGATTATCTGTCTGGATAATCTATGAATTGATTAGAGTGGGTAATTAAAGTATCAGTATTTTTGTATTGCTCTGTAGTTCTCCCTTTAGGTTAATATTTGCTTTATATATTTAGGTGCTCCTTTGTTAGGGTAATAAATATTTGCCAATGTTATATCTTCTTGTTGGACTTCATCATTTTTAAAGACCTTCTTTCTCTTATTAGAATTTTTGTCCTAAAGTATGTTTTGACTGATGTTAGTATAACTACCCCAGCTCTCTTGGCTTCCATTTGCATGGAACAACTTTTTTCATCCCTTCACTTTTAGTTTGTCTGTGACTTTACATCTGGAATGAGTGTCTTATAGGCAGCATATAGATTACTTTTGGGGTTTTGTTCATTTGTTTTTATCTATTCAGTCCCATAAGCTTTTTTTTAAAATTCTTTTTCCTTTTGCTGCTGATTGGTCATATTCTTCTGCTTCATGTAGTCTTCTGTTGAACCCCTACTTGTATTTTTCGGTTCAGTTACTAGATTCTTCAGCCCTGTGAATTCTATTTAGTACTTCCTTATGTGCCCTATGTCTTTGTTGAATTTATCACCATGTTCATTCATTCTTTCAAATTTAGTAAGTAGTTCAGTGACCATTATTTTGAACTCTTGATCAAGTATATCACTGATCTATCTATACTAATAATAGACAAATATGTAAATTGACTGTTCCTTCATGATGCCCACAGCCAATTAGGAGTGGGTATGCAAATTAACCCAACAAAGATGGCCGGCCTGTGAGCAGTGCACACGTGCACAGGCGCCAAGCAGCTGGGGGCAGGGTGGGCCACAGATGTCCCCAGGACCCCACCTGTTCTGAGCCTGTGGCCAGTGTGCATGCCAGCACCAAGCGGCCAGGGTCCCGGGGACACCACTGGAGGTCCAGTACTGTCAGCCGGCCTGGAGGTGGCTGGAGCTCCCAGTCCTTTTGGTTTTTGCAGTCCCTGGACCAGAAGCAGAAACCAAGAGCACTGGGAGCACCAGGAATTCTGGGAATCATAGTTCTGGTGGCAGACATGTTGTGGGATCTCTAGACACTAGAGCAGGGGTGGGCAAACTTTTAACTCGAGGGCCACAATGGGTTCTTAAACTGGACCGGAGGGCTGGAACAAAAGCATGGATGGAGTGTTTGCGTGAACTAATATAAATTCAAAGTAAACATCATTACATAAAAGCTTCATGTTTGGAGAA
>NW_006284244.1:1027361-1040277 GCF_000327345.1 Myotis davidii
TGAAAAGACAAAACAAGACAAAATGAGACCAAACCAAAACATCACAAAAACAAATAAAACAACAACAATAATAAAAACAACAAACACAACATAAAGATTAAAACACAAACAAACAAAAATACACAATAAAAAGAATCTTAAAAGACATGAGACCAAAAGAACTGGAGAAGAAAGAAAAAGAGATGCAAAAAGGAGAGAATATGAAAACGAAGACGGAAGAGACAAGAAATAAAATAAGTATAAAAAATAAAGAAAAAATGAAATAATAATTTTAAAAACTCCCAAATTGGAGAGAGTGCTGGTTGAGCTGAGGGACCCACCCCCTGTGCATGAATTTCATGCACCAGGCCCCTAGTCTATAATAATAAAAGCATAATATGCTAATTAGACTGGAAGACCTTCCAGATGAAGCCAAGGCTGCGAGTGAAGCCCAGAGCCCAGGTGCCAGAGGGAAGCTGGTGCCGGCAGCTGGGTGAAGGAAGGCCTAACCTTGCACAATTTCATGCATCGGGCCTCTAGTGTGTTAATAAGATCTTAATCTGAGGTTTTATATTGCTATTTCATTTGGAACCTTTTCCTTGACTGCTTCACTTTCCTTCAGTGTCTATGTTAGATTCCATGCATTAGATAAAACAGCTGCCTCTCCCAGTCTTGCAGGGATGGCCTCATGTAGGAGATGAAACATACTGTGCAATCATGCCCTCACTCTTGGTTGTCTCTCAATCTTTGTAATTGTCCAAGCAGCCTACTTTGTTCTTAGCAGCTCCAAGTAGTTGAGGCTGTGCCAAGACCTGCCATTTACCCAAAGAGAGAGCTTTAGTCAGTACCTAGTTTCAGGCTGTTTGGAACCAGACCCACAGGTGGATGCTTGGAAAGCATGCAGAAACACCTTTTCCAGTGGAGGACTTGGAGATGGCATTTATAAGTGCTTCCTCTGCACTGAGCCCTGGGGTAAGAGCCAGGAAAGAACCGTTTCTTTGTTTGCTACTGTCTCATTGAGCCTGTGAGCAGAAGCACTGCTGGCCACCAGAAACAGGCCACCATGGAATGTGTTCTCTAAGCAGCAGCTACAAAAGCTTGGATGCCACATTTGTACACAAGCTCCTTTCTCAGAGACACCGGCAATCTGGTGAGGCAGAGGGAGAGCTGCGCTGGAGCCCAGTGGCTTTCTTTCCTGGTGTCTGGAGAAGACTATCAGCTCCAGATGTGTTTAATTAGAAGCCTCCCCCCACCCCCCAGGCTGTAGTGATGAAGATAAGCTAATAATAGGCTTCTTTCACAGAAAGACTGGGTGTTGCAGTCTGCTGCCTCTTCACTGTGCCCTGGGGTGTACCTTGCACAATTTCATGCATCGGGCCTCTAGTGTGTTAATAAGATCTTAATCTGAGGTTTTATATTGCTATTTCATTTGGAAGTAGTCATTTAAGAACTGTTCTCCATTTGTTATAGTCCCATGGGACCCTCCATCAGCAGAGCCACACAATCAAGGGATGTCACCTGGGCAGCGGCCATAACACTCAGACCACCAGATGTGTGCATAAGCTCATTTTTAGAGGATGCTCACAGCCTGGTGCATGGCAGAGGGAGAGCGTAAGGGAGACACCTGCCAGCCTCCGGTCTTCTGGAGAGCGTTTCTGTAGGTCCCCAGAGGTGTGTTCAATTACACGTCCGCCCCTCCGGCTGAAGCTCAAAAGCAAGCAAATGGGCCTCTTTCACGGAAAAATGGCACTTTTCATTGGGCTGCCTCTGCTTGTCCCTGGGCTACAGCCAAGGGCATCTGCATAAACTGTTTCTCAGTTCACCATGGCCTTGCGAAATTTGTGGTCAAAAAATCCATTGTCCTTAAAAGTTAGCTGTTTGGGGAGCTTGTCTCTCAGGTGCAGGTCCTAAACGTTGGGATGCCAGCTATGGGCTCAAACCCTTTACACCTCAGGGAGAAATTTGGAATTCCGAGTTTCTCTGGATTGCGGATTGGAGTTTATGGTAATGTTGTGTCTCAGCTTCTCCTACCCACATCAATGAGTTTTTTCTTATTTGCCTTATGTGTGGGAGTCACTCAGCTGTGTTTTGGGTGTTGTTTTTTTCAGAGAAAATTGGGATATTACTTTCCCCGTTGAGTGCTGGAGTACTTACAATACCTAGAGAAAAACAATTTGCTGAGACTCGCACAGGAGGAAGAGTGATTTTTATTTGTGTGTAATTATATCCCTGGGTTTCCAAAGTCCCATTTCCCTTAATCCAGTCCTGAAGCACAGGGAGTGGGGTTTAGGGCAGCCCTGCCATGATCTGGGCAATGAAGGATAGAGATGTGGTCTGCTTTGCAGGGGCAGGGCTCAGGCAGTAGTCCCACCGCTGTTAATGATGGTTCTGAACCTCCGTATGGATGGGCGTGAACCTCAGGGCAGTGGCAGCCTGTCCCAGCAACAATGGTTCCGAGCCTTGACCTACATGGCAAGTTTGGCTCAGAGTTGTGGCAGCACCCTGGCAATGGCTATCCAGAGCTGTAACGTACAAGCCTGTGAATGAAACGTAGGGCAGCAGCAGTGCCTTTAGCTGTGACAATTCAGAGCTGCAGCCTAGAATTCAGAGCAGCAGCAACACAGCCTGGACTTGGGACTTTGGGGACAGGAATGGCTATAGTGCAGGGCAGCTCTCACCTCATAGATGATGCAGTGGCGTGCGCCTCACGCCTGAGGAAAGGCACAGCATCACTGTGGTCCGTAAGGGCAGGTGTCCCCTCAGTAACAGCCCCGGCCTCTGGGGGCAGATGCAGAGGGGAGTACTCCACGCTGCTATTCCAGCCAAGATCAGCATCAGTGGAGACTGTGGGACCCCCTGGAGCAAAGGCTGCAGATGTCTCACTGTACGGCTTGTAGGGTTCTCCTGCTCCCCTTTTCTGTGTGGAGAACTTGCTAGAGGGGACCCCATCCAGTGTCAAACTGCTCCTGGCTGTGGGAGGGGGTGACCCAGGCAAAATGCTTCCTGCACTTTTCTATTTGGCCATCCTCTAGTTTTGAGCTCTGCAGGGTTCTTACTGCTTTTTCTTTATTTATAATCTGGAGATTTCTCTGAGCTATTTTTTTTTTTTAGTTTGCAATTATTTTCTGTCTTGCTGATGATACTGCTATTACCCACGTTAAAAAATCCATTCTCCTTTGGTTGTACCTTTGGCTTATGTCTAAAAGTTTGGGACTATTATGAATAAAGGTGCTGAAGATATTTTTTTGCAAATCTTTTTTTGTGCACACGTTTCCATTTCTCTTAGGTTAAAAATTGAGAATAAATACTTTGGTTAATAGGTTTGATTTATATTTAACTTGATAAGAAAATGCCAAACTGTTTCCCAAAGTAGTTGTACCATTTTACCTACTCAGTAACAATGAGAGTTCATATTGCACATCTTTACCAGCATTTGGGTTTGTCATTTTAGCCTTAATATGTTAGAAATGGTCATTATGGTCTTAATATGCACTGTCCCGATGGTTAAAGATGGACAGTTTTTGTTTGTGCTTATTAGCTGCTTGTTATACAGAGAGAGGCAAAAGTAGGTTAACAGTTGTGAGTATGCAAAACAGAATTTATTCTTGTATTATTTTCCATATGAACAACTGTAAACCTACTTTTATCTCACTCTGTATACTTCTGAAAAAGGTCTAAGTTTTTGTCCATTTTAATTGGCATCCTTCTTTCATTACTTATTTGTGTGAGTTCTTATGTATTCTGGACAAGGAAGCTTTCCATGGAGTTGAAGGAAAGATTACAAATCTTTCCTTCAACTCTATGGCTGGCCTTTCCATGTTTTTAAGGATATGCATTTTTCAAAGTTTATATTTTTATAGGATTCATTTCATCAATATTTGTCTCTATGGTAAATTGTTTTTATGTTATTGCTAAGAAATCCTTGCCTATGGATGCCAGCACCTAAATGTTGTCTTTTGCGAAGTGTTAGTTTTAGCTTTTGCATTTAAGCCTATTATCTACCTCAAACTAATTTTTGTGTATTGTGTGAAATAGTTTCCTTTTTGTTGTTCTGTTTTGTGTTTTCAGGTATTGAAGAAACATTTGTTGAAAGACTCACTCCCCTCTCAATGGCCTTGGCAGCTTTGGTGAAATACAGTTGACCAGGTATGTGTGGGTTATTTCTGAACTCGATTCTGCATTTTCATCAATGCTGCACTGTGTTAATCACTATAGATTTATAGTAAGTCTTGAAATTAGGTAGTGAAAATCCTCTAATATCATTCTTCTTTGTTAAGATTATTTGCCTATTTTAGCTTCTTTGTATATCCTTCCCCATTTTACAGGTATTTGGTCACTTTCTTTTTGTAGAAATTCTGCTAGAATTTCATTAAGTCTGTAGATCAATATAATGTAATGGACAACTTACCAATAATTCATTTCTAGTCCATCATCATCACATTTCTCTCCATTTATTTTGGTTTCTCTTATTTCTTTCAACGTGTGCTATTATTTTCCATGTAGAAGTGATCTTGCACATCTTTTGATAAATGTATCATTAACGAGCTCATGTTATTGGTACTTTAATGCATGACTTAGTTTTATGTTATAATTTTTGGAAATGGCAGACATAAAGTTTGCTCCTATTTCATAGTTCAGTGATCCTCTGCTCCTATTGCACCCCACCTCCCTGAGGTGAAGAAAATAGTCTACGTCTAGACAACATCTTTGGCCTGTGGTTGAGGAATCCTGCTGTGATGTTCCCTTTCTGAGCACTTGTCTTTGGATTTGGGACTAGCTTCATCAGTCCCAACAATTGTGTCAGTCAATTCCTTGCAATCACATAATATACGATCTCTTATTTTTATAAAACTGTAGTCTCCTACTGATTCTGCTTCTCTGTTTGAATGCTGACTGCCACAGGTTTTGAATATTGTTTCTAGAAGTTGTTTTATAATTTGTAAAATAAATTGCCCTAATGTATTGCTATTGTTTGAAGTAGCTCTAAAACAAAATTCAATATTTGTATTTAAAATATTAGTTTATTGCCTGTTACCTAATTTTTTTTTAAAATCAAAATGTCTACACAGACTCTTAACTTGGGGAAAAAAAAATCTGTCAACTCTTCATGGTAATGTCAACACTGTTGTTTTTATTATAAATACATCCAGCTCTATAAATCTATCCAACCCACACATGCTAGAATTTGAATAGGATGTTAATCCAACTTCTACAATTTATGGGAAATCTCTCTAGAAGCCCCCAAATTTAATATAAATGAATTTCCATATACATATTAAAATTTTATAAAATATTTTAAGCTAATATTTACCCTTTCACCTATATTAAGCCATATCATTTGGCCTTAACATTTATGATTTAAGATTTAATTGACATTTCCATTTTTTTCTGCATACAGTATTTTTCTCTTGCTGAATTTTCATTTTACATATTTTTAAACTTATTTTTTTCTGATTTACTCTGATATATCTATTCCCTTAGCCTCTATAATCTCTTAGATTTTTCATCTAGTTTTATGGATGTTCTCTTGCTTTTGAGGTGAAAATAATTGTCTTTGGAGGCTAAACATTTAACTCCACCTATTCATGCATTCCAAAAATAGTTTAATTAGTTAACAGCTAGGGTGGGGAAGGAAAGTTACTAAAGAACTGTTAATGTTCATTTGCTCTGTGTGTGGCCTCCTTCTGAGCACATAGGCTGGGGTAGTTTGAAAGTGAAGTATATAAACATAAGAAATAAGAAGGCGGCAATGGAACCTTGAGTTCACAGTGTACTTTTTAAGCAAACACATAAAGCATAAAATGGTGTTTATGTCTCTGCTTCTTCCAATGGGAATTCCAAGAAAATATATCTTTACAGTATTTCTGATTTTATATATATTGTTTTAATTTCATTTTCTTTCGGTATCATGAAGATATAGTTGACATACTGACACATAACACTTTATAAGTTTAAGGCATACAGCATAATGACTTAACTACATATATTGTGAAATGATTACCACAATATGTTTAGTTAATATTCATCACCTTAAATATAAAAATGGTAATGTTTTTCTTATGATAATAACTCTTAGCAACATTCAAATATACCATATGGCAGTGTTAATTATAGTTAGCATGTTTGTTTATTGCATCCCCAGTACTTATAACTAGAAGTTTGTACCTTAACCAACTTCATCCAATTCCCCCACCCTTCACCACCTGCCTCTGATAACCACAGATCTGATCAAATTTTCTGAATTTGATTTCTTTTATTTTATTTTAGACTCCAGATATAAGTATTTGGTTTTTAGCTGACATTTCACTTATCATCATGACCATCCATGTTGTTGCAAATGGCAGGACTTCTCCTTTTTGTGGCTGAATAATGTTCTATGGATTTATCCATTCATTTGTTGATGGACACAGGTTGTTTCTGTCTTGGCTATTGTAAATGATGCTGCACTGAACATGGGAGTACAGGTATCGCTTCAGCATTGTGAACTCATTTCCTCGGGATGTATACCTAGAAGTTGGGTCATATTGTCACCAGCAGGGCACTGGATTGCCTTTTCCCCACATTCTCATCAAGATCTGTCTCTTGACTTTTTGAAGATAGCCATCATGGCAGGCATCAAGTGATGTCTCATTGTGGTTTTGATTCCCATTTTTCTCTGTTGAGTTTTATGGATCCTTTATATATTTTGTATATTAACTCCTTATTAGATGTATGATTTGCAAATATTTTCTCCAAAAGTGGAAGTTGCCTTTCCTTTTTTTGTTGACCTTTTTTTATTCTGTGCAGAAGGTTTTTAGTTTGATGTAATCCCACTTGTTTCTTTTTAATTTTGTTCCTTGTGCTTTAGGTGTCATATCCAAAAAATCATTCCAAAGACCAACGTCAAAAAGCTTTTCTCCTAAGTTTTCTTCTAGGCATTTTATGGTTTAAGATCTGATATTGAAGTCTGTTATTTATTTCAAGTTAATTTTTGTGTGTGGTGTAAGATAGAGGTCTAGTTTTAGGTTTTCACATGTGAATATCCAAATTTCCCAGCACCATTTATTAAATAGACTATTCTCTCCATTGAGTATTCATGATTTCCTTTCAAGTATCAGTTGACTGTTATGCATGGGTTTATCTCAATTATGTCCCACTAATCAATGTGTTGGTTTTTATACCAACACCATACTGTTTTGATTATGATAGTTTTATAATATAGCTTGAAATCAAGGAGCATGAATCCCCTCACTTGTTTCTCAGGATTGCTTGGGCTACTTAGTGTGTTTTTTGTGTATTTCCATCATATTTTAGGACTGTTTTTAGTCTCTAAAAAATGCCTTTGGAATCTGGATAGAGATTGCTTTGAATCTATACATGGCTTTGGCAGTATCTTTCAATTTATTTGTGTCTTTTATTTCTTTTTTATTACATTTATTCATAGTTATTGTTTTAGGTATATTGTAAATGGGATTTTTAAAATTCATTTTTCATATAATTTGTTGGGTGTATAGAAATTGCACTAAATTTTGCATGTTAATTTTGTGTCCTGCAATTTTACTGACATTATTAACTAAATCTAACACTTAAGATGGAATTTAGAACTTTCTTTATATAAAATCATGTCATTTGAAAAATAGATACAATTTTATCTCTTCCTTTCCAATTCTGGTACCTTTTATTTCTTTTTTATTGTTTGATAGCTCTGCCTTGGAAGTCTCTACTCTATTCAATAGGTGTGTTGACAGTGGGAGTCTTTGTCTTATTCCTGATCTCAGACAAAATATTTTAGCTTTTCACCACAGAATGTAAGATTAGCCCTGGGTTTGTCGTATATGGCATTTATTATTTTGAGATAAGTTCTTCCATACTTAATTTGTTGAGAGTTCTTATGAATGGATGTTGAATTTTGTCAAATGCTTCTTCTGCATCTATTGAGATGATCATTTTTTTTCTTTCATTCCTTGCAGTGCATCACATTTACTGATTTGTGTGTGTGTTAAACCATCCTTGTATCCCAGGAATAAATCCCACTTGATTATAGTGAATAATACCTTTAACATGTTGCTAAATTTTGTTTGGCAGCATTTTTTCAGAGTCTTTGCATTTATAGTAATCAGATTGCAAACACACCTCTTCATTTCTGATTTTATTTGTGCCCGCCTCTTTTTTTTCCTTGATGAGTCTTGCTAGAGGCTTATCAATTTTATTTATCTTTTCAAAAAACCAGCTTTTAGTTTTATTAGTCATTTCTTATCTTTGTTTCTTTACTTAACTTGGTTTTATTTGTTCCTCTTTTTCTTATTCCTTTATGTGTAAATTTAGATTGTTCGTTTGGGATCTTTGCTGCTTTTGAGGTAGGTTGTACAGCTATACACTTTCATCTTAATAACTGATTTTGCTGCATCCCATAAATTAAGGTTGTGTTGTCACTTTCATTTGTCTCAAGGTAGTTTTTGATCCATTGATTGTTTAGAAGCCTGTTGTCTAATTTCTGATTTTTTTTCCAGTTTTATTCCTGTAGTAGGTTTCTAGTTTAATGACATTATGGTCAGACAAAAATGCTTGACATATTTTCAATATCCTTGAATTCATTGAGGCTTGTTTTCTAGCCTAGTATAGGGACTATCCTGAAAAATCTTCCATGTGCACTTGAGAAAAACATGGAATCCATTGTTTTTAGATGAAATGCTCTATAAATGTAAAACTGCTCTAATGTGCCATTAAAGGCCATTACTTGTTAATTTTCTATTTAGATGATCTATCAATTGATGTAAGTGGAGCATTAAAGTCCCAAAATGTTATTGTATTACTTTGCATTTCACCCTTTAATATTTCCTTTAAATACTTGGGTGATCCTATGTTGGTGTATAGGCAGTTAAAATTGTTATATCCTCTTCTTGGATTGACCTTTTTAAAGTTATGTACATTCTTCTTTGTCTCTTTTTGACATATTTTTAAAGTCTACCTTGTATCCCATCTTTCTTTTCATTCCATTTGCATGGAATATCATTTTTATCCCTTTCCTTTCGATCTGTATGTGCTTTTCAATTTAAAGTGTGTCTCTTGCAAGCCATGTGTAAGTGGGTCCTGGTTTTGTGTGTGTTTTCTCCATTCTGCCTGTCTTTCAATTGGAGCATTTAGTCCAAGCGTGTTAAACTTGCGACCGGTGATTTAGTCCATGCGAGTAATTATTGATAGGTATACTCTTCTTATAATTTTGTTAATTACATTTTTGTTGGTTTTATTTTTCTGTTTCTTTTTCTCTTGATCTCTTTCCTTCTGATTTGTTGATTTGCTTTCGTGTTTCAATTGGATTCATTTTTCTGTGTATTCTGTATGCTTTTCGTTTATGACACCATGAGGTTTATATATATCCACCTATTTCTATAGTAATCTATTTTAAACTGATAGGCATTTAAGTGCAATTGCAGTCTAAAAGCACGACATTTCTACCCCTCTCCACAACTTTGCTGGACAGGGCAGTCCTGTGTGCAGGTACTGCAGCATTTTGCGCAGCCCAGTGGATGCACAAATCAGCTGCCACAGGATCAGCCTCCAGCTGGAGAGGCCCCATGAATGCCCTCCTGTTTCTGCTGGATCTACCTCTAAGAGGGGTGGCTGGGGACACAGTACAGTGCCCTGAAGGTCATCCTGGAGAGCCTGGATGGAGTTCCCTCACCATCCACGTGCACAGGAAATGCAAACAGTGATGCTCACCAGTTCCTTGTGTCCTGAGTTGTTCCCTCAGTTCCCAGAGAGCTCCTGGGGTTCCCTGTAGTTTCTCTTGCTTGTCTTTCAGAAGCTGTTGAATTGGCTCTCAGTTGTCTCTAGGAGGAATTGCTCCAAATGTACAATAAGTATACGTTTGGTGTGTTGTTGGGAGAGGGAGAGCTCGGCGTCCACCTTGGACCCACCTCCTCACCTAATAGTCAACTGACAGAAAAGTAAACAGCGGTCATTATTTGATAGCTAGGGATTCTACTATAGAAGGAAAGAAAGAGTTCTATATTTTCCATAAAACTTCCAAAGTAATTGAAGTGTATTTTAAAATGTCATGGAGAACTGGGAAGGAAGGAAACAAAGAGAAAGAGACACAGAAAGGGAGATAAAGCAACAGGTAATTCAGTGCTATTTGTAGTTCTTTATCTGTATTAATAAGATTTTTCTCTGCCCGATGCACTTAAAGAAAATGCAAAAGTCAGTCAGTTGCTGAAGCTAACATTACACTGCAAGTGGTAGTCATATATTACATTTTAATTTAGAATACTGCTGCCTAAAAGTCTTGTTTACCTCTCTTAATCTGTAGGATTTTTGCTCAAGAGGGCTATGTATGCAAGAAAAAATTACTGGATAGGGTAAAAAAAAACCTGGGGAAACATTTAATACCCATAAACTTTAGGGTATTTCTGAAAGAAAAGAAAAACTGAAATAAATTATAAACCGAACTGCTTGAGTGGGCTTCATATTCATAGCCCTGGAAACTCAGGGGCAGTCGGTAAATCTAACCATTAACATGGAAAGGGATGGGAAGCTGATTTCACACACTCAGGCAACCAGCCCTGTCCTGTGTTGCCCACATGTGTTTACAGCAGTGGAGTCTAAGTAAAAGAAAACTGGTGGGGCAGACACAGTTCTAAGAACAGTGTCTCTGACCAGAAGTGAAACAGGATCCAATCAATAGCTCAGACTCTTATCACTAACCTGGTAACCTCTCCACTGCCGTTAGTGAATATGGAAGGTGAACATGAAATATCAGGATTTGGGCAGAAGAAATACTTTTTCCATCCCAACACATGACCATAATTTCAACTTTTTGAGTGCATGAAAAGCCTCGCTTTTACTGATAATTTCTTAAATTTAATTTTTACTAAAATGACTTATAGTTATAAATATAGATGGTATAAAAAGTGCCAATAAAAACAAAACCAGCATCTGCTTCTTCACCAGTCTTTACAAAAATTCTACTCTTTGGAGATTATTTGTAATTATCACCTGTTTATCGTGGTATTTACTTCTTCTAAGATTCTAAATACCTGCTACCTCTGTAAGGATTAGATGTTCTCTGATGCCTTTTTACTGGGAAGGATGGGGGTTTTAGCCCACACTTTCCCATTATCAAATACATATTTGGACTAATACGATATTTGGATTAAGTCAATGTTCAATGTTTACATTCACATCTCTATGTAAATGTTATTTTCAGCTGATGCAGTTGAAATGCATTTCAGAATTAAATTTGCTTTCTACAACTTATTTCTCTCCCTTCAGTTAAACCAGTGGTTCTCAACCTTCCTAATGCCGCGACCCTTTAATACAGTTCCTCATGTTGTGGTGACCCCCCAACCATAAAATTATTTTCGTTGCTACTTCATAACTGTAATTTTGCTACTGTTATGAATCGTAATGTAAATATCTGATATGCAGGATGTATTTTCATTGTTACAAATTGAACATAATTAAAGCATAGTGATTAATCACAAAAACAATTATGTAATTATAGATGTTTTCCGATGGTCTTAGGTGACCCACAGGTTGAGAACCACTGAGTTAAACAGTTGTCTTTAAAAAATATTTTCTTAGTGTGTACACACTTATCACTATTTTGCTCCCAAACTCTTAGACTATAAATCTCCTATACATATGGAAGTCAGCTTTGTTTTTGTACTGGTGTCATGCATCCTAGGGATGGTCAATTCTCCTGAGCTTACGTATTCGGATTGGGCTCTAGATTGGCCTGGTGATTTTCATTATACTCTCCTTTATTAGATGTTACCTGAACACTTGTTTTCCAGATTCTTGGACTATTCCTCCATTTTAATGAAATGCAATCTCCAGTAGTTGGCTCACAAATTTTGTTAAAATGATCAATGAGCCACAGATGACTTGAAACCTAATTTATTCTACTTTTTCTGCCAGTTATTATACAATTTACTTCTATAAAAATATTAAACACACAAACATATATGTCATACCAGATATTTTTGGGTAGGACAAAGCATGTTTGGGAACTGGATTAGGAGCCCTTCAAAGTTAATAGCCTTTTTTTTTTTACTGTGTTCTTGCACTAAACTAGAAAAAACTTACCTGGTTGTACAAAAGGAGGTGATGATTTCTGAAGCATTTCCCTCCTGGGAGATTCTGATATTAGAAAACAGTTATTGTCTGGTCGGTGTGGTACAGTGGTTGAACCAGGAGGTAACTGCTGGATTCCTGGTTAGGGCACATGCCTGGGGCCATCGGCTTGATCCCCAGTAGGGGGCGTGTGAGAAGCAGGTGATCAATGATTCTCTCCCTTTCTGAAATCAGTAAAAATAACATTAAGAAAACAATTGTAAAAGTAAGTACTGCGGTTCATGTAAAGGAGATATATGCCAAGTATCTTTCGCTCCTAGTCTTTCACATAGTCATACTGTAAGTAATGTTTTACTTTTTGCTTAAATTCAGTATTTTTTTATTTATATATTTATTTTGTTTGTGAAGTGAACATTTTTCCTTTCTTGAGCACCCAACATTTTGCCTTTTTTTATTGTTCAAAGTATTACAAATAGTAGTACGTATGTCTCCTTTTTTTCCCCAATTGACCTTCCCCAGGCCCTCACCCGCTCCCAGTGTATTTTGTCCATTGGTTATGCTCCTATGCATGCATCCTTCGGTTGATCTCTTACCTCCCCCCGCCCTCAATCTTCACCATCCTTCCTACTGTAGTTTGACAGTCTGTTTGATGTTTCTCTTCCTCTATCTATTTTATAATGGTCTTTATTATCCATAACTGAGTGAGATCATGTATTTTTCTTTCACTGGCTGGCTTATTTAACTTTGCAACAGCATGGATGGAACTGGAGAGCATTATTCTAACAGTAATAATTCCTTCCTTTTTTTTTTCCTTCCTTTTTATAGCAGCGTAGTATTCAAATGTGTAGACGTACCACGATTTTCTAATCCACTCATCTGCTGA
>NW_006284244.1:1040459-1047241 GCF_000327345.1 Myotis davidii
AGCAGTGATAACATTGGCAAATATGTTCTCCCGTGCAGTGGGCTTTCTTGTTGTTTTGTTGATGGTTTCTTTTGCTGTGCAGAAGCTTTTTATTTTGATGTAGTCCCATTTGTTGATTTTCTCCATAGTTTCCATTATCCTAGGAGCTGTATCGTTAAATATATTGCTGTGACAAATGTCTGCTATTTTGCTGTCTATGGCTTCTCTAATATTTTTATGGTTTCCCGTCTTAAGTCATTTATCCATTTTGAGTTTATTTTTGTGTATGGTTTAAGTTGATGGTCTAGTTTCATTTTTTTGCAAATATCTGTCCAGTTTTCCCAACACCATTTATTGAAGAGACTGTCTTGACTCCATTGTATGCTCTTGCCTCCTTTGTCAAATATTAGTTGAGCATAATGGCTTGTGTCGATTAAATTCAGTATTTATATTGCCCTTTGTTCCCAGCCCCTGGAACACATTTCCTATGCAGAATCAACTGAAGAAGAACCCAAAATAAGAAAAAGCAGTTTGCCAAAGACGCAACTTTAGAATGTTAATAACAAAAAATAACCCTGGCTAAAGAGTTTAATTTAGAAGGAAATGAAGCCCAAATTACTAAAAACTTTAAATGTAATGCGTTTGTAACTATGCAAACCTTGTGAATACCTTATGGATAACTTATGTTTTTGTTATTTTGAGTACCTCATTTCCATGGCATTCTCTGGATCATAATATACATGGTCCTTTAGAGCTGTCAAAAATATCCTTGTAGACAAATGCAAGCTCTCTCACTGTTTTAAAATCCCAAAAGGCAAAAATGTGTTTTAGTAAACTATCACAGCTTAAAGTTACATTTAGCTTAATGTTTATAAATAATTAGTATCTATTGAAAATAAACTTCCTTTAGGAAAACAGATGCAGATATTTATATTTGGTAGCTCCTTTCCTTCTAGTGTGTTTCATGACACTATGCTTAATATAAATATGACAAATCATGTAATTGTAACTTCTAAATAGTTGCATTTTTCCCTGTATACTTTATGCTCTAAAGACCAAATGGTAGAAACAGTACTAGTAACTCATGATAGCCATGTGTTATCTTACGTATTTTACCACCTTTTATTATCAATGTCAGCAAATAATTAAACTCTTCCCAACTTGGTTACATTATATGTAAAATGAATGGACAATATGAGCAAACATTCCAGTACATTTTATAAATTTATTTGTATTCATTTAGATTGTAGAGAACATTTTGAATACTCAAATGGCCAATAACACTTTCCTCACTACAAAATCTTAAATGAAGTAAATAAATAAATAAATAATCAAAAGATGAATCCAAACAAACGGCTGTATCTATAAGAAACGTTGAAAATATTTTCGCAGTCATTGTTTGGTCCTTTCCTCATGTTGATATATTGGCCACTCAATAAGTTACTGTGTATCAGCTCTAAAATAGAAACCTAAATTGCGGCATAAAGTATCATAGAGAAAATGCTGACGATATCGTAATAAATATGTTAAGAAATTGAAAGTAAATAGGGATGTACTTTAAAAGTTATTTTTAGGATTATATATCTTAAGTTTATATAGAATAGGAAGCAATAGGATGTCTATCTCTATTGCAGGATTAAAATATGATTGTACAACTTCATGACAATATATCAGATCACTAGAGTGCCATTGGGAATATAGTAGAGAAGAAAGTGCCAGGAATCTGTTTCTGTGTCTAGAAAATAATTGTATGACGTACAATGTAGTGACTATTTTGAAACATTGGAATCTATTTGAATGCTTTCAATATCCAGGAGAAAGACTGACTGATAAACTGCAGTTAATATTTGTGAGTTTTAGTCCTCAACATGGTAGTGGCTACCTGTCCCACAGCCCTAAGCCCTGTGGCCAGGAAGCTATTGGGATGGCAACCTGGGCTTCTGGCATGGCTTGTTGGAGCCAGGATGGACAATATAAGGACCTTGCCCTCCAAATATGAGGTTATGTGTTCTGATTTCTAATAGTTGCTTCTGATGACCAAGATGCTGTCCATCGTGGTTTTACCCCACTAGCTAAGGAGGCCACCAGGAAATTTAAAGGGGCAACATCATAGTTTTTCTATACATTCAAAAACAACAAAGTATATAGGAGAAATCAGCCACTGTACATGCCCAAGGAGAGAAGTAGGCACAGAAAAGACCTGAAAAGACTATAAGCTTTCACCTCAAGCTGATTACCAATATAAAACACCTACAACAATCAAACAGAGAGTAAACCCTCTGGAAGGGGGATGATCTGATATTCAGAGTTACCACATAATTAAATTCAAATAAAATTTTCAACCAAAAAAGTCACAAAACATATAAGGAAACAGGAAAGTATGGATTATTCAAAAGAACAAAATAAATTGACAGACATCAGACTTAATGGACAAAGATTTGAAAATCACTGTGTTAAAAATGCTCAAAGAGCTAAAGAAAGACATGATAAGAAAGTGATGTATGAAGGAAATGAGAATACCAATAAAGAGATAATGATTAAAAAGGAGCCGAAAGAAATTCTAGGGCTTTAAAGTAGAATCATTGAAATTAAAATTTCACAAGAAGAATTCAAAAAACACATATGACACATAGAAGAAGGAATCAGCAAGCGTGAAGATAGAACATTTGAAACTGTTGAGTTGGAAAATAGAACAAAGAATGAAGAAAAGTGAACAGAGCTTAAGGGATCTGTGAGCTACCCTAAAACAGAGGAACATATACATTAGGAATTCAAGAAGGAAAAGAAAAATGTTATAGAAATTTTTATGAAATTCATGAATATACATCTTCAAGAAGCTTAAACTCCAGGTAAGAAAAACTGAGATCCACTCAAGAATACATTATAATCAAACTCTTAAAAGACGAAGAGAGAATCTTCAAAACAACAAGAGACATTCATCACAAACAAAGGATTATTAAAAATTTTGAGTCAGTTTCTCATAAGAAACCTTGGAGGCCCAAAGATGGTCTGATAATATTCAAAATGCTGAAAGAAAAAGCTATCAAATGACATTTCTTTATCCAATGGAACTGTCCTTAAAAAAATGAGGGAGATATTAAGAAAGCCAGAGATAAACAAAAGCTGAGGGAATTCATTACAAGTAGATCTGCCTTCAGAGAAATGTTAAAAGGGAGTCTTTCAGATTGACATAAAAGAAGACTAGACAGCAATTTTAAACCATACAAAAAATTAAAAATCCACATTGTTCCTTTTCCCCCAAACCTCGCCAAGACTTGTTTGTTGATTTATTCGTAATATCCACTCTAATATCTCACTGTGGTTTTAATTTGCATCTCTCTGATGATTAGTGATGTTGAGCCTCTTTTCTGTGGGAATGCAGATTGGTGAAGCCACTGTGGAAAGGAGAATAGAGCTACCTCAAAAAACTTTAAAATGAAATGTAAAAAAACAAAAAACAAAAACAGGTTTGGGGCCTAAGTCAAAAATCAATACAAAAGGAAAATCTCATTCACTATCTAATTACATTTATTTTGACACAGTAATTGCATAAAATGAAAACACCTACTTATAATGTCAGATATTGCAAAGGTATGACAAATACAAATAAATAAACCCAAACTAAAAATTACCCAAATTTACATAATTGGGACAAAATTGACTAAATTGTGATTTGATACAACAGAATATTATGCTGCTATTAAAGTGATGTACATCAAGAACTATAGATCTGAAAGAGTTTTTATAATACATTTGTAACAACAAATGAAAATTGAAGAGAGACAATCAGACCATAATTCTACTTTAAAAATGAACACAATCAAGAAGAAACTCCCCTTTATATTCATACCTGATTATATGAACATGGAGAGTAGTGTGGAAAGGAACATGACAGGTTTTTAGCCTATTTTATGGGAAAGGGTGGCAGCATGGAGAAAAATCATCTTTCAAAAGAGAAATCAGAAATAAAATATGCATGGTATATATTAACAGGAAAGTTAAGTCTCTATGAATGACAACACTATAAATATGCAAAAACTGACAATACAAAGACAAAGACCAGAAAGCAAATTAAAAATATTAATTTGATTTTGATTTGGTGCTATGACCAATTTTAACCTGGGGTTTTGTTAATTTTAACATAGCTTCTTCAGAGAGGCAATGGGGGGAAAAGGCCTGGGGTTTGTTTTGTATAAATATTTATCAGGTTTTCTCTCAAATGCAATTTCTCCATAAAAATCTTCAGTACTTCAAATTGAAGTCCTTTGTTCCTCCTCTAATATATTATAGTAATTATGTCCTGCATAATATAACAATTAAAACAATTAATCACCTACTGCACTTCATGACATCACTTTTTTTTTCCTTCTTGACCTACATAGGTTTTAAATTCTTACTGAATTTAAGTATTTGTCACATTACTCAATTAGATTGTGAATTTCTTGTGGTTAGAGAGGCTCGCTAATAAATCTCTGGACTTCTCAAATCATTCACTACTTTGCTATGCAAGTTCGGATGCCCTCAATAAAAGTTGTGAAATTAATTTAAGAATAAGGCTTGCTGATCTAAGGAGGGCAATTTGCTACCCCATTCCCTCACTCAACAAATATTTACTCAGTACTGGCGTTATTGGATAGAGATCACATATTGCTGACACTAAATGAAAATATACCATAAAAAGAAACACTGATATGAGCAATAAAGGACAAATAAGGCATACTACGAAGGAGAAAAGGAAGAGAGAAATTATTTCTATTTTGACCAAGTGCCCTTGAGCAGAGACCTAAATGCTGTGAAGAAAGAAGCTGGAGTGGGTAACAGAGATTACCTCAGACAGGATGAGTTGGCTGTGTTCCAGGGAAGAAAGGAAGCCCCTACGGCCAGAGAACTATGAGCAAGAAAAAGAGGAGGGGAAAGGGGCCAGGCAAAGGGCCAGTTCATGCAGGTGCTTCTAGGATGTAGAATTTTATTCCAAAGTTTTAGGAAGCCATTATTGTTTGACCAAAGAGATGAGGAACATTTCCTAAATTCATTAAGGCTATCAATATAGTTAAAATACATTTTTATTGATTTCAGAGAGGAAGGAACAGAGAGATAGAAACATCAATGATGAGAAAGAATCATTTCTCAGCTTCCTACTGCACCCACCCTACTGGGGATTGAGCCCACAACCTAGGCTTGTGCCCTGACCAGGAATCCAACAGTGACCTCCTGGATCATAGGTCAATGCTCAATCACTGAGCCATGCTCACTGGGCAGGCCATCATTATTCTGATACCAAACTCAGACAAAGATATAACAAGAAAAAGGAAACTACAGACCAATATTCTTCATGACCATATGTGCTGAAATCCTCAACAAAATATTGGCAAATTGAATACAACGATATATAAAGGTCATTATGGTATCACAAATTAAAACAACAATGAGATACCCACCACACACCTATAAGAATGGCCAAATCCAAAACACTGACAACACCAACAGGAACTCGTATTCATTGATTGTCAGAATGCAAAATGGTTCAGGCACATTGGAAGACAGTTTTATAAAACTAAGTACAGTCTTACCAAAGAAGTTGAGAACTATGTGACACAAAAACCTGCATGTGGATGTTTTTAGCATTTTATTCATGATTGCCAAAACTCAAAAGCAACAAAGATTTCGTTCATCAGGTAAATGGATACATAAATTGTAGTGAAACTAGATAATGGGATATTACTCAGCACTAAAAAGAAACGATCTATCAAGCCACGAAAAAACTATGGAGAAAACTTAAATGCATATTACTAGGGAAAAGCAGCCAGTCTGTAAAGGATACATACTATATGGTTCCAACTAAAAGATGTCTGGGATAGTTAAAACTATGGAGGCAGAAAAAAGATCTGTTTTTTTGGCAGGGGGCGGAGGGTAAGGATGCATGAATAGGTAGAGAAAACTATTCTTTATTACACTGTAATGGTTGTTACATATAATCTAATAAAAGAGAAACATGCAAATTGACCATACCTTTGCTACACCCAAGCCACACCCACCAGCCAATCAGAGTGATTATATGCAAATTAACCCAACCAAGATGGCACCAGCAGCCATGGAGCTGGAGCAAGCAGGAGGCTTGGTTGCCCTGGTGATGGAGGAAGCCAAGGTTCCTGCCTGCCCTGGCTGGCTCTGGCCTCCGCTGAGGGAAATAAAGTTTCAATTATAGAAGACAAACCCCAGATATCTGCTTCCAGCCAGCCTCCACTGGGAGATTGGGTGGCTGGGTGTCATGGCCAGCCAACAAACAGCCATCAGCCCCTCACCCAGGCTGGCCATACCCCCATGGGGTGAGGGTCCCCACTGGGGGGCTTGGACAGCCTGCAAACAGCCATCAGCCCCTCACCCAGGCTGGACATACCCCCATGGGGTGAGGGTCCCCACTGGGGGGCTTGGACAGCCTGCAAACAGCCATCAGCCCCTCACCCAGACTGGCCAGGCATCCCAGAAGGACCACCCATCCTGAAGGGGCTGTGCCCAGCCTGAAAATGGCCATCAGCCCTTCACCCAGGCTGGCCAGGAACTCCAGTGGGGACCCCCACATTGAAGGGGCTGTGACCAGCCACAAACAGCCTCTCACCCAGGCACCCCAGCAGGGAGCCCCTCCCTGAAGGGGCTGTGGCCAGCCTGCAAACAGCCATCAGCCCCTCACCCAGGCTGGCGACACACTCATGGGTTGAGTGTCCCCACTGGGGGGCTTGGCCAGGCTGCAAACAGCCATCAGCCCCTCCCCCAGACTGGCCAGGCACTCCAGCAAGGCCCCCCAA
>NW_006284244.1:1047461-1055265 GCF_000327345.1 Myotis davidii
AGGCTGACGGCTGCCAGTACATTGGTGGTGGTGGGAGCTTCTCCCGCCTCAGCAGCGCTAAGGATGTCCGACTACAGCGTAGGTCTGCTCCCCGCTGGCAAGTGGGCATCTCCTGATGGCTCCCGGGCTGCCAGAGGGATGTCTGACGGCCAGCTTAGGCCCGGTCCCCCGGGGAGCAGGCCTAAGCCAGCAGGTGGTTATCCCCTGAGGGGTCCCAGACTGCAAGAGGGCACAGGCCGGGCTGAGGGACTCCCCACCCCGAGTGCACAAATTTTTGTGCACCAGGCCTCTAGTTATTAAATAAAATGAAAATACACTACAGTCTTAAAAAAACAACAAAAACAAAAAACAGTGTTATCTGCATTACATGCTATCCTTTTCCATATATGGGAGCTATGATCCATTGCTTCAAAGGGAATTAGTAAGTTGCAGACACTGTTGAAGCTAATAAGTATTTCTGGCCAAAGAGTCAATGTACCTTCTGCCAGAATTCACATCTCAAGTTCTGAGCCTTGGCAGTTCATAAGCAAAGGAGTCTCAGTAGACCTGCCAACAGGATTTGCCCATTTCACACTGGAAACAAACCCAGTATTGGTGCTAACAGGGACACCTGAACTCTCAGCATCTTCTCTGTAACTGGTGCAAAGTTCTCCACTTCCTGAGGCAACTGGTTGGATCTAAATATATTTCTCCATTCATGCAGATTTCCAAGTTCCTTTTCAACATTTTTTACAAAGTTAAAAATGCTAAGTGTCCTACCATTCAACCAGTTGCTATGATGCGCACTGACCACCAGGGGGCACATGGTCCGATAAGTAGGTTAGCTTGCTGCTGGGGTCCGGCCGATCGGGACTGGGCAAGAGGGGCTGGACATGCCCTGAAGCCCTCCTGCAGACCCTTCCTGGCCCAGATCATGCACTGGTGGGGTCCGTCTGCCTGGCCTGCACCCTCTCTCAATCCATGACCCCTTGGGAGATGTCAGACTGCCAGTTTCAGCCTGATCCCCACACGCCAGGCCAAGGGACCCCACTGGTGCATGAATCTGTGTATCGGGCCTCTAGTACTTATATAACAAGGCTCTTGATCACATTTTTAAAATGTAGTCCAAGAATAACCTGAATTAGAATTGCTTGTGGTGGTCATGAAAATTTAGATTGGGGATCTAAGAACCACTGAATTATATAGGAATCTGCCTTTTAAACAAGTGCCTATGTGATTATCTTCTATCTCAATAGTTGAAAAAAATAAAAAACCAGAGCATGTCTACATGAGTTGGGTCTCCACAGATCTATAAAGTAATCCTTTTCCTTTTCCTTCAAGGTTTATGTGAAGCTGCCACTTTGGAATAAGTGTAGAAGATCAGCAGCGATAAAATCACTTAAACTTTAAAGACTTATAAAGTCAGAGTGTGAGTTTAAACTATGTTTCTATATTATTTGATTTATGGGGCTGTTTAATTTCTTTCATTTCATGAATTTTAAATGCAAAGAGAGGGAATAGCTTTGCTTTTGCTGCAGGCAGTAGTTTGATTTGCAAGCCTGGTATCTAAACCCTGGTGAGAACTATTGTCTATCTTTATTGTGGCTGTCTCTCATTTTAGGAAAAATTTTGAGGAATAAAAAGCAAACTTTTTTATAATATCCCACTTATTGGAAACTCAGCCTCCAGGCAAACTGTGCCATTCAGAACATACACAGGAAACTCAAAATATGCAAAAGCAAGACCTCAGAAATGCAAATGACAGCCCTAAATTTCCCATGCTCCTCCCCATTCCCACATGCCTATTTGTTATACTTTTAGGGCCTAATTTCCTAATTCACTGCTTTTTATCTTATAGAAATTTCATAATAACTTAGGGAAACAAATTTTAAGACCCTGGGGACCATTAGAAGCAATGACAAAAACAAAATGGAAGTAGAAGTAAAAATTAATAATTCAAAGTAAAAGAAAGTAAAATTTTTAGGGTTTCAAGAAGTGTTTAAATTTAGTTGCTCATATTTAAGAATGAATGAATGTGCATGTTTGAATAGATTTTTATGAAAAATTATTTTAATGACAGATCATAATTATGTTTCACTTACCTGGAAATTTTATTCTAATGTAACCCCATTTGATTCTGCTAACACTAAATAAAATATTTGTATACCATTCTAAAACAGTTCCAGAGTATGAGCAGTCATAAATGTGCTTCGTATTTTCCTAATACTCATTTTTTAAGAAATAATTCTCAAAATTTGGTCAGAAGTTCATATATTTTCATTTCATGTATCTCATTGGTCATCTTTTACTTCCAGAGCTAGGGAATGAAAGGCAAGTGAAACAGTGTTTTGTAATCACAGAAGCTGAATTTGCTAAGTAGAGAGGGCTGAGTATAACTCCAAAGCGGGATCCAGTTAATCGAGCGTGACAGGTAGGAAAAGGACAAAACCACAGCATTCAACAGAGTGAGACAGTCCATTTAAAATGGTAATGCACACAATTGTCACTCCTGACACCCCTGGCATTGGTTCATGTCAGTTACTTGGTACAGTTTGTCAGCTGCATATCAAACAATCATGACAAGCAAATAAATATGAAAGTCTGAGAAAATACATATGTATTCCGAAAGGAGCCCTAGCTGAGCAGAGCACGATTGGCAGGCACCCAATGATACTGATGATTGAATTTTACTTTGACTAGAAGGATAAGAACTCTTCTTCTCCACTCTCTATGGTTAGACGTACTGTTATGTTCTCATGTTAAATACCCACATACACACACACACAGCATCTAAGCAGTTAGTAAACATTTTATATTGGTTAACGCATCAAATCTATTTTATAAGGCAGTTTTTTGGGACAAACATGCCTGGTTTAGTGTTCAGAATGAATGAGCCAGGATCTAAAATATTAGCTGCTAAATGGCTCCAGTGAGCAGGAACTACGTGGTCAGCAACAATCACTGTTCCATTATTGTTTAAATAAAATTTCATCCAAGAGAATCCCATTCCGTAGAAAAGCTAACTGATTTGTTCATATTCTATCCATTAAAACCGTTTCAAAGACCAATAAAGTAATGAGAATAGACATTAACTTTCTAACAAATTGCTGTGCGTTATTTCTGGGGAGAACATCCATCAATTTAAGCAGATCATACTTAGATGTGCAGCACATAAACATCTCCGTGTTGTGTATTAAGACTCAATAATGAAAGGCTAATTTATCCAATTTTCCAAAGTAAGCCCTTGGAATGTTGATTGTCCCTACACATTTAGTGCCTGCCCTCTGCATAATGCATAAGGTAATGTAGTTTTTTCACCATTGGGTTAATAAAAGCAAATACTCAGTTGATGTGGAAGAAAATTTTCTCCTTGCCCTGCTTTGTAGATTTAAATTTGCCATTCCAAGTGTGCCCTGTAGGACCTTCCTCCATTGCTTCATCTGAACTCTACAGGGTTTTGTTTTGAATCACTGAGAATCAAATCCTCCCACCTTGCTTTTTCTGATTTTCAACTTACTAGGTTTATGCCCAATTTATCAGAGTAATGCTTGAAATATCACACAGCAGTCAAATACTGAACATTTCTAAGAAGCCCTAAATTCTCTTAGAAAGTAAAAAATGTGCCCTAGCTGGTTTGACTCAGTCAGAGCATTGGCCTGCTGACTGAAGGGTCCCAGGTTTGACCTTGGTCAAGGGCACATGCCTGGGTTGTGGGCTCAATCCCCAGTTGGGGGTGTGCAGGAGGCAGCCAATTAATGATTCTCTCATCATTGATGTTTTTATCTCTCCCTTCCTCTCTGAAATCAATAAAACTATATTTTTTAAAAAAGAATGTAAAAAATGCAGCTATGTAGTTGATACTGTGTAGAGAAGTTTCATGTGCTACTAGCCACCATAAAGAAATTAAAATTCAGGCTTATATTATTACAGATTTCTCCCTACAATTTCCACAGACGGTAGGAAGAAGTAACATTTTTTTCTGTGAATAAATTTTTTAAAAAAGCATTTTCCTAGCATGAATATAAACACTAAATCCAACTAAAGGGTGAAATAATTAGGCATACTTAATATATAAATATATAAAGTAATTCCTAATACAGTGCCTAATGTTTCTATATTTTTAAAAATTATGTCATGACTCCCCTGAAAATAAATCATAAAATATTATTTTATTTTCAGTTTTTTTATATTCTCTTTAGCTAAGAAATAGTATTTGAAGAAATAATTGCCATTGCTGAAAAAGGACTATTACCCGAAATCTACAAAGAACTCTTGAAATTCAACCATAAGAAGAAAACCTGATTTAAAAATGGGTCAGATACCTTAACCTAAACTTTACCTTCTAGAAGATATACAGATGGTAAATTAGCATAGGAGAAAAATGCTGCACCTGATGTCCTCAGGGGAATGCGAATAAAAACAATGAGATACATTACACTCCTATTAGCATGGCTAAAATCCAGGACACTGACAAGTGCTAAATGCTGGTGAGGATGTGGAGCAACAGATACTCTCGTACATTGCTCCTGGGAATGTAAAATGGTACAGCCACTTCGGAAGACAGGTTGGGGGTTTGTTACAAAACTAAACATAATTTTACAGTACAATTGATGAATGTGCCCCTTGTTATCTGCTAAAGAAATTAAAGACATGTCCACACAAAAATCTGTACCTGGATGTTTACAGCACTCCTTTTCATAATTGCCAAAACTTGGAAGCAACCAAGATGTCTGTATCTTACTATAGTGATAGATATATGTCATTATACATTTGTCTAAAGTTATTAAAGATTTGTCTAAAGTTATAGTATGTACAACACCAAAGGTGAGTCCTAAGGTATACCATGGAATTTTGGTGATAATGATGTGTCAATGTAGGTTCATTAGTTATGAAAAATGTACCATTCTGATGGGGGATGTTGATAATGGGGAGGCTATATATGAGCAGGGACAGGATATGTATGTGAAATCTTTGTACTTTTCATCAAATTTCACTGGGAACTTAAAACTCGGGAAAATCAAGTGTTTTAAAAAAAAGAAGAAGAAAAAGAGTTGCCTACAAGATGAACAGTTTATACTCAATATGTACAAAATCTGTGTAACTGTTCAGATTAAGTAAAATTTAAAGTCCTTAATATCTCTGAAAAATTATTTTCTAGATTGTAGCTAATATATGGGGTGGGGCAAAAGTAGGTTTACAGTTGTTCATATGGAAAATAATACAATAAGTAATAATACAGGAATAAACTCTGTGTTTTACACACTCACAACTATAAGCCTACTTTTGTCCCCACCCTGTATTTCCTGCTGTATTTATGTGTGGTTTTAGATTTTGATATATTCGCTTTTATCTCCCATCTTCCATTTATGTTTTACCTAAATAGGCTATCATTGTTAAAATATATTTCTTATATACTCTAGTGCATGAAAAGCAAACATTAATAATAAAGACAATTTTTGGTGGGACTTTAAAATTTTAATTCTGATGTTGAAGATGGAAAAGTAGTTCACAATTTGTTTTGTGTTCTCTAAAGGATAAAATTCCACTAAGTAAAATTATATTTCATAATTTTTATGATAGAACATTAAAGAGAAAGTGAATACTTAGTAAATAAATTCATAAAAATAAAACAGATCTTGCCTATCCTAAACAAAATCTGCTTATAGGAAATTTGTAACTTTGTGACAAAGAAGCCAACTTTGCGTCATGTGTGAAGGTGTATCAGGCATGGTAAGTTTTTATCTAATGATAAAGGCTTATAAATCCATATTACCTAATACGTTAATTTTTCCATTAGAAGAAAATATTTTTATAGTTTGGTAGATTATATTTGAGTCACAGAAAAGATTAATCAAAGAAACATGACTATGTAATATTTTAGAAGTTTAAGTGGTATTTAAAATAAAAAGTGAAACATAAAAATCAAATATATTTTAAAGGAAATATTGAAAAGAGGCAATTCTATGAGATAGGAGAGAAATATATATATATTTTTAAATATATTTTATTGATTTTTTACAGAGAGGAAGGGAGAGAGATAGAGAGTTAGAAACATCGATGAGAGAGAAACATCGATTAGCTGCCTCCTGCACATCTCCTACTGGGGATGTGCCCGCAACCCAGGTACATGCCCTTGACTGGAATCGAACCTGGGACCTTTCAGTCCACAGGCCGACGCTCTATCCACTGAGCCAAACCGGTTCGGCAAGAAATACATTTTTAATATAAGCCACTACTGCTAATACCCTAACATAGGAACTAGTTTGGCATATTTAAGACCAAGAAAATAGGCAAATCAAAACTAAAATTAGATATACGGCCCAGCAATTCTACTTCTGGATATTTATCCAAAGAAAATGAGAATATCAGTTTGAAAAGATAGACACATCCCAATGTACATTGCAGCTTCACTTACAGTAGCCAAGTTATGGAAGCAACCTATGTGTCCATTGATAGGTGAATGGATAAAGAAGATGTGAGATACACAGGTTACTCAGTTTATAAAGGAATGAAATCTTACCATTTGGGAGAAGGTATTACGCTAAGTTTTATAAGATAAAAGAGATTTGGAGAAGGATGGTTGCTAAGTAATGCAAATGTACTAAACACCACTGAACTGGCTAAGATGGTAAACATTTTGTTACATGTATTTAACCACACTTTTAAAAAGATTGTAGGTTTTTGATCAACAAATTGTGGAAGTTCTACTCTCATGGATACTATGACCTCTGTGAACTAAAAAGCAAACATCTGTGACTAATAAGTGTAGGAAGTGTTAGGAAGTTTAAGAAACAGAAAGGTTATTTTCATCTTATTGTATACTTGTTAATATATAATTATGAAGTTTCTGCCACCGGAAATTCTGTTTCTTTGTTACTAATGTTGTGGCCCCACACCATGAGAGAGAAACAGAATTTCCAGAGGATGAGGCCCAGAAATCAACATTTTTAAAAAGATTCCCAGGTGATTGTAATGTGCAGCCAAGGTTGAGAACTACTGACCTAGAGCTACAATTCTTTATTAGGGCTCCTCTCCTGCTAATTCCAAAAATCAGGAGCCTGAAACATCGCTTCCTAGCTACAGGAAAATCTAGTTTTATCGACTACTATGTGCTAACTATACCCTGGATACTAATCTCCACACCACAGGAATTTATAGTCAGCAAAAGACATGGTCCATACACAAAGCAGCTAAAATAGAAAATGACCATTTTGTCCTAAGCCATTTAAGATGTAACTGCCTTAACTTGTACACCAATAACTTGAAATGAGACTGTTTCATACTTATGTGAATCTAGTCTACTTAAAATGTAGACAGGAGCTTTTCCAACAGCAATTGCCAGGTACTTTTGGCTTCTAGGTCTTGGGTGTCGAAGTACCCAGTGGTGTGAATGTATTTGCCACATACCAGGCATTGTCCACAGTGTGCAGTTTGCACCCTCATAAATGTGTACACCAGTAGGACTCAGGGGTGACTGAGTGGATTGGGTGTCACACTATTTCTTTGGCTCACAGAATGCATCAAGGGACCCTGTGGTGAGCACCGTGCATAGAAAAGCACGTTGTGTCTCCTGGCAGATATCCAGGTCCTGAGGTACTAGTAAGTGGGCAAGCTATACCTAATCACTCCCTAATGCTCCTCATACTTGTTTGCTGGAAGCCAATTCCAGCAGGACAGCAGGGCTGAATCTGGAGTGGCAAGGGCATTTCCCCAAACCTGAAAAGGATGCATTAAATTGATTGTTTGCTGCCAGACAGCTCAGGGCATCTTAATCTACATGTTATTGCCTCCTACTGGCCAAACACCTGAACAGCCGTAGGCAATT
>NW_006284244.1:1056913-1062963 GCF_000327345.1 Myotis davidii
AGATTCTTTATATGAAACCTGACCCTTTGAAGTGTGTATCTCCACCTCGCCTCAGGACAATTTGTGTTAATAAAAAGCATGGGGTCCTGAGAGGAGGAGATCTTAGTTTCTTCAACTAGGCTCCTCTGACCCACCAAATGCCTTTCAAAATAAGAACCCTGGCATTAAAGCTTTTTTTTTTAGTATAAGTGAGAAAAATATATACCAGGAATAATGTGTGTTCTTAAATAACGAGGTGAAGTTATATGTGTGTTCTAAAAAATTTGGTGAAATTTGATGAGCCCTAGATCATAGAAATAACTGACAAAACCTAAGTATTGGGTAAGCCAAGCCAGAATCTTTAACATCTAATACCTGTATAATTTTGGTAACTAGTATCTCCCCAATTAATTCAATAAAAAGAAAAAAACAGCAATAGAAATAAATATGTATTATATAAATTATTTGTTAATTGCATTTTACACATACTTTGGATTTCAGTTTGCAGGCAGTTATTTTTACACATAACCAATCTAGTATTTTCTGAGGTCTAAAAGATTAGGTAAGAATCCAGAAATTTTTTGGAAGTCGTTGCTATTAACTACATTCATATGTAATTTACTTTTCTCGCAATTCCTAAATAACGATTTCAAGTATTTGGTACTAAGATGCCATGTGAATAGCAATGTTTTCACTAACTTCACTGATACTAGATACCTGACTGTTGGTGTTGCGAGAATTTTAACTGGCGACTGATGACAGTCTGTTTACTTGTACATACTCTGGTTTTACTTCAGTAAAGTTGCACTTGAACTTTGATAGCTGCCTTTTACGTTTTGTCAGAAGGGTCTTTTTTTGACCCTTCTGCAACTCACAGTGATGTGAGATTCTTTGTCATCGTTGTGGGTGTCATAAAGAACACTTCTATCATCTGTCTGTTCCTTTCATCCAAACAACTCTTTCTCCTTCCCAACCTCCATCCACTAAGGGCAAGGGAATGAGACAGTCCCGAACAGCAGTGCAGGAGCATTCATATTTGCATTCCACCTCCGGCGTGTCTCTAGGCTTGCTTCCCAGGGCCTTTGCTTGACTAGGTAACTCGGCCAAGTTCCCACCATGGTAATTTCATGAACTGCTGAATGTTCTCCTCTGCCTGCTGAAGTGATGCTATTTCAGATTGGCCATTGCTTCTGAAGTTTATTTTTGTGTCCTGAAAACTCCTCTCATTTCCCCTTAGCACCATGTCTGACCACCAGAGGGCAGCCTGGGCCTGTTCCCTGTCCAGAAGCTCTCAGAGCCTCCTCCAGGTCAGGCCCTTTGATGCTCTGCTTGTTCCCCCAGGACTTTCATTAAGGATATTTATCTCCAGTATATAAACATCCTAATGAAAGTCCTCGGGCAAACTCAGCATGGTTCAACAAACAGAGAACTTGAGTCCTTCCTAAAAAAAAAAAAAAGGCTGCAGCTCACTGGGATGGATCCTGGAGGCAGGGAGCCACATCCAGGCAAGAGAAAAATCACAGTTTAACCACCTGAGTGGACTGTGAGAATGGACACGGAATGAACTTCACATTCTGGGAATGGCAAAGGGCATACTTCACTTTTCCATTGTTAGTATGTGATAATGCAGAAACTGCTATGGAAAAGAAACATCTAAAAAAAAGTATCAGAGCTTAGACATTAGCAAGAAGTATAACAGATGAGTGAGGTTATCTGTGAACTTATAGATATAGATATAGATGTATAAAAGGCTAATATGCAAAGTGTCCCCTCGGGAGTTCAACCGGGAGTTCAATCACTTGCTATGACCTCTATGACCTGTGCTGACCACCAGGGGGCGGTATGGAACATGGTGGGTGACCAGCAGTGGTGGTGGGATGCTGAGGGAGCAAGGGAAGGAGGAGGTGGGGAGTCAAGGAATCTGATCAGCCCTGATCGCTGGCCAGGCCTAGGGACCCTACCCATGCACAAATTTCATGCACTGGACCTCTAAAATGTACTTGAGATTAGAAAAAGCTTTCAAACAACATGAAAAGCAAATTATAACTCTGCAACCAAATGAAAAACAAACAATTCATTATTTTGCATAGAATACTTAGATATGACAACTATATAGTCCATAAATTGTTCCAAGTACATATTAAGTTTCAGGCATTATTTACACATTCAAACAATATCTTAGCTCATTTACCATGGAAAAAACAGGCTCAGAGATTTGAAGGCATTAGCCCAATTCCAGCTAATAAGTGAAAAAGAATTTTGAACTCAGATCAAATTCTATTCTTTTTCACTTTCAAGGCATATTTCCTATCCTTTCCTTTTGGCCTTGGGGAGAGGATGGGGAGTGAGAGTTTGTGTTTTGGGAAGCACAGAATAAGGAATTCCTGAAATTTATTTTTGTTGATGTCCACCCATCCCCCAATGCATTTTTTTTTGTTTTAAATTCAATAGCATCCAGGATATCAGAGTGAGGAGAAACAGATTATTTGTGGGAGAGAGATGCTAAAACAGTGAAACCTAATGGCTATAGGATAAAATAGGGCAAAATGATCTTTGAAAGGCTACCTGAAAAGAAAGCCAGATAATGGACTCTTTGGGTTTGGCTACCTCATGCTCAAGCCATGGTTTGTTTATAAGTGCCTGAAACCTCATTAAACTAGCCTAAGTGAAAAGGTAGACTTATTGATGGAAACATGGAATAGCTAAAAAACAAACAAAAAACTAGTAGAGTTGCTCAGAACTAAATCTTGGAAAGGAAGAAACCCAACTCCACTCCACTTCTCTCCTCTCCCCCACCCCCTTGTTTTCCCTAGAAAACGAAACTGTAACAAACATTGTTAAAAGGATTACAAACCCAGAAAAGTAAGAATAAAGAAAAAGACGAGAGAAAGAAAAGGAAAGAAAGCAAATGCAGGAAGGGAAATAACCAAGTTGGCCAAAGCTTCATTAGAAAACACAGCTGATTTCTTGTCATGATGTAGGTCTCAAGAGAAGCCATGTGGAAACACTGGACCTCCAAAGAGAATTCACTCACCAGCTCCTTTATCTCAATCTTTCAGTAGTCAAAGTTTGCTTCTTGGATACTAACTGTACCCAATTTTCTGAATTCTGTTCCCTGGCCCCTGCACATAGCTGCTGGCAAAACTAGATCCACACAAGGTAGCAGCAGCTTTCACTGCATGTGACACCAATTGCAGGGATGGGTCAGCAAAGAGCAGTGGCCAGTGGCACTAGTTGCCTGCTAGCCAGAAGCCTACAACCTCACTGATCTTCTAAATAGGCCCTGGGTAATTTGAACCTTAGGGTAAGAGAGGACATAAGTGAGGTATGTAGTGGGAGGCATGAGGATTTTGAGCACTGAGCAACATGGTTGCTGCATCAGGCTGAGCTACCAAAAAGGGGGAGTGATAATTTGATATGGTTTATGCCATTATAGTGCTAACAGAACACTATAAGTCTCTACAGTAAAGATCAAATCTTTCATTCCATGGCCTAGATCAGTTGTTCTTTGTTATGGGTTGGGGCCACAACATTAGTAACAAAGAAACAGAATTTCTGGAGGATGAGGCCCAGAAATAGGATTTTAAAAAGATTCCCAGGTGATTCTAATGTGCAGCCAAGGTTGAGAACGACCGGCCTAGATGATTGTGACTGGTACCAGATGTTCCTGGAAAGCCAATCAGTCACAGTGAGAAGAAATCTATGGCCAAGTATATGACGCAAAAACATTAGGTACTGTACATTGGGGTTTTTAATTATTGTGCAATGCTTGACTCAAATGATCATTTATCAATACAACTAAGGATATTAGTCCTTTAAAAAGAAGGTAGTTTATATGCATATACACACAGAGAACATAGACAGAGGTTGAGTACATGGGGGTCTTCATGTATCTACTAGAGGACCAGTGCACAAAATTCATGCACAGTCCTTCAGCCCAGCCTGCACCCTCTCACAATCCAGGGCCCTCGGGGGATGTCTGACTGCTGTTTTAGGCCTGACATCCTTCTCACAATCCAGAACTACTGGTTCCTAACTGCTCGCCTGCCTGTCTGATCGCCCCTAACCACTCTGGCTCAGCCCCGGCTGCTGCGGCTTTGTCCGGAAGGATGTCCAGAATGATGTATGGAAGGTTGTTCAGGTATCCTGTCTAATTAGCATATTACACTTTTATAATCCTTTCTAATAAAAGACAAAAAGGGTAATTAACCATACCTCTGCTACCCTTCCCATTGGCCAATCAGGGTGATATGCAAATTAACTGCCAAGAAAGATGGCGGTTAATTTGCATACCTAGGTGCCAAGCGATGGAGCGAAGCCGGCTGGCCCCAGGCAGGAGCAGCGAGCATAGGCCGGTGTGGTGAGCGAAGAGCAAAGAGGGGGACCCACCGGCCTATGCGCACAGGGCCAGGGGTGTAGCTAAGGCTTAGCGCATACTCCCTGGTGGCCCCACAGCAGAGCATCCTGGCAGCCTCCTGACAGGAGGGCGGCTGGGAGAGCTGAGTGGGGCAGAGGCTGCAGAGAGCCATGGAGGGGCAGGGCTGCTGGAGCCAAGTTCCCAGGGGTCTGAGGAGAGTGCTTGACAGGAGCCCAGACTGCAAAGAAGGAAGAGGAAGCGGCCATGGGGAGCTCTTCCAATCCCCCTGCACGGACACCCTACTGCAGCCCCCATACCCGGGGGGACTGAAAGGCTGACCAGGCAAGAGATGACCCAGTCTTGGGGGTAGCTGCAGCCCATATCTCTGACTCCTGACCTCTTCCCCTGCCACCCCCGCCAGGAGCGCCCACAACAATAGCACGCCTGCGTCAACCTGTCAGCATCCCCGAGGCACCCGAGGCCTGTGGCCTGCCACTGCTGGGCCCCCTCCGCTGGGGCCAGGCACGCCTCTTGTCCCTACAACTCCAGACCCAGGTGAAGAGGAGAAGAAAAAATAAAAGAGAAAGTCTTGGTTAATGGGCATCCTGGACAACAGTGAGAACCTTGATATCTATGCCATAAACTAGAATTCCAAGGCAGAGTCTGGAACTTGAAGTAAGACAGAGGTCTGGAGTTGATGTAGATTCTGGGTTCTGCTCCTGAAGTAAGCCCCTCAGGGTCCGACTCATCCCCCCTGACCCCCACTCCCCGACAGCAGTGGCGCCGTCCTGCAGCAGAAGTGCACTGAACCTTGCCGGGGGTGTGGCTAAACCCACCCTCCTAGCCCGCCTGGCCCCACCCTGGCCCTGCCCCTGCCCTGCTCCAGGAGAATGGAGCCCCACCCTGAGCACATACAGCTGCAAAAAGGCCATGTACAATTTAGAGAATGGTGTCAAGTGAGGAGGTTTGACAGTTACTCCCCCTTCAGCCTTGCCACTCCCCTATCACTCCCCCTTCCCCCTAGCCAGCGCCTCCAGAGATGACCACCACTACTGGGCTGCTGGCCAGAGCCTGCCCCTCTGAGGCCTGTGGAACCCTCAGTAAAGCTTCCATATCTACAGTCCTAGGAAACAATCATGCTCTCCTCCCCTAATCAGCACCTGCTACCTGCAAGGGTACCCGTGGGCTTAAAAATAACAATCCCTTCCCGTTTAGATATCACTAACTTGATGAAACATTTCTAGGTTTATTAGCTCAGAACCTCCTCATGACAACCCAGTGAGGTAGGTGGAGAAGAGATTACAATTCCTATGGTATAAGAGTATATATTCAGAAAAGAAGCCCAGAGAGGAAAAGTGTCAAGATCAGTGGTTCCCAAAGTGCAGCACATGCCCATGGGGGGTCAGAGGGGGTGGCAATTTGGTTTTAAGTGGGGACAATTCCAGAATGAGTTAACAGTGAATTTTTTTTGTATTTCTTATGGTTCGAAGGGGCCTCATCTACAGCGTATCCTATATAATGAAAGGCTAATATGTAAATGACTGAATGGTGGAATGACCGGTCACTATGCTGTGCACTGACCACCAGGGAGCAGACATTCAACGCAGGAGCTGCCCCCTGGTGGCCAGTGCACTCCCACAGCAGGAGCGCTGCTCAGCTGACCACCAGGCTCCTGACACTGGGCTTATGGCTGGGGAGGGCCACTTCTGTGCTG
>NW_006284244.1:1063135-1063784 GCF_000327345.1 Myotis davidii
ATAGATATATGTAAAAGCCTAATATACTAAGTGTCCGACTGATTGTTTGACCATTTGGTTGATTGTTTGACCAGTCGCTATGACGTGCACTGACCACCAGGGGTCAGACACTCTGGTAGGTTAGCTTGCTGCTGGGGTCTGGTTGATTGGGACTGGGTAAGATGGGCTGGACATGCTCTAGAGCCCTTCCATTGTCCCTCCCCAACCAGCCAATCTCCTGCAGTTCCTCCCTGGCTGGCTGGTCCTGATTGCTGGCCAGGCTGAGAGACCCCACTTATGCACTAATTTGTGCACTGGGCCTCTAGTTGTATTTCTTATGGTTCGAAGGGGCCTCATCTACAGCGTATCCTATATAATGAAAGGCTAATATGTAAATGACTGAATGGTGGAATGACCGGTCACTATGCTGTGCACTGACCACCAGGGAGCAGACATTCAACGCAGGAGCTGCCCTCTGCTGGTCAGTGTGCTCCCACAAGGGGAGAGCTGCTCAACCAGAAGCCAGGCTCATAGCTGGCGAGGACAGCAGCAGTGGTGGGAGCCTCTCCTGCCTCCATGACAGTAAGACATCCCCCGAGGGCTCCTGGACTGCAAGAGAGTGCAGGCTGGGCTGAAGGACCCCCCCTAAGTGAATGAATTTCATGCACAA
>NW_006284244.1:1063853-1081750 GCF_000327345.1 Myotis davidii
GGCCTCCAGTTATAGATATATGTAAAAGCCTAATATACTAAGTGTCCGACTGATTGTTTGACCATTTGGTTGATTGTTTGACCAGTCGCTATGACGTGCACTGACCACCAGGGGTCAGACACTCTGGTAGGTTAGCTTGCTGCTGGGGTCTGGTTGATTGGGACTGGGTAAGATGGGCTGGACATGCTCTAGAGCCCTTCCATTGTCCCTCCCCAACCAGCCAATCTCCTGCAGTTCCTCCCTGGCTGGCTGGTCCTGATTGCTGGCCAGGCTGAGAGACCCCACTTATGCACTAATTTGTGCACTGGGCCTCTAGTTTATTACATAAAGAAATCAGAATATATGCTACCCAAAATTATACAAATAAAGAGAAGGGGTGAGAAAGAAGAAAAAGAAATGGAGATACACACACACACACACACAAGCAGAGAAGGGAACAGAGAGAGAATGGTGACTGAGTGAAAGAGCAGGAAGGAAGCAGAAGGAGATAGTGAGAGGAAAAAAATCAAGATAAAAAGATGAGTTGGTGTACTGACAACTGTCAGATCATCACATGTCCCCTTAGTTTTTGAAAGTTAAAGTATTCATGCATTGTCAGGCTATCAGCGAGGAATTAATGACATGACTGGTTTTGTGAATTTGCCCATGCTGTGAATCTTAAAAATCGTCTACCTCATATTTTCTTCTTCACTTCAGTTAATGTAATAACAAAACTCTCCAGCCCTCTTCGTTATGATCACATAGAGCAAGTTTTCCCATTTGAATAATGAATTGGATGTATTTGCTTGGATAATCAAGTGAGGCAGCATCTAAATAGTTAAGGAGGTGGAAAGAAGCAGTTGTACCACATGTTTATGCTGTCTATAGAGCTGGGGGATGATATTAATGAAATGTTTGAAAGCAATACAATTATGCTTTCAAATATCCTGTATGATAAAGAGGCAATATGCAAATTAACCCTCACGCCCTCATAAGATGGCTGCCTATGACCAGCTTCATCCGGAAGGATGTCCAGTCTAATTAGCATATTATGCTTTTATTATTATAGACTAGAGGCCTGTTGCAGGAAGATTCCTGCAAGAATAGGGCTTGGCTCCCATCTCTGCCGCTCACACCCCGCCCTTCTCTGCCACTTCTCTCCCACCCTTCTCTGCCACTTCTCTTTCACCCGTCTCCACTACCTCGGCTCCCTTGCTTGGCTTCCTTCTACGGTGTCTTCAGTCTTCACTCCCAGCCGGTATATGCAAATTAGCCGCCATCTTTGTTGGCAGTTAATTTGCATATCGCTCTGATTAGCCAATGGTGGGCATAGCAAAGGTACAGTCATCTTTGTCTATTATTAGATAGGACTAGAGGCCCAGTGCATGAATTCATGCATGGGTGGGGTCCCTCTGGGTGGCCTGCAGGATTGGGCTGAAACCTGCAGTCCAATGCCACCTGCAGCTCCTACCTGCCACCCCTGCTCATCCCAGCCCCACTGTGCCTCCCACGGGCTCTTGACCAATCAGTCCTGATCCAGGAGAGGCTTGCACTGCCACAGCAGCACTCGCCAGCCATAAGCCCTGAGTCTGGCGCCCTCCCAAGGAAAGTGGCCTGCAGGATTGGGCTGAAACCAGCTCTCTGACATCCCCTGAAGGGTCCTGGATTGTGAGAGGGCACAGACCAGGCTGAAGGACCCCACCAGTGCATGATCGGGCCAGGGAGGGACTGTGGGAGGGCTCCAGGGCGTGTCTGGCCAATCTCTATCGGCAAGACCCCAACAGCAAGCTAACCTATCGGTCAGAGCATCTGCCTTCTGGTGGTCAGTGCATGTCATAGCGGGTGGTTGAGCAGCCATATCATTAGCATATTACGCTTTGATTGGTTATTCGGTTATTCTGCCATTTGGTCTATTTGCATATTGCCCTTTTATTATATAGGATAGATAATATGCACAGACATACTGTATTTTATGACCACATTTATGTAAATTTGTTCACATATATGTAGTAAATCCTGTCTATTTATGTCAAGAGTATTACTGATACCCAGTCCACTATCTGTACTGCTCAGCTCCTCTGCTGGATGAGCACGCTCATCTCTGCTTTGATTATGTGGGATTTCCTTGTTTGCTTGCTTATTCGCCATCATGGCTTGAGACTGGCTCCAGGAAAGCAGCAATCTGTCTTGTTCTCTGATATACCAACACCCAGAACATTGCCTTGCACAAGGTAATTGTTTAATGCTGAAATACCAAGCATATTTCATTCACTGACAGTCTCTCTGAAAGAATCCTCTTCAATTCACTGTTACCACAAATTTACCCCAGGCTACTTCTTTTTGATTTTATATTTTGCTAAAGGAAATTATATGAATGAGCACTTTTATGGGATTTATAGATTTTTTGGGGGGTTCCCTGTACTACCATGTTTTTACACACACACTAGTCAATAGAAGTTGAAATGTACACTGTAGTCATTTCTCTGTTATCAGGCCTTGTCTTGGTCATAAAATCATTATTAATAAGTAGTTTTAAATCTTTTATATTCAGTAATAATTGATGCTGAAAACACTGATCCTAAGTGCCATTTCAGAACCCAAAGTTAAATTGTCTACTGTACTTTGTATTGATTGCTTTTTCTATTTTGTTATTTCCCTAATTATTTTAAAGCTCATTACTTATCCTATCTCTCTCAACAGACCATGCATTTCTCCTTGTGTCTCTGAAATAGGTATTTGATTAATTAGCATATTAGAGCTTCTGGCAAAATGGTAAAATGGAGAGTGAATGTTTCATTATCTCACAGTAACATATCAGGAAGCTAGGACAAGATATACACACATTTGCCACTCCTTGAAAGTGTGATGTCCCCTTGCTCAAGGACCAATGAGGTAACCTGAGATTACATTTACTTTTGACATTGGACATATCACTGTCTAAAGATTAAACACTATTACTTTGGAAAACAATATTTTTTCTTATATTGGAATATGGGATGAACTTTTAAGAGATAGATATTAACATGGCTTACTATACTTGGCATTCATATCATGTGCTTCATTTGACTCCTCACAAAATAACCAATATTTTTCATCCTACACTATCAGTTAATAACAAGCTGTGGTTAGTCCAGAAGATGAGTATGGTCTGTACATGTTATTTCAATTCTAGAAACTAGAACAAGGCCCTGAGACCTCGACTTTTGTCCTTTCTAAATGTCAAACTCACTGAATATCAGGCATTTATCATTTGTCTGGTGAATCCCTGACATGAAGGACAGCTTGCTGTTGACAATATACAGAAAGAATCCAAACATACTTTAACTTGGAAGCTGTTACCCTTTTGTCAGATTAACTGAATTTCTTTTCTCCTATTAAATTTAACCTAGTATATTCTGTGTATACTTGGCCAATCTCTAATGTAAAGCAAAGAACTATTTATTTTTATTTCTCTGTGCTATCATATTGAATATGCAGTCATGAAAATAATTATTGTGTGTGATTAAATTCAAATATTAGCACATTATTCTTGGACTGATAACAAGGTAACTGTTATACATAAGCACAAACCCATAGTTTAGTTACATGACAAATCCATTAAGAAGGGAAAGCTAATCAATTTATGGCTGCTTTAAAAAAAAAAAACGTGTTTGTGAAGCTTTGACATATTGGCATTAGAAAGACCTTATTTCAACTCTATGCAGAACATGTTGTGAAATCAATAGTTTTAAATAATGTGATAAGAGCTGGAGATATTCACATATGTATTCTGAATAGCTTCCTCTGCTTAAGTCAAAATTTACTTCCCATTTGGGAAGTGTTATCGGGATGTTATACTTATGAACAAAATTCTAGTTCATGTTGTATAATTCCTCCTATATTATATTCAGATAAGTGAAAAAAGTTTCAAATCCAAAGGTGGTCTGTAAATTGTTTATATGTTCATCTGTTATTCCAAACCCTTCCAACTTTTAAAATGTAAGCATTAAAAGAAGCCACATTGATTGATTTCCTTTCTGTCAAAGGAGATATTGGTTAGTCACAGGAGCCAAAAAAAGAAAATAACTATTAGTATTTATAAACTGAAGCAAGGCTTTATTTTAGCATTAGATTAAAATCAATGCATGAACTCAAAATGAGACTACTCAGTTATTACTGAGTGTACTTAATATTGATAACGTTTAAAAGACTAGCAATATCAATGTTGGCAAGGATTTGAAGGAACTAAAATTCCATTTTGCAGGAAATATACTATGTGCTACTATCACTTTGTAAAATGTTTGGATTACCTACTGAAGGTAAACATATACCTATTTATGTCAAGGCAGTGCCATTGCAAAATTTGTGTTTCCACAAAAACATCTAAATAAAAATGTCCATAACAGTTTTGCTAATGATAGACCCAAATTGGATACTATTCAAACACTCATCAACTGTAGAGTTCTCCAATAAATTATAGAATATTGATACCGAAGAATACTAGTAATAATAAAGACTGGACTTTATACATTTTATAAACAACATTGAGCAATAGAAGCCAGGCACCCAAAAGTAAATACTAGATGTATATATTCTATTTCCACTGAGGATAAAGAAAGAAAAAAATAAGAGGGTAGCTCTCAACCCAACAATGAGAAAAAAATCTGGGCATAGTACAAAATAATTTTAATTAAACTTTCTTTCACAATGTGCTCTGCAGAGAGCTGGATTTGTAAGCAACCAAATTCTAAAGAGGGATAGGCATCTTCAAGGAGAGATGAAATATAGTCTTTTTCATTCAGAGTACTCCAAAAGGGATTTGTGTGTGTGGTGTGTAAATAGAAGCTCATTTGGAAAATCAAAGGAAATAAATAATCAATTCAATTGAAAAAAGCAAAACAATTTAAAAAGTTGGAGGCCTCTCATTTCTGATTTTACATTTAATAAAGACAGTGTAGTTTTGGTAAAGGACAGATACATAAACCAATAAAGAGTAAATAATAAATCCATACATATTTGGTAAATTGATTTTTAAGAAATTTCACCCTGCAAAAGTGCTTCAATCCCAAGTATCCTCAATCCCAACACCTCCCCCCATTTTATGGCACCATCATATTGTTATTCATATTATTACCCTAGTCATCTGATAACTGTTATGTAAAAACTAGTGGCCTGATTCACAAAATTTGTGCAAGAGTAGGCCTTCCTTCCCCCGGCTGCCGGCACCAGCTTCCCTCTGGCACCCGGGATCTGGGTTTCCCTCCTGCCGCTGGCAGGTACCTGGGACCTGGGCTTCCCTGTAGCACTGGCTTCATCTGGAAGGTCATCCAGTCTAATTATCATATTATGCTTTTATTATTATAGATAGTAAAATAGGATAAGAGAAGCAGTTTATATCTTTAGGATAATTTAAACACAAAATGAAAGACCCAATGCACTGGTAATTGTTCAGGAAGGCCGTATATTAATTTTCTCTAGTATTCTTAGCTCAAGGTCAATTCATTCTTGCTGAGGACAAGAGAATGAAGCAGGAGACATATTAGAAGTGAGTGTAGATTTGTAATTACTATTACAAACTTTCGGTTTCTAATTCTTTTTTAAGCCTTTAGAATTTACACAACCATTTCTCTCTAAAAATCCCATATGCTCAAAATCTAACTATGGAAATTTAAATGGCATTGTGTAATGAGCAATTTTGTTTTAAAAGCATCTTAGATTCAATCTAAGGCTAAAATTCTGATTTAAATGCAAGTCAGTTTTGCAATAATAACCCATCTAAAGAAACAGCTATTACTTTGATAAAAGTATGTTTAATAGAAAATTATATTAGCTTTTTAATATTTACTTGATTAGAACTAGAACATAATCAGCTAAATATATATATATATATATATATACCCATTTTAAGAATTACAATTCAATTATTTTGACCCTTTTCACAAACTTTGTTATGTGTGTGTGTATGTATGTATGTATAATGTGTTTAGTTTAGACTTAGACTTCATTTCAAATCCGGGGTGGAACAGGGGCTGGAAGGAGGGAAACTAATAAGGTGGGGTAAGTTGGGGGACATCTGTAATACTGTCAACAATAAAGAATACTATGAAAATTTGAATAAATTTTCAGACTATTTTCCTAGGCTATTTTATTTCCTAAAGTGCATAGCAGCCAAATGCAGAAGTATTTAGCTTTTTGATCCATATTTTAAAATACCAATAAATAATTGCCTTCCTATTTATTCACTTGTGGGTTTTACTTGGTAAGGACACATATATGCATAATTGGACTTTTAGTCAGAAGTAGAAATGTTTCTATAAATATACTTGAAGACATTTTGGTGTTCTACAACCTATTATAATCAAAACACATTAAATGTTAACATAATTGCTGCTGCATATTTTGATGGGCTGCCTTAATCAAGGATTCCAAAAATGGCCTAACTCAGAAGTAACATTCATGCTCTATGTGATCAAAATCAAATTACTGATATCAAAACCCTCTTCTATGAGTCGAGCCCAACTGATGTTTTATATATTTTTTGCTGAAAATCTTTAATAATGCATCATTTTATAATTGGCATGGCTCTGTGTTCTGTTGACGCTATAAATAAACATAATTACCTTAAAAATAATTCTGCTTACACAGTGGCTTTGAGTTGCCAACACGTTCTAAACGTAGGCAGCATCCTCCTGATTTTCCGTGGATTTAATCAAAGTCAACATACACCACATAAAGAAATACCCATGATATGGAATCCGTGGTCAGTATGATATTCTCCTATCTGGACAGCTATTGTTGAACTTGTGCCTTAATACTCTTATCATATACTTGAGCCATGTTGACACTCTTCACAGTGTCTAAGTTTTAAACAATCATTTCCATCACATAAATTGTCACACTCAGATCTCTTGGAAGACTGAAGAAAGAAGGGAGAAGCACTGGAGAAAATTAAGAAAACTGATTTCTGACTTTTTTCCATGGTCCTCAAGTTACCACTGAATAATGAGTTAGAAGCTTAGAAAACTTGCTTCAACTGTTTTTCTAGGGTGTAAGTATCTCAGAGAAACATTAAAATATTAGGGAGGAAAAGAGGCAGAAGGCTGGATTTTATTAATCCAAGCCAAGATTGAAAAGGATGAATTAAATAAAGGCCAAGGAGAAGCTAGCTAGTAAGAAATGGAACAATTTAACAAAACCAGGAAAATATTATGAAATGGGAAAATTTTAAGCATTATGGAGGTCTTTCAGGAATGTTTCGGATACTTCAAATCATTTTGACAATCAGGGAAGAAAACATATTTGCAACCTTGTGACAGACAAAGAAGGTCTTGCCAATGTGAGTTTTACTATAAAGTTCACAGTGTTTTCATAAAACCTGATTTTAGGACATGGCAAGTCATGCCACAGTAGGAAATGCTCTAAATACAATTCTGAGGTTAAGATGGTTCAAATCCATCTTCAGAAGATTCTGAAGTATTAGGGAGTAAAAGCAGGACCGAAAGAAGAGAGTGGGATTACACGTATATAGTGTTTAATTACTAAATTATGTAAGCTCCATGTTTACTGGAAAGGGAAGTAAGAATACAAACTATAGAAGAGTTGGAAAAACTTTGGGATTTATGTTGGGTTTATTTTCCATATTCATTCTCACTCGTCTTTTGATTCCCAGCATCAGATACCCACAACTTTAGCAGAAATAAAATTCTTATAGAGTTACTCTGAGGATTCATAGTGGTGTGTTCTTCCACTAAGGCATTGATTCAGTGGTTTCAGAGGAAAGAAATACTTATAGTCCAAGAGAATATGTGTTTCTTAGTGGTGCTATGTTAGGTATAGTTGATTTCAATGTGGTATGCTTTTTATTTACTCTATTAACCTGCTCTCAGAAGCCACTGGTAAATTGAAGTAGTCCTATTTAGATTTACTAAGTGATGTAGTACAAGCAATCTCTACTTTAAAGTACATGATAGCAATCTATTTCTCTAATGTATCTTCTATGTTCAGTGGAGTTGAATGACCACTCAAAAATGTTGACTAAGTTAATTGGGTCAGTATTTCACTGAGGAACATCAGACTCCCTTATGTCTGTTCACTGCTTTCTGTCAGATTGACAAGACTTGCTCATTAAGTGAAGTCATACTTAAAATCTTATCCCTTTTTAAAATCCATTTCATTTTTCTCATGAATACTTTATTGAAGCATAAGACAGTGCACCAAATTTTCCTTTGTTACTTCACCTCAAGCCTCGATTCTCATGAACAGACTAGAGGCAATGTGTCTATGGTTAAGAGCTCTGTCATAAAAAGGCTAATATATCACCAATAACAAAGACAGGTAACCTGGCTTCAAAATCTGGATTCAAAGAACACCTCTGAATGTTTTGAAGTAGGTGACAGCCCTAGCAGATATTAAAAGACTCTATAATTAAGACTTTGTTGTATTGACTTATAAATTAGAATGGCAGACCAATTGAAAACCATCAGAAATCCAAAAATAATTAAATTACAGTATATAATGTAGATGGCTATTTTCAAATAGATAATTGCATAAATTATCCAATTCCTTACACCTTACCAAAGAATATGTTCCAAGTGGATAGTAGAGCTAAATATTAAAAATGGAAACACCCAAGTATGTGTTGGATAATGCTTTCAACTTAGTTAAGATTTGGACTTTTTTTTTTTCTTCTTCTTCTTTTTCAAAATCTCCTCACCGTGAGTTGGTTGTTGAACAAAAGAGAAAGGCCAGAAAGATAAGTGTAACAACAATTACTTTCCACACTCATTAGTCACATATGATGACAGACAGATCATGAGTACCAGTGGGTTACAGATTTCACTCACTCCCCTCCACCCCATGTGTCAGTCCCGCAGGACAGAGCAGTACCATAACCACCACCACACCTGTTGCTGTGGACATCACAAGCACAGGGTACAAAGAGGCATAGATATCTCCACAAGCTCCTCCCATGGCCTCGTTTATGTGACTAAACATGATTGACACTGAACTATTAGCCTGGAAACTCTGACTTGTCCATCTGTGTGAGAATTTCAGGTGGACCAATAGGAACTTTCTCTGATCTTCTGATGCCTGGTTTTAGACCTTCACTTCCTCAGCTTCAGTCGCCTCACAGAAGGTTAATTTCTTTAAAATACATCTTTTCCCTATAACATTTGTAGTGGTCCTGCTTCCCCAACTGAACTCTGACTGGTAGATCAGTACTTGGAAATCAGGTGCTGTCATATAAAAACCATACAAGTGGCAATAATTTGGGATGAGAAAGTTAGATGAGACATATCTCATATTATTTATATTTGTTCTTTTATAGAGTTTGGTTACCAAGGTGACTGTTCCCATAAGAAATCTTAATATCAAATATCAAGAATAATATTGCTTTTATTTAAAAACTAGAGGCTGGTGCACGAATTCGTGCACGGGTGGGGTTCCTTGGGGTGGCCTGCAGAGATTGGGCCCCAGCTTGCACACCCAGCCTCACAGCTCTGCAGCCCCACATGGCACCCTGCCTTGGCCTGGCACCACCTCCTCACCTGCTCCACCATCCCTCCTGTGGGTTGATTGATTGGGGCTGGGCCTCTGGTCTCCGTCTGTGGGGCAATCAGGCCCTTGCTCGCACCCACCTTGACTTGGCGTCACCCACGCACCTGCTCCACCATCCCGCCACGGTCCTGCTCTCGTTGAGGCCCATCAGGGCTGGCAGCGCCTCAACTGCCGCCCATTGCCAGCCCTGCATCACCAACACCTGCCATGTTCTGTGCCGCCCCCTGGCAGTCAGCGCACGTCATAGCGAGTAATCAAACTCCCAGTTGAATGACTGCCCGAGGGGACAATTTGCATATTAGGCTTTTATTATATAGGATTATTTCTATAAGAGAGCAAGGATCTTTATTTTAGAAATGAAAAAAACAAGTTTTCATGTTTATAATCATTCCTTATTTGACTGAGCTTTAAATAAAGAACTTCAAAAACTAATAATCCTTAAAATTTCTTCCAGTTTTATTTTCCTGTATTTTAAGATTTTAACTTTATAGCATCAGAATCTAGGGATGTATCATTTACATTGTTGTATAATTTGTGCTCCAGGAGAAAACAGTTACTATAATAGAAAGGCTACCATTGTTGGGCTAATTCAGAATACTTATAGATTCCTATATAAATTTATTTTTTAAAAGCTTAGCTTAAGATACTCTTTTAATATGTATTCTGAAATAGAATATCCAATTACTATGGCTTATTCAAAACTCAATGGTGTAAAAGAATCACCATTCTGCCCTTGGCTTCTATGGACGAGGGATTTTGACAGAGGGTACTGGGCATGACTTGTCTCTTTTTAGAGTATGTGGAATCTAAGTCAGAATGCAAAATGTTGAGAGCTAGAATCACCGTAAGGCTGGAAGCTGTTGGCTAAGAACTTACCTAAGACTATTGGCCAGAACAACAAAAAACAGGTAATCTGATAGGTGAGAAAAAGTATCACTATATAGTTTTAATCTGTATTTCTTTTTTTATAGGCAAGGCTATAATCATTTTTATGTTTAAGAATAATTTTTCTTCAAGTTATTTATCTCTCTGCTTTTTTTTCTCTTATAACATATTGGTCTTTTTCTTCTCTACTTTAAAATCTATATATTGAGGATATTAATACTTTATTAGTGATATCATATGAAAACATATATTCTTAGTTTATTATCTGCCTTTTTTAGCAAGAAATAATTTTATTTTTATGTCATCAAAATTACCATTCACTTATCATCTTGTCTCTGAAACTTTAATCATAGTTAGAAATTTTTCCCACTTGTAGTAAATGAATTTACTTATGTTTTCTTCGTATTTGTATTATATAGCTTTACTGTGTAATGAACAGCTAACATTGAGTTGGTTAACTTTGCAGATCAGTCATGAGATAACCCATGTTTCCTTGTCCAATGTTGCTGACCAATCATGCGATAACTTTTATCTGCAGTTATATTGCGTAATTTTAAGGTCTGAAAATAATGTAGAGTTTTAAGATTACTTAATTTTTAAAATATATATTTTTTATTGATTTCAGAGAGGAAGGGAGAGGGAGAGCTAGAAACTTCAATGATGAAAGAGAATCATTGATTGGCTGCCTTCTGCACACCCCCTACTCGGCATGTGCCCTTGACTGGAATGGGACCCGGGACCCTTCAGTCCCAAGGCCAGTGCTCTATCCACTGAGCCAAACCAGCTAGGGCTAAAATTACTTAAATTAATGTAACTGCAGAAACAAGTTATCTCATGACTGGTCAGCAATGTTCAGACATGGAAACACAAATTATCTTATGACCAGTCAGCAAGGTGTTCATGGTTAATAACTTTATTGTGTGAAGGGCATAGTGTAAATATTTAAGGCTTTGTGGGCTATCTGGTCCCTGTTGTGACTACTAAACTGCCCTATTTTGCTGAATCCTGTTCTCCTTCAACACCTTGGTTTTACAGATAAGCTCATTACAGGAATTTACTTAATTAGATGAAAGGACATAGGAGACTGAGTCATGAGGCAGAGAATCATGCTCAGAGAACAGAACAGTGGAGTAGAGAACTCTCCTTTGGAGATACGGAAGTCAATGAACTGGGCAGTCCCCTCTACAGATGTAAGATCTGGGTCTTTCTCCAAAGGAGGAAAGCATAGTCTTCAGTAATACGTGATGTGTAATAACAAAATTAGAAGGATATATTGTAAGACTGTGTGATTTACACTGCTTATTTTAAATAAATTCAAATTAAATAATGAATATATTAGAAAACAGAGGAAATTTTCTTTTTATCACTTAGCTTGAATAGTTTTAGGTTTCTTGATTTTAAATTGGTCATATTAAAATGGAAATGATTATTATGAATCCAATGTTGAAAACGTCTTTGCCTAAAGCAAAGTTGCACCAAATATATATAACAGTGCGTGGCTGCTTTTAAAATAAATTATAAATTTGAACTTAAAAAATACTGATATAAAATTTTTTAAATGGGAAATGTGTTTTCAACATGTTAGGATGAATATTTTTAGAACCATTCCACAAATGTGAATTTCCAAAGACACTTTTCTGGCACATGTTCTGAAAATTAATCATAATATTTTTTGAGGGAAAAGCTGTACTCTATATTATATGAATAGGGCATAATTCCAGGTTCTTCACTTTCATAGAAGAAATAACTTTAAAAATTATCTTTGAGGAGAGCATAGAAGATTGAGTATTTAACCTGAATATTTTACTTTCATTTTAAAAGTCTAACTAATCATATATTTCACATATATTCATATTTCATAGTGCATTTAGAAATGCTACCCTTCTTTAAAAATAATTTACAAACAAATTCTATGATGTAGGGATCCCTGTCCGTATCTATTCTCTACTGATAGTATGTGTTTGCATGTGTAGAAAAAGAGTGAGAGTGAGAAAGGGTTATGTATTTTTCTTTTAATGAACTGCAATTTCTGCACTGTGATTCTAAGTCTAGTAGTTGTTCTATAAATTTCTATAATGGTACCTTTATTTTCTCAACTGGAGATGATGCCCAGCTGCTCTCACTAGCTGAGAATTGACCCAGTTAAATTCTGTAGTCGGTAATAACACTTAGCACTGTGATTATTATATCTTATGATCCATACACACTCATTAAATTTCAGTTTATATGATAATCTTGGTGTAAATGGGAGATACTTCAGTGAATTTAATTTTTCTCTTCCCTATTGAAAAAGATACTAGCACCAAGCTTTATTCTGGTTATTCACTGTGATTAAAATTACAACTAATTTTGACAGAGATAGTAGACAGACCCCCAACTGTGACTCATTTTCCAAAAGGCCAGCGGCCTTTGGTTGAGTTTAGTATCTGGCAGAAAAAGCAAGACCTAAAGTCTAACTTGATGCATGCTTGTCAGTGCATTTACCAGGGCTATGCCCCTTCAGTGTATAGCAGGGACACATAACGCCAAACATAGTTTACATGTGTGCCGTGTGCATTTGTTTAAGTGAAGTGACTTACTATTTTGTCACATAGACTTTTGTTTGACGTGACTATGGAATAATACAATTTTTTTTAATTAGGCAAAAATGAATATTTATATTAAGAACAATTATGTTGCAGTACCACTATACCACCATTGCTAAAGCATTAATTTCAGTATGACCTTTAGGGTCTGCCAGTTGTACATGGGAGCTGGGTGGCACCACCTCAAGAGTCAGTTTTGCACATCTTTTCCCAACTCTGTGCTTTCTGATGCTCCATATTGACCACAAAAATTTGTCAAATGCTTCAAGTCATGGTCCTCTCGCTATGGAGAGCCCATTGTAAAATATTCACCTCCATCGCATATGACTTAGTCAACTCACTTTTTTCTTTTTACTTCACTCTATTTACCTAGGCTATATATACTTTTCCTATGTTCTTGTTCTTCCTGACTTTCCAAGTATTTCTTAACATTATTTCCATTCTGTTTCAAGAACTTCCTCTAGCTAGCCATTTAGGGTACATGAACTGCTAAAAAAATACATTTAATTTTAATTTATCTGTAAAATCTTGGTTTCTTTTTCATTTTTAAAGGATATATTTTCTAGACATAGAATTCTGGATTTACAGGGTTTTTTTTCAGCCTTGGAAAATACGTCATTTGCTTCTGATCTGCATGGTTTCTGATGGAATATTTAATGGCATTTGAATTTTTTTTCCCTTTCGGTACATTACTAATTCTCTCTCACTGTAATGATTTTGTTTCTTTGTCATTAGTTTCCAGAAGTTTAATTGTGATGATGTAGATTTCATTCGGTTTATTCTGTTTAATTTCCTTCTGGCCCTCTATGGCTGCAATGATACAAATGTCACCTATTTTGAAATAATCTCATAGGTTACTGAGGTGCTGTTTAGTCTTTTTTTAAAAGTGTTTTATCTCTGTGTTGTTCCAGTTGAATAATTTCTGTTTTTCTATCTTCAAGTTCACTGGTTTACTTCTCCGTCCTCTTCATTCTGCTATCAAGCCTGTTTCGTTGAGATTTGCATTTGATTACTATATTTTTCAGTTCTAAAATGTCCATTTACATCTCCTTTCTATCTCTTATTTTCTTTCTGAGACTTCATTTCCTGGCTGGGACTTCGCATTTTTTTTTATTAACATAAACATACTTATAAAGGCAATTTTTTTGTGTGTGTGTGTTTTTTATGATGGTTGTTTTAAAATCCATTTTAGATAATTCTGACATCAGTGTTATCTCAATGTTGACATTTATCTGTTGATTCTCCTTTCTTACTGAAATAAAGGCTTTTCTGGCTTGTGGTTTGATGGATGATTTTCTATTGCATTTTGGACATTTGTCCGCTGACATCATTCTGGTTAAGAGAAGGAATGGGTCATTACTGCTCCCCATGTGGCTTTTACTAACATAATAGGGGGCATGCTCAATACTCTGTATGGCCATGAAAGTCCTGAATCATCTCTGACACCTCCAATTGGGAGAAGGAGGAATGCCTTGTTATTGTTGGGTGGGGTAAGTCCAGGTTCCTACATATTCTCCAATGACACCAGAGGGGAGAGGCTCATACTGTCCTGCAGAAATAAAAGTCCTAGATTTCCACTCCCATTTTGCCTTCTCTGACTCCAATTCACCAGAAGTAGGCAGTTTGGAGTTTTGTCACAGCCTGGCAAGGATGGAAGTCTAAAGCGCCCACTCAGACTTTGCTGTCAGGGTTGGGAGCGAAGCTACAATATCTTTTCTGTGCTACGTACCAGAGTAGAGTAGTGCTTGTCGAAAAGCTTTTTTTCTGTCTTGCTTGGCTGCCATTTTCCTGGAGATTGAGTTAGAGCTAGCTTTGCATCAGCCTTCCGGCTTTTGCCAGTTGGCATTTCCAGGTTAGTGACTTCAAACACCCAGTCTGGGATAAATAAGGCAAAACAAGGAAACTCAGCAGTCATTGCTGTGTCATGCCTTGGTTTCCAAATCCCTAAACAGCATGCTCCTATCCACATTTCAGAGTCTTCTTATATTTGTTTTATACATAATTTATAGGATTTTTAGTTGTATTTATTAGAGAAATAGGTAAAATTGTAACTAATATATTATGTCTGGAACTATTATCACCCCAAACACAATGCCCTAGGTATTGCTAAATCCAGGTCATTTGCAGGCCACTGTGTGTGTGTGTAAGATGTTTTTAATATTTAAGTCTGATGTACTGACACAGAAAAAAAATTGGAAACTATGATGCAATGCCATATATGAATTTGCAAAATATTTTTGTGATATGAGAGCATTACTTGGGAAAAACACATTATGTCCTCATTTATTTTTTAAGAATTTCAACATTCATTACGGTGTTTGGCTTGTGTATTTAAAAAATTGTTAATTATTACTTCTCTCTAAAAAACAACATCACAAGAAAATTTAAAAAACTCCCCCAAAATAAAAAAACAACATCATTTTGCACATGATAAGTTCACCATTCTGTAAAGGCCTCCTCAACATCTATATGGACTCAAGTTATGATTGTTTTGCATTGGACACTTCTCCTCAAAATTTTACCATAAAAGAGGATAATAGCCTCAACAACTATTTTAGTAGCGAAGAAGCAACAGAGGAACTAAGGTTGTTTGCTCTTGAGTCAAACTGACCAATCATTTATTCCCTATGAAAATGACTCTGAGCAGGTTCTTGAAACATCCTATCACTCAATTTCCTCACAATAAACACAGACCAAAGCGAGGCTCTAAATCTGTTTAAAGGCTACATCTCACTTTCACAATCATGAAGGGAGAAAATTGGTGCTTTACATTGAGTAACTAGGATCAGAAATGTATTTAACTTACAATTTTCAAGTTATTTATATTTGAGAGAGAGAATCATTTTTTCAGGTATATTTTAACCATATATATATATATATATATATATATGTCATTACTGCTCCCCATGTGGTTTTTACTGACATAATAGGGGGCATAGACTATATATATATATATAATCTCTAAAAATGTATACACACACTTTGAATAATTATAAAGGCAGAGTTTATTAAAATAGATTTCACTTTCAAAATTGAGCTATCAGCTCTTAAAGTGGGTATACATTTTTTGGAACACTATACACACACACACACACACACACACACACATATATAACACACATACGTATATATATAAAATTCTGGCTATAACATTTAAAATTACTACAACATTATTATAAATAATTGTAACAAATTGTTATAAATTTATTGTAGTATTTTTAAAGGATATAGTCAGAATTTTATTATATATTACATATATTAATATAAAATGCTCAAATAATAACATTCTCTTATTTAATTCTAACTTGTAAACCTAGAGTGACTTAAACTGTTATTAAGGTTTATTACAAATATGTAAATTTTTTCTTAAGTTTAGTATTTAAACATCTCTGAAATTTTATTTTTTTGCCAATTTGAAATAATAATATAGAAATCTACACAGAAACATTTTTTAGAGTTTTTTTTTCTATTTCACTTGTGTGCAACTAAGTATATTAGATTTGAAAACTTCAGTAACCATGATAATGGTGAAGTAATTCATTAAATTTACAGCATACTTTAACTGTATGATTATGAGGAAAATTATTAGTCACTTATATCAGGTGTTGTATTTCTCATGGTGTCCACATAGTATGTGCTGATGAGCTTCCTTCTCACAGTCTTAAAGCTGTTCATGACATTTTGTAATTTAAATAAACTTTTTCATAACATTTCATGAACTTGTACCATCTATAATATCATCAGTAAAAAAATGCATTTTGACATATGCTATAGCTAATAATATAGCTAATAAATATGCTATTTATTAAAAAACTAGAGACCCAGTGCACAAAATTTCTGCATGGTGTGTGTGTGTGTTGGGGGGGGATCCCTCAGCCTGGCATGCACCCTCTTGCAATATGGGACAGCTGGCCCCTAATCGCTCGCCTGCCTGATGGTCCCAAACCCCTCTGCCTGCCTGCCTGCCTGCCTGATCATCCCTAACCACCTCTTCCTGGGCCCCCACAGCTTCATCAGGAAGGATGTCCAGAAGGTCGGTTGGCTGTCCAGTCTAATTAGCCTATTACACTTTTATTATTATAGATGCCAAAACATGATAACCTTGTGTGAAAGTTAAATGTGTTTATCCAGTTTGTCTAAGGTTATTTGAATTGCATTTTTGAAAGAAGGGATGTATGGTGGTCTATAAAAAGGCTCTATTTTTTCTGTTCTTACTTTGTCTTCCGTATATGGTATTTGTTTTATATTTTTGATTTAAGAAATGACATTTGGTTTGAAAAACCATCAAACTCTAAGAAAAAATAAGGTGCAGAGTTATAAAATTATAATTCACAGTGGCACTACCATAATGAAGCTTCTATTAAAATGGTAGTGAGAGAGAGAATAAAACCCAAGAATAATATTGAAAAGACTGAAACAAAGTTTTTAAAAAATTGCTGCAGTTTTTTAAGTGGCCTAGTCCTGGTTGTGGTTTTAGAAATAGGGAACCTACCACTGGTTGTGGTTCATCATGGTCATTGACTTATTAGAAAATTTTATTCTTCACATTGTTTGGCTGTGCTAGTACAATTCACGATTCCTCTTTTACCCTGACAATGACTATACTGTACAACAAGAAATGGTTGAGTGGAACTGGATTAAGAAGAACTAATTAAGTCCAAACCAAACTACTTGGGAAAAATATTTTTCATAAGCCTTCTACCACCTGTTCACAGGCAAGAGTGGCAACAGAAAGATGAGTTTGACCCAGAAGTCCAGGCGATGCTGGCCTGGATGAGGGCGATGATGCAGATGAGAGGTAAGAAGGGAGGGCTCTGAGAGTGTCCTGCAGTTAGAAGGGACAGAGTTGCTGAGAAGATTGGATGATATGGTGCTCCCAGCACTTAAATGGAAAAGTTTTGGAAAGGGAAA
>NW_006284244.1:1081764-1086822 GCF_000327345.1 Myotis davidii
CAGCACTGAAATGAAAGCACTAAAATAAGTAGTTGCATATATTATCCTGGAGCACAGATAAGTGGTTTTATCTAGATCAAGTATTTGAGTGTCATCATCCTTAAGATGTGATCCAAAGACATGATGATAAATATGATCAATCAGGAGAGAAATTGTGGAGATCATTCCCTAGTTGCCAAGTATGAATACTATTAATAAATATCATAGTAATAGTGTTATTTTAATAGTTATTTTAATGTTATAGTAGTAGTAATTAATATTTATTTTTATATTTATAAAATTATGGTATTAACACTATCAATGTTGAATAATATATTAAGTATTTACTAACATTTAATTAATATTAAAAGCACAATATTTGATATAGCTTGATAGAAATTCAAGGCTCTCAGAATAAAGAGAAAATTCTTAATAGGATCCACAAGGTAGAAAATATAAATCAACAACAAACCTAACGAAACAATATCTTACAATCAACCATCTATTTCCAAAGGAATATGGATAAACTACAAAAAAAATATAGCCAATAAAGAAGAAAAGTCTAGACCCCACTAGCCACAGGTATACAAGTTTTAGAGTCGAAAAAATAAAATTAAAATTTTATTTAGTTATATTTTTATTAACCATCTAAAAATGTCATTGTGGTATGCTATCTCAAAGTTCTTATTTATTTTTTTACCAGAAAAAAAAAAACACATGGAAATTAAAGGTGAAATCAACATGTACAAAATTGGAGTGGAGGACTTAGACTACATCATTGGCTTTAAGTACGATGTCAAACTATATGAAATTGCCACAATTTGGTTATTTTGATCTACCAAAAAAATGGCAAATTGACCTATTTAAACAATGGAGTCAAAAGAAACATTCTAAAATGTTAAAATTTGTTCATTCTGTTTAAAGTTAAGACAAAAATCCTTGCTCTCATTGGGCTTAGATTCTAATAAGAGATGATAGCTTGATCTAATGGTTATTAAAACAGATTAGCAAGAGAAAGGATAAAACTTCCTGGATTTATCAGTGGTCCCCCCAGAAGCCCTGGCCTCCAGAAATGTATATGATATACAGATAGGGAATGTTTACTTTTATTCCCTCAAGAAATACTTCTCTTATCACAGACTAGAATTAGATGCACAGTCATTTGCCTAATTTATTACTTTTATCCACAGGGATAGTAAAACGTCTCTTATCTTCCAGAGAGAGCCAAGTGGCTATAGCTCACGTTAGGTCTTTAGGCTAAACCCGAGGGAGCCAGAGAGACTAAAACATTATCTTCCTGGATATTCACATATCAAAAAGGAGAAAGGCCAAGAACAGGGAACATCTCCAGCTAGCATAAAGTGAGACACAGCCACTCCCTAGCTCCTGAATACATTTTATTTAGCTACATGAGAATAAGGAAGATTCAGGCTCCTTACATTCCCGAAGAGACACTTTCAGAAAGGGAGAGGAGCCACTGCCTCCTGCCCCTTTAACCAGAGAATAAGAATTTGTATTCATCCTTCTCCTATGGGATATCCAAGGAACAGTAAAACAGTTCCCCAGGCACTTAACACATCACCCTAGAGGTGAGGACTATCTCTATACTCATTTATACTGTTTAAACATCTTTGAATCATTAAAATATATAAATCTCAACTTTTCAAAACAGATATTGTACAGTTATATTTCTCCCTTAGTCGAGTACAAAGTAGAATAAATTGGAGACTGGCTACCATACAGTATGAAACAGCACAATGAACTGCATTTTTTAAGAAAATTCCTGTATTTCTGAAAATTTTATTCTATTGAACTTTTTTTCTTTTAATCTTTATTATTGAAAGTATTACATAGGTCCTCCTGTTCTTCCACTAACCTCTCCCCTCCCATTGTTTGTGTCCACAGGTTATGCATATACGCAAACAAGTTCACTGGTTGATCTCTTCCCACACTCCCTCTGAATACTCTAGCAGGGGTGGGCAAACTTTTTGACTCGAGGGCCACAATGGGTTCTTAAACTGAACCGGAACAAAAGCATGGATGGAGTGTTTGTGTGAACTAATATAAATTCAAAGTAAACATCATTACATAAAAGGGTACGGTCTTTTTTTTCAATAGTTTTATTCATTTCAAACGGGCCGGATCCGGCCCGCGGGCCGTAGTTTGCCCACGGCTGTAGAGAATTTTTATAGACCCAAACATATAAGGAATTCTACTGTACTAATTACCTAGCCCCCAAATTATTAACTCCTAGCCAATGCTGCCCCACCCAGAACCAATTCACTATTTCTCAAGCGATTAGAGATAACAGTAGCAAGTACCTCTAGAATTGCTAAGACTGAGGTTGCTGTGGCTGGTACTACAAGCACCCCAAAGAAAGAATTCCAGATACTAACTTCTCCCTCTTGCCCAGGCACTCACAGAGCTGAGCCAAGTTTCACCAGAAGCCATTAGCAGCAAGGTAGCCTAAGACACACCTCTTCTGGTAAGAAGCTATTCTTTTCTAGACCAATCAATAAGAAGTAAAGAGAATTAGACAATTATTTTCATTTCAGTCATCTCCTTTTTATCTGTGTAGCCAATGCAAGATTTTTCTTTTATTTGTTAGGTGCCTGGTAAAAATCCTTAATCTGGTTGATATACGACAGTGGGTTAAAGAATTTGAAAAAGGCAATAAATTAAGGTTTGTCCACAAAAGTCATTCTGCAATAGTCCGAGGTCATTAGATATATTCAAGACATCTGAAGTCCAAAATGATAAAAATTTTCTTTTTCGTTTTGGAATAAATCATCATGGTATAATAATTTTATTCTCAACTTTAAAACTTGGATGGCTTATATAAGGCATAAAGCTGCTAATAAAAAGTATTTGTGATTTTCATATACACAATAAAATTATCTTGTATTTTTATTTCCTATTAAATAAAAATTTTAAAGAAACTGTGAAATGATTCTTCTCGCCACAAGTTGTATTATTTGTTTACCCTAAACTTGAGTAAATATATTTATACTAATCATTCATATATAAGGGTAGTTTTATTTAGGTTGGCACTTAAAATTCATGATAGAATAAACTGCATATTATTCAAGTCACCAAGTAATGTAAGCATAAAATACTGTTACTTACAATAATCAATAACTGAGACATTGACTCAATTTTTTTTTAAAAAGAAAACAAATAAATGTCATTCATAGCAACAAAGGAATAAGGTAAATAATCATTTAAATCGTATCTCTATGACCTGGCTTTTGCAGCAGATTAAGTTTGTCACAATTCTAAATTAATGGTAATTTATTATTGTGAAAAACAAAGCTGCATTATAGAAACCACTAATAAGTTTTCTAGTCCTCAAAACATCAATCTCAAGAATTAAAATCTCAAGTCAGAAGAACCAACACATTCATTTAAGTGAATTGGTCTGCATGCTTCATGAACTTTCTAACCAAGCACAATCAATTCAGCAAAGTAGTAGAATAAAGGTACTTTCAGTATTAAAAAATGGGTTGATCATAATAATAGTTCTCCATGATTTAAAAAATGTCTTAAATGAGTCTTTATAATAATTTTAATGTTAATAATAATCTATAAACCAATATACATTTAGAAAATCATTTGATTTACCAATCACTTACGGCTATTAAACCATTATATCTCCCTCCCATTCCAAGGCAAATAGATGGGACTATCTGCCGTAGAAACTTCTAATATATGTATGACTTTTCTTACGTTTTCTCTTTCAAAATTGTCAGGCTGTTTCATTTTTCCTGATTTCCTCTTTTTAAGGTTGGGGTAGGCGTAAAAGACAGGGCCAAAGGTTGGTTTGGCCAAGGATTAGAAATAGCCCTGCATCTCACTTAGACATGGCTAGTGGGTTCGATTAATGATCCCCCTCTTTTCTTCCATTACTCAGCCTTTTTCAAGTGACATTTTGAATTTATCATCACTATGCACAAGCTTTGTAAAAGAAGGCAATACAAAATTAAATTCACTATTAACTTTGTGATAAGGAAGTAATTAGAAATGATGGTCCTGAGCTACAGACTTAAATCAACCTATAAGTAGATTATAATAAATCTGAAATCAATTGATTAGCTAGTACTCTTATTTAAAAAGAACACATCAATTAATTTTTTTTAATGGGCCCCACTATTCTGTATTTATCTCTTGACCAGTACCAAAATTACAAATTCCTATTGGAAAAAGACAGGTGGCTGGCTATTTGACAGACTGGTCTACAATATCACCATTACAGAAAATTGTCAATCTTTTGATATAGTTATCCATGACTGCCAAGCTCTGGAATATGTGATTATAGTAACAGAATGAAATGGTTGTGCTCTTGCAGCAGTAGGTGGCTTTGCCTAGTGAGAATGATTTACTGCAAAGGGATACATTGGTCACACACAAAGCAACTATAGTTAACTACACTCTGAATCAGTGGTTCTCAGACTTGGTCAAAAGTCCCATCAAATGCAGCAGCAATAACAGGACAGATTTTACTCAGTTTGAAATTCGCAAGCTGAAGTGCAAAGGCTGCTTTTCAAAATAGGGTTATCTGAGGAATTTTGTTTCCTAGTAAATCCTTAAAATATTGTTTAATTTTTTTTTTACTAAATACCATAAATTATTTGCCACACCCTTATTAGTATCTAAATTAAGGGAATTTTGTTTGTTATTTCAAAAAATATATGTAACAAACGCTTAGCATGCACTGGGCAAATTTCTGCTCACTGTGAATAAGGAAGCCCAAGTCTTGCCCCTCATGAGACTTAGATTTTATTGGGGAAAACAGACAAGACGTAAATCATTCATAAAAAAGATGCTATCATTTTGGTTGGCATAAAGCACGGTGTGAAAACTAAACTGGTTAACTGTTGAGTGACGTGGGGAGAAAAAGACTTTCTGAGAAAACGACATTTGTGTAGAGACCTAAGGAAAAGAGGGACAGATGTTAGGAGGGAGAATGCGCCTGCACAGCAAGTAGAAAGTCCTGATGTGGAAGGAGCGGGGCCTGTTCAAGGACAATATGATGCAGCAGGACGTGTGGGGGCGGAGATTAGAAAAATGTGATCGATGGGA
>NW_006284244.1:1086852-1101312 GCF_000327345.1 Myotis davidii
CTTTGTGGGGCCCTCCAGTCCATCACAATCTACTGAAATGTTTCAACAAGTGAGTTAAAAATACTTTACCTTTAAAATAATGGGCAAGAATGGGAGCACCTAGGAGATTCCCCCTTCCCCAGCAATGTAGAAAAGAGTTAAAAGTTGTGGGGAATAAGTGGGCAGCACTGAACACAGATCAAACCCACAACCTAGGCCTGTGCCCTGACAGGGAATTGAACTCGCCACCTTTTGGTGTATAGGACAATGTTCCAACCAAATGAGCTGGGGTGATCACTTTGCAAGTTAGACATGTGTCTAATCACTATGTCACTTAGCTGTACACCTGAAACTAATATAATTCTGTATGTCAACTGTAATTGAAAACTAAAAAGTTATTTTAAAAATAAATATATAAAGTAGTATTTGGGAGGCAAAGCTTAGCTTGATGCCAGTGCACATAAACATCGCAGCCAAGTGTCATTGACTCCTCTTGTTTGTTACACACTGGCAATTGTCATATAAAAAGAGAGAGAGAGAGAGAGAGAGAGAGAGAGAGAGAGAGAGAAAAGTTAAATCAATAAACCAAGCAACCAAATTAAGAGAACATCATGCTTCTCAATTTATACCAATATTTAGTGCTAGATATGGGGGGGGGGGTAGATTTAATTGTGTGAAATGATATCAGTATTTTGCATTGCATTCCCTTGATCATGTCTGAATCTGTTTCAGTTTGCTAATTGGCATTGTGCATACCATCCAGGAGCTTGGGCTATTGGATTGTCATTTTCTCATGGATTCCTAAAAGCTCTTTAATAGATTCTGGAGACTATGTGTTTTTCTGTGACTCATGTGTTTTTCCTAATAACTAGTTCCCCTGTCTATGACTCTTCTTTTTATGTCATGATGTTTCTTGTAGAATACAAACATTTCTAATGTTTTATTTAGTAGCATTGACTAACCATTTTCCTCTTTAAAAATGACTCATCTTATTGCTAAATAATAAATTATTTCCCCATGTTTTCTTCTAAAGTTTTATAATTTTTGTTTTTCATATTTAGTTCTTTTTTATACCCAAGATTTTTTTGGTTCATGGTGAGAGGCAAGATTACAATTTTTATTATTTTGTAAATGTCAGCCATTTTGTTCATTTTATTGAAGAGTCTCTTGCTTCTATTTATCTGTAAGGTCACTTCGTAATATGCATATCATTCCAATAGGTGACAAATGCTTAGGCTCACTATTTTGTTTCCTTGATCAATAACCTACTGTTTAAAATATTATCCCTTTACAGTCATCACTACTAGCTAGTAGCATTTTAACTCAACCCAAAACTGTCTCCAGACATTGTCAAATGTGCCCTTTTGTGGGAAAAAAATCACCGCTGGCTAAACCCACTGTTTTAGACCAGTGAATTTAAAATTATAATCTTAAATTGAAATGTGTTTCAATTATACAATTCCTGTGACGGTTATTTTTATGTACCAACTTGGCATGTCCAGGAAAGGCCAGGAAAACACTGGAAGTATTGACTTTGGAGTAACAAATCATTTTCAATGAGTTGGCAAATGTGCAAACGTGGAATCTGTAAATAATAATGAGGATTGACTACACCTGACTTGCTCTGTTTCTGTCGTGGATATAATTTCTTTCAAAAATATGTATAAGAAATAATATCTTTGTGAGATGAGGGGCGAAAACAAACTTTTCCAACATAAAAATAATGCTAAAGTACAGTGAAAAGGAGCTTAATATTGAAAATAAGACTATAGTTGCTGACATTTCTCTTTTTCTTAAAATGATAGTTTCTTCTGTGTGTATAAATTATCCTCTACATAATATCACCTTTGTGAGTGGCGGTAGGGGTAAAATTCATAAATCTGATTAATTTATGACAAAGAGCACATCTTTGCTTTAAGTGATCTTAAAGTTCTGGCAATAATTTATCTAAATTGATGAACATTTGTTTCCCTTCTCTATTAGTTTTCTCCTTTACAAAACCGAGTTAATCATGGAGCCAATTAAAGCCATAGATTTGCTCAAAGCCATTATACAAGCCAGCCAATGTGGACAAAAGTGCAAAATGAGTTTATGTAATTTATGAATCTTCCCTGGCTACCTACTAATTTCTCCATGCTCCTCCCACCTTATAAAAGATGGTCTTGACTAAAGTACATAATACCAGTACCTACATAAGTAACTGCATTGGTACCATTAACATCAATTTTTGAATTATTGTCTCATAGCTTTTGGAGAGCATATTAGAGTGGACAGCATTTTAAAATACTGCAGATTATTTACATTTTAATCCCAGTTTTGTAATTTATTATCTGTGACCTTGGGAAAATTACCTAATTTCTCTGAGTCTTGCTGTCCTAATCTGTACATAACCTAAACTATAATTGCTCATTCTCAGGGAGCTTTACTGCCAGAAGTTAGCTTTTCTCAATGAGTCATTTCAGCACCTTCTAATTAGTTCCCTAAGTTTCTGATTAACATGCTCAGTGAAAGGCCCCTTCTGCTGCTATGCTGTCAGCTGTCCAAATGCTCCTGCTAGCATCACTCGGCTGATTCCAGTTTCCTAGACTTGAAGACAGAAAATAGTTTCTCCTCATCTACTTTATCTGATGTTGAGCAAATCCTTTCTCTTTCATTCTCCACAGCCCTGCAAAGACCATAGACAAAATCATTTTTAATCCTTAGGACTGGATTAAAATGAGAAGTATGACAACACTGTAATAATTTCCAAATATTGCACAGGTCTATCCATATCAGGGCTCTTATTGAACTGTCCCCTCCCATGCTCCTGCCCACCTCCCAAAACACAAGTTACAGCTCACAACTTATAAAGTGCCTCGGTCCTCAGAGTCCATCACAGAGGGAGGATGGAGTTTGTCCTCACAGTTTTATGTTTTATAACATGTAATAATTTACTGTCCCAGGATTAAACTTTTCTAGGGTGAGGGACTTTGACAATTTTCCTTCTCTATAAGAGAGCCCCTCACTCTCACATACACCCCCACCCCGACATACAAACAGGGTGTGTTGTGTCCATTAACACGCAACAAGATAATCAATGTAATATATCTATTTCCCAAAGTCTGAAGATTTCAATCTTAAGTAGTTTTTTTTTTAATGGGGATATGAGTTAATTGGGCTACAGTGTTTAATCCCATTTTATCAATATTCTCATTTAGTGTTACAAAATGTGAGTGTCAGTATCACCAAGTAATAAATAATAAGTATGAAATGAGCATAAAAATAGCTACTCGAGAGGGTATTATGTGGAAAACATCACATATTTAATTTTTTCTCAATTGATGGTACCTAATGATAATGATAAAAATAATACATTAACAAGTAATTAATAAATGGACTTACATTTCTGCCCTCAAATGTGAAATATCTTATCTCCTACATGTGAAAGTTAAGATTTATTCCAATTGTGAAATCAATGGCTTTGTTTTCTTTTATAAAGGATTTTCAGCTTATAGGGAAATCATTTTGCTCATAGGCAATGTTTTAATTGATTTAATTTCTCACACTCAGTCTTTAAGCCAGTTTATCCTAAGGGCAAAGCTCTTACCAGAGAGGAATTTCTGCTATGCTTTTTTTCTTTTTCTTTTTTCTTTTTGTATAAGGCAGAATTAAACAAATATATGGAATAAAGCAGTAACTAAAAAGAAAGAAAACTCTGGAACGAAATTGTACCTCACTCTCAAATAATTCTACACATAAGGTCCCCATTTCATCCCTGAGGAGTCCTGATATGAAAGAGACCTCTCGCCAAAATCAGTTTGCATTTAGATCAGTGGTTCTCAACCTTCCTAATGTTGCAACCCTTTAATACAGTTTCTCATGTTGCGGTGACCCCCAACCATAAAATTATTTTCGTTGCTACTTCATAACTGTAATTTTGCTACTGTTATGAATCGTAATGTAAATATCTGATATGTAGGATGTATTTTCATTGTTACAAATTGAACATAATTAAAGCATAGTGATTAATCACAAAAACAGTATGTAATTATATATGTGTTTTCTGATGGTCTTAGGCGACCACAGTGAAAGGGTCGTTTGACCCCCAAAGGGGTCGCGACCCACGGTTTGAGAACCGCTGATTTAGATGGTCAAGTGAGGGTGGTGAGAGTGGATGTGGTGGAGAGGGATGGGGAGGACACAAATTCAGTCAGATGGTTGTAGTCGAGACCTAAAAAACAGAATTAAGAGAGATCTTAGCTAACACATGGTCCCGAATTACATAGGAATTGGGGCCAAGTATCACTGGGATTAGGGCTCCTGCTGCTCTTATAATTCATGAACTACTAACCACCTCCTCAAGGGTATGTGACAAGTCCCATCCTGTGGTCAAATCTTTCCCAACAATTACAATTTACATCAATTATAGGCTACACAATACATATTTTCCAGAATTATACTCAGCAAATTTGGGTTATAATATGCAATATGTAGCAACCACAATTGGACTCTCATTTTATCTTAGATTTAGTATATTCCTGTAGTTTTCTTGATTTCATTATGCAAGAAATTTGACCAAGTATCAAATCATTAGGCATCTCCGAAGCCAAGGCAAAATATTACTGTTGAGATGGTGACGTTTTTCTTACAATATTTGGCACATATTCAATAAGCTAAAATTTTGTGGTCTGCATCTGTAACATTAAATATAGCATGCTTCAAATTTAATAGCTAGTTAATCATAAAGGATTGGTTTAATTAAGGATATTTAGCTCCAAATTTAAAAAAATGTATGGTAAAAATACTAATTTGACAAATACTAGTAAGATAATTCCACAATTTCAATTAGATCAAAATTATATATTTAAGACAACTGGAAATTAATCAGACTGTTGTAAATTTTAAGTGACTTTAAGTGAAATATTTAAAAGGTACCCTAATCAATCTGAGATGAGGAAATGAAGATAAACCAAATTGTACATAATGCACACAGGGGGAAAAGGATGTCTTTCTATAAATATTCAGTATTTATCGTTTTTTAATTAAAGTTTAGTATTTTGTATGTTAAACTGAAAAAAGAATTAGAGTTCTAAAAATAAAGTCTTGACTTCTATGAGAAAAAACAAATGGAATAATCATACTCTTCTTACTCTTTCCTGAATTTTAAAGCATGAGAGACAGAATAGCTCATATTATAACTCTAGAATTCAAAGTCAGATAGTAAGAATCAAAGCACTAGTATTGCAAGCCTGTTAATTCCTGCCTTAACTAATTTACTCTTATCTCCTCAATTCTTTCATTATTTGCAAAAGTAACAGCATTATAAAGCTGATAAAATGCAGCAACAGTGGTAGTAAAAACCGCTAAGAAAAAAAAAAAAAAAGAGGCTTAGGAAGACAGACTTAGTTGATAAGAGTGGAAAAGAGAACTTTTTGAAAAGGTCACATGGAATAGGGTGGACCATGTGAGGCCAAGGTGGGTAGTTGCCACAAACATCTAAACTAAGGGTACACATGTACACAAATACAGGCTTTTCCATAGGAGTTGCAATACTTCTCTTGGTTTAAAATTGATTGAAGCAACTCAAATATTATGAAAAGGAGTTAACATTCCCATTTCTTTCAACATGTCTTTGTCTTTCCAAAAAGTACTGTCTATATATTATATGCATGGTATTCTCTAGATGACTGGAAATATAGTGCTAAATAGGAAAAACAATTGCAAACCACAGTACATACCCTTCATATTGCAACGTATAGAGGTAAATATCATATATATATAGAGACATGCAGTTTTTATCCTCTATAATAAAGAGCTAATATGCTAATTAGACTGAACAGCAGAATGACCATCCAGACGTCCTTCCGTATGAAGCCGAGGCTGCAAGGGCTGGCCAGGGCTGGCCAGGGCTGTGGGGGCTGGCCGAGGCAGCTGGGGCTGTGAGGGCCAAGCCCCTTGCACGAAGTTTGTGCATCAGGCCTATATACCACAAATAAAACCTTTGCATTTTAAATATGCATTGGCATATATACAAATATGCTTGGTCACCTGGGCCAAGTTTGGACATAGAGAATAATGCCAATATTAGTTTGAAGCAGTAACATTGGCCTCAAGAAAACTGGGTTTTTCTACTGCATAGAAGAACATATTCAACAATGATATAGCTGATATGGGTTTAATTTCCAAAATATACAAAGAACTCATATACCTCAACACAAGGAAGACAAACAATCTGATTAAAAAATTGCCGTAGCCGGTTTGGCTCAGTGGGTAGAGCGTCGGCCTGTGGACTGAAAGGTCCCAGGTTCAATTCCGGTCAGGGGCATGTACCTTGGTTGCGGGCACATCTCCAGTAGGAGGTGTGCAGGAGGCAGCTGATTGATGTTTCTCTCTCATCGATGTTTCTAACTCTCTATCTCTCTCCAGTAGGAGGTGTGTGCAGGACAGCTGATCGATGTTTCTCTCATCGATGTTTCTAACTCTCTCTAAAATCAATAAAATATATTTTTTTAAAAATGGTTAAAGGACCTGAATAGACACTTCTTCAAAGTAGACATACAGATGGCCAATAGACACAGGAAAAAAATGCTCAAAGTCACTAATCATCAAAGAGATGCAAATTAAAATGACAATGAGCTATCACCTCACTCCTGCCAGAATGGCTACCATCAACAATAAGTGCTGATGAAGACATGGAGAAAAGAGAACTCTAGTGCACTGCTGGTGGGAATGGACACTGGTACAGCCACTGTGCAAATCAGCAAGGAGGTTCCTCAAAAAATTAAAAATGGATCTACCATTTGACCCAGTGATCCCACTTCAGGAAATATATCCCAGGAATCCTGAAACACCAATCAGAAAGGATATATACACCTCTATGTTCATAGCATTATTTATAATAGCTAAGATCTGGAAACATCCCAAGTGTCCATCAATAGACAAGTGGATAAAAAAGCTGTCTTACATTTACACCATGGAATACCATGAGGCTATAAAAAAGAAGGATGTCTTAGCCTTTGAGACAGCATGGGTGGACCTGGAGGCTACTATGCTAAGTGAAATAAGCCAGTCAGAGAAAGACACATATGACATGATCTCACTTACAAATGGAATCTAAAGAACAAAATAGGTCCAGAGGTAGGACATCTAGAACAAAATAACAGAGCTTAGTGGCAGGAGTTTGGGGGGAGGGGACAGGAAGAGATTAACCAAAGTACATACATGCATAACCCATGGACACAGACAACAGCATGGGGAAGGCCTAGGCTGAGGTGAGGGTGGACAGAGGGGGGCGAAAGCAAGAAAATGGGAGTCATCTGTAATACTTCCAACAATAAAAAAAAAATACAGTTAAAAGAAAGAACTGTGCTCTAAAAAGTGAGTTAACAGAATGAGATATGCATTTAGGCCTTTCCAAAATAAGTGTGAAAGGACTATACAATATAAATAAACTATATGTGATATGTTCACTGAATTTTTGAAAAATAAACATCAAGTAAATTTAGCACAGAAAAAAATATACAGGCAGCAATGACTACTCATTTAATTTAATTTTACACACTAGGGTGGTCTGTCTGATTAGGAGTCCATTATGTATAAGCAAAGCTTCCTGAGGTCTGTGTGTTGTCATCCTGTCTCCATTAAGCTCCATTTGGCAGGGTGAAGAGGGAGATAAGAGTCCTGAGAGCAGAAAGAGATTGTTCTATCTGAAGATGCATTTGCAGCTCTCTTGGAAATGAATTCAGTTATTATTTAACGTATTTCAATGTTCCTCATAGGAGTTTCAGTAAATCTAAGCAAAATTCACTCCAATGCCATTTTGGCAGCTAAAAACTATAAAATGTGGTAGCCTTCAGTCACTGTGTGCTAGAATAGTACACACTCCTAATTACAATGGCTAGCATGTACTAAAGTGCAGGGGACATTTTTTTGGTCGGAGTGTAACGGCAAGATGTGTATTGAGAGTGAACAATGAATAAGGACATTAATTCATTATGTTCTTCCCTACGAAACAGGTTGCCCACAACAACTGCTGATTTCAATCTTACAGGGGAAGGAAAGATACTTAAAGCTCTCCGGAGAAGCTGGACAAGAATCATTTCAATTATATTTACTTCATAAAGATGGGAACTGAACAATGTCAATTGGAAAATCTAAGCTGGTAATATGAAATCAAATTACCACTTACTGCGTTCCCAGCTCAGCCCTTGTGTCGGAGTCATCCAATGGTCAACAGGGAGACTAAGGAAGCAGCTTTGCTAAAAATTTTAAGACGTTACATTTATGACGATAGTTGCACAACTTGGCAAATTTACTAAAAATCATTGGATTGTACACTTGAAATGGGTAAATTATATTCTATATAAAATATGTCTCAATAAAGTCATGAAAAAGTTTAAGACATTACAAAGAGGAATAGGCTAGTGTATACTGGGCTGTATAAGGTGATTAAATATTCACAAGGTTTATATGTATAAATATAGGTATAAGTGTGTACTTAGAGTATTTGATCATTTTTTTAAAGTCCAACCTCAATATTGCAAAATTATTTCAGCAATGTTTATAAAATTAAATAAATTATAATGATGATGAAAAACATGCAGATACTGAAAACCTCACAAATGAACCCCAAATAGGAGTTCCTCTTTTGTGTCTGAGCGCATTCAACAGGACATTTAACAGGATTGTCACAGCCATCCCAGGCAGGGCGCTAACAATTCAGAGCCACGACGTCACCCTCTGACTCCCTTTAGCCCATGTGGAGCTTAGCTATTTTGAATACCCACTGAAAAGCACAAGTAACACATTTATAAAATATGTTAGTAAAATTTTGCTGCTTCTTTGAAATACTTCATTGATCTAGAAACTTCTCTTAAAGTGCCCGTTTAGTTTCTCTGCTCAACTGCAGTGCCAGGCCACGCTGTGTTGTGTCCTTGAACATAATCCGCAGGAGTCCACATGCACATGAAGCCATATCCCTGTTTGCTAACCCCCCAATTGACCTGTCTGTATTTATGAAGACTCGACTGTTAAAAACATCCGTCTTTTCCTAAAGAGCCATTCACCTACGGAAAAGCTACCCTTATGTCACATGATACGATCATCTTCCCAAATGCTTATTTTCCATGAGGACATCTTTGATCCATTTTTTAAAATTCTGTTTTCTTATTTTTTGATTTTAAGGGATTTTTCATACCTATTTTGGATCACAGTCCTTTATCAGATGTGTCTTCTCAAAATATTTTCTCCTAGTCTGTGGCTTGTCTTCTAATACTTTTGTTAATACTGTGTTTCACAGAGTAGAATATTTAATTTTAATGAAGTTAAATTATCTTTTTTTTTCATGGATTGGGTCTTTGGTGTTGCATCTAAAAAAGCTTTACCGTGCCCACATTCATCTAGTTTTCTCCTATGTTATCTTTTAAGAGTTATATATTTTGAATTTTACACAGGCCTATGATGCATGTTGAGGTAATTTTTTGTGAAGGCTATAAGGTATCTAGATTATTTTTCACTAGAGTCCCATTGCATGAAAATTCACGCACTGGGGAGGGGGGGGTCCCTCAACCCCACCTGCCCCCTCTCACAGTCTGGGAGCCCTCAGGGCGGGAGGCGACCCAGCGATCAGGGGAAGGCAATGCCCCATCACATCTCTGCTGCTGCCACTGCCAGCAGTGGAAGCCTCGGCCGGCCCTGGTTACCCGAGCCTCGGGTGGCCCTGGGCGGCTGGGGGGCTGAGGGGACTGGGTGCCGCCATCTTTGAGGGCGGGGCAGTCAGCATATTCCCTCCTTATTGGCTGTGGGCACCACCATCTTTCGAATGGTGTGAGGGTCAATTAGCATATTCCCTCTTTATTAGATAGGGTTTTAATATTTACTGTGTTTAATATTTAATATATGGCTTTCCATGTTCCAGCACCATTTGTTAAAGACACTATCTCTGGTCTATTGTATTGTCTTTGCTCCTTTGTCAAAGACCAGTTGACTGTATATATGGGGATCTATTTATAGACTCTATTTTGCTCCATTGCTCTATCTGTTCTTTCGCCAGTACCCCTCTCAGGGCTGTTTCTTTCTGGAAGCTCTAGGAGAGTATCTGTTTCCCTCCCTTTTTCAGTTTCTGCAAGCTGCTAACATAGCCCTATTCCTCAGCAACACTGCATTTCTCTGATTATTCTTCTGTAGTCACATCTCCCTCTTGACTACATCCAAGAGGGTTATCCACCTTTAAGGACTTATATGATGAGACAGGGCCCACCTGGATAATCCAAGGCGTGCTCCCTCTTGCAAGGTCCTTGATTTAATCACATCTGCAAAGTGCCTTTGCCTTATAAAGTGCATGTTCACAAATTCCAGGGATTATGACAGTCATGTCTTTGGGGTACATTATTCTGCCTAACAAGTAAAAGCTCCTGTTCAACCATAGCAGCGTCCCATTCCTAGGCAATTCAAATAAAATATGTTAAAGAGACTTTACTTTGTTTTTTATATTCATTATACTTTTTCAGTATGGTCTGTACCTTAACATTGTGCAGGCCTAAGTGTTTTCCTATTACTGCTTTGCTGTTGCCATTTTAAAATCTTCTAATCATAGCCAATGTCATTCCCAGCATTCCAACTTTTCTTTGCTGCACTTTTGTCTTTGGTGGACAGTTTCCTCTCTTGCTTATACTTTTTTTGTAAAATGTCACTTGGGTTTATCACTGCGTGTCAGGAAGGCCACACAACTATGCACTTTTCCTTTGTGCATGAGCTGAGTAGCAGATGCACAGGACCAAGCACTGACAGGCTTTTAAAGGACATGCATGGTCAGGGCCCATGATGCAACCTGCTATTTACATAACGATTTGTGGACTGAAAAGCTAGCAGTGAAGTTTCTCCTTTATGCAAATGCTCACATTTAATATACATGGAAAACGAAATTTGAATCACGTTTTTGGTGGACTATTTTAATTTAACTAAACAGTGGGGGAAATGTTGAACATATCAGAACTATGCAAGAGAGAACCTCCTTAACTACATGACAATGATAAATAAATGCTATATGCAAAAAAGCATCCTAGAGTCTCACAATGTGGCATTGAGTAAAAGAAACCAGAGACAAACGAATATATGCTCTATGTTTTTACTTGGATAATATAGGGGGAGGGGCACCTCTTTTTTGGTGGCAGATATCGGGATAGGCTTTAGCTCTGTGGTAAATAGTGAATTATAACTGGGAGGTGCATGAAGAAGGTTAACATATTTGGTGGTTATTACATGGGTGTGCTCACTAGGTGAATATATGTTGAACTGTGTACTTTTCTATACATTTTATACATAAGGTATTTAAAAATACGTAGATCGCCATAGTAAATTCAAAAGACCACTGGACTTAGAGTGAGGAAAAGGAAGTTCTGGTTCTAACCTGTCATGAACTTATTCTGGCCTTGTGAAAATCAAAATTGACTTCTGGTAAAAATAAAGGATTTGGAGCAGGTGATCTTAATATTTCTTCCAACTTCAAGTTTCAATAACGTTTTGACTGATGTAAAATGCTTTCCACCTTTTAAGAGCTAATAATAGACACTTTTCGGGCTGGAAAATCATATAAATAATGTGGTGAAAAGAACACTTGTTTAACTTTATACAGTGGAGTAATTATCAGAAATGTTTATTTAAAAATATATAACTGTCATGTTCACACACGGATGTAAATTGTAGCTCTCACAATAGGAATGAAAAGTAGGAAGTGTTCTATCTCGAATATGAACAGTAGAACAGAATCCAGAGTTGACATCCTAACATCGATTAGATGCTTTTTGCCCCAATGCTGCAAACCACAATTTGTTACAAGCCTTGCTTTGCAGCCACTTCAATCAGTTCTAAGAAAAAGTTCACATTTTTTAATAACTGATTCTAATATTGTAATATTTTTTTTAAAAATATATGTGAGACTACAGCAGTTGTACCTGCATTGGTGGGAAAAGAGGAAGTACTCTAAGAGTATACCAGTGTGCCAAGAGAGTAAATGTAGTACGTGTGATGGATATTACCTTTGACTCCTACTGTTGTCCAGAAATCTATGCTTCAAACAAATTTGAACTATTTTTGAGGCGGAAACATGCCTGCTTTCATTGCAGAATTTCCACTTTTTTCAGAGGCTAAGTGCCACAAACAGCACAAATGTCATATTTGTATTTCATTCAAAATATCCAGAATATTGCCTTGTCTATGATAAATGTGCAAATAATCAGTTTCTCTCTTTATCTTTGCCTTACTTTTTCTAACATCCATGGAGTCTTATTTTTGCATAGGAATCTATGTTTTAAAAGCTCATATTTTAAATTTTCTTGATCACAAATATACATGACGGCAGTGCTTTCAAAATTTAAAGTATTCATGAGTAGACATTCAGTCTATGTAGTTCACATTATATAGGTACATTTATGTCTTGCAGATAATTCAGAACTGGGGGAGAGGCATGGAGAGCATTGTAGAATACTGGTCAACCCAACTTGGCTGCCTGGCATTACAGAACAGCAATGAGACTTCTGATTGCCCCGAATATGGACTCTGAAGCAGAGCATGTTTCATTTGCGTTACGCAATCTTCTCTGTAATAATATATGGAAAACAGAGCATTTAGTCATTCCTGTTAACATAACTTTTTTTTCCCCCACCACCTTATAAATAAACATTGGCTAAGGACAGTACTTACTTAATACTCTTCTCATAGGGGAATGTTTTAAAAAAAATAGAAAAACATTTTGTAGAAAGTAATAAATTTCTATTAAATATTCCCTACTTCGGTTCTTCGATCTTAATGATGTCTTACTGGTGTGTATATATGGGTTCAGTATTCTATTATTCTGATAGCATAAATAATTTTATAGAGCTTTTATTTTCTGACACATGGCGATTGATAGAGATAATCTAAAAGGTTTTGTGTTAATCGTGTAGGTAATATTTGACCATCTAATCAGTTTAGAGTATTCTCTGCTTACAATAATATAAAATCACACTGTTATTCCAAACAATGAATAGGTGATTTTACAAATATATGCTGTAAATTATCCTTTTTTAAGGTATAAAAATGTGCACTGCTTGAGCTGACATAATTAAATTGCCTATGTATCTAGATGACTTTTTAATAATAAAAAGAAAGCCATGGAGCATTTAAATTATTTGCTACATTCATTTAAATGGGGGAATTCAGTAGTACCTATTCAAACTTATTCATTCTGCTACTGACAGATTTTAATGCAATGGATTTGTTATTGGTTTCTGCTTGAAATACTGTTCACTAGTTGCTTAAGGTATCATAATGACATGAAGTCATAGCAGTGTTACAAGAGTGTTTCTGCCTCTTGCTTAACATCAGCCACCTTGAAAAATAAGCTCATTGTTCATTTTAGTGTCAAATTGGAAATTGCCCATTTGCAGTCTCTGCCAACTAAATATTTCCTCTTCCTTAAGCCTAAAATGCCAACATATGACAAACCAATTACTCTTTATCTTCATGCCCAGCTCCTGTCTGCTTGTCATTTTTGTTTTCACTTATCCATATGTCTTTGGAAGTGGCTACATATTGTACGTCAGAGGCGAGAAAAGAACATGACTCCTCCTGTTCAACGGTCATTTTTAGATAGGCAACACTTATTCCTATTTCATTGTTATATTGAACACAAAAGAACTAGCCAAGAAGGATCCTGTAGTGATTTTTCTAGATTTCTTTGTGTGTGTGTGTGTGTGTGTGTGTGTGTGTGTGTGTAAATTCTCACAGAACTGAAAATCCTATAGAATATATCTGTGCCATGAAAGATATTGCATATAAATGTTTGTGGAAAAGTGAAAATTAAGTATCCTTTAAAAACCTTAAAAGAGAGAGACTTTATATCAGCTTAGTTTAAATATAGTATGCTAATATTTAATATGCTTTTTCAAAAATCTATAGACCTCTCAGATACACCATTAAAAGCAATAATCATTTCTAAGCTATTTAAATTATGGTTTTAAAAGTTAGGAATTAAAAACAAAACAGTATATGGGTAGAGTAAGGAATTCAGAAATTGTGCCCCTCTGAAAAAAGCAGTAAAAAGAAAAACTGGCCGAACCAGTTTGACTCAATGGATAGAGCGTCAGCCTGCAGACTGAAGGGTCCCAGGTTCGATTCTGGTCAAGGGCATGTACCTTGGTTGCGGGCACGTCCCCCGTAGGGGGCGTGCAGGAGGCAGCTGATCAATTTCTCTAATTGATGTTTCTAACTCTCTGTCCCTCTCCCTTCTTCTCTGTAAAAAAAATCAAAAATATATTTTTAAAAAAAGGAACAAGTCACCAGAACAACCACTACTTAAAGTGAATGCTGATGTGTTCACCTGTCCTTCTCAAGAAGGCCCTGCTGTCAGTAATTCAGACAAAATCATTATTTCATGTTCATATCTGTAATCATCACTTGGTCCTACATTTATTCAGTATGCACTGTACTTACCTTGGGTGAACAGGCCCACAGGATTTCAAGTCT
>NW_006284244.1:1101536-1116500 GCF_000327345.1 Myotis davidii
GTTTGTCCCTCGTTCTTGAACAGTTTTCCTGGAAAAAGGAGGATTTTTTTTTTTTTTTGATTTTTTACAGAGAGGAAGAGAGAGAGACAGAGAGCCAGAAACATCGATGAGAGAGAAACATCGACTAGCCGCCTCCTGCACATCCCCCACTGGGGATGTGCCCGCAACCCAGGTACATGCCCTTGTCTGGAATCGACCCTGGGTCCCTTCAGTCCATGGGCTGACACTCTAACCCAGTGGTTCTCAGCCTTCTGGCCCTTTAAATACAGTTCCTCATGTTGTAACCCAACCATATAATTATTTTCGTTGCTACTTCATAACTGTAATGTTGCGACTGTATGAATTGTAATGTAAATGTGTGATATGCAGGATGGTCTAAGGCGACCCCTGTGAAAGGGTCTTTCGACCGTCAAAGGGGTCGCGACCCACAGGTTGAGAACTGCTGCTTTAGGGTCTGTGAGAATTCTCAGGGATCAGAGGTGCTGGTGAGTACCATTGTTTATAGTCCATCTCAACCTAGACAAGTGCGGGTTGGAGCGTGGTCCAGGACTGCAGCCAATGTGCAAAACCAGCAAGTGCATCTTTGGTCAACTCAGCCAGTGCCTGCTCCAGCCACACCTAGCTAGATCACCAGGGCGCTACCACAGCTGTGCACCTGGGGGCACCCTGCCCTGGTCAGCTGGACTGCCAGGGTGCCTCTGGAGTGGGTCATTTGGGAAACCGTGACCCATGCCTCTTCAATCTCCAACCAGCAAGACTATAAAAGCCACCAGGTACAATCAGCCTACACAGAGTTCTCCTCTACACAAAGATCACGCCTACACAAGGCCAGTTCTTCAAGTTCAAGGGAGGTAGCAATTTTATCTAATCAATGGAAACAAAAAACAGAAATTCAAACAAAATGAGGAGACATAGTACTGTGCTCCAAATGAAAGAAAAAGAAAGAATCCAGAAAAAAAAACCAAAAAACTTTTTATGATAGCATGGGCAAAAATTTGACCTGAGTGGCTTCAGGAGAGAATGCAATGAAATCATTGGGAAATAGTGGCTACAGAGAACTCACAGACATTTTCTGTAAATGGAAAAAGAAGAAAAAAAAGTCGATGCTGGTGTAGAAATAGGGTCAAGAAAGACTTTTTAACATGACAGAAATAACAGTATGTTGATAGAAATTATCAGAAAGAGTACTTGGTGCAAGAGACAGAGGACAGAGTTGCTTGCGTGGGTAGAAAGGAATGTCATCGAAGTTCCATAGCAACAGAGGAGAAGGCAGGGAGTAAGGGCACCAAGCAGGTGGGTGTTCGGATGAGCAGTGACAGCTTGTGGAGGCTTGTTGCTGCTTGCTTCAGGTTTCTCAGTAACACGGGGAATCAAGTTGTCATATGAAAGCAGGGAACGGGGATAGAGTCAGAATTCTAAGGATAGAAGACGTAGAATGAGCAACAGTCATCTCCCCTAAGCTACACCCTAATTCACCCAGACAGTACCAAGAATGCTTTGACACTGTGAAAATGTTTTCTCCCACGTTTCTAAGTCTTCTTCCATACTCTAAGAACAGTCAGTCTTTATAGAGGGCATTCCAAAATTAGGCATTAAAAAGCAGAAGTATCTATATTTGAATTAAAAAAAATTCTTAAAGAAGCAAAAGTATTCTGCTCCTTGTAAATATGAAGAGACACTATCAGATTTCATATAATATTCTACAAGTTTTACCTAAGTTGATGTTCTTGAGGGAAAATGCATGAAATATTCAAAATGCCATGACTCAAGGTCACTGCCAAGCATTCTTATTTTATGTAGAGGTGCTACGTGCCTCCATTTGGCATTTTAAATTTGCATGTTTGTAAGCCTCCAAACACAAATGATTCTCTGGCAGAAATATCTTCAATATTATGCAGTTTTAAAGAGCGTTTTTTTATTTTTTTCAAATAGGATCACCATCCTCTGATAAATTGTGGTTTACATGCTAAAACTAATATCCATGTATTATATGTGTGTGTATATTCTATATGTATGTGTATATATACACATATATATATACATAAACACATATAACACATATATTTAAATATCCATCATAACTCCTAAAAAAAGAAAGAGGTAGGATTTGCCAACTTGAGAATGCTAGAAGTATCCTGTATAGTGAATATCATGAAGTCATAAATTTATAATATGAAGCCATTGTGGCTTGAGGGATAAATATTCAGTGCCTGGTATTACCTGATAAAGCCATATATATGTATAGCTCCATTTTGTGTGATAATTACTGAATCTAGCTTAACATCTGCTCTTACCAGATAAACTGTTATATATATTTTTTTCATTTTGAATAAGACAGTCACAATAATTCACAGCATTGTGAAGAATTTGCAAATAAAGGGGTCATGAGAGAAAGGGAAGTGAGTAGGAAATTTTATTAGAAATTCTAGTCTTAAAAAATGATAGTCTTTTTTATATAAATTTTTAGAAAATATCAATTGTATGTTTAAACTTCATATTCTCTAGAACTAGCTTAAAGTAAAGTACAAGCCAAAGGCACCTGGAGGATTTCTGAACTATCCATTTTAGTCCTTGAATTTTAAAGTGACTTTTATCATCTTTCAAAATAGCTGTGCATTTTCTATATATATATATACTTACAACCAATATCTGAAGAGGTTTCTCTATTTCCTGTTCACCTGCCTACCATCTAGAAGTGAGTGATAAGCTGAGAAATGTATTTTAGTAATGAAAAAAGATAAGCTAAAGAATAATGTAGGGAGTTGTTCAAAGATATGGAAGTAATAAATCCACTTTTACCTCTACAGAATTCCTCTACTTAGAATGATCAGCTTTAAGTTGAATCTTTAAGCTACCTATGTCATAAATACCACATTATTTTACGTTGGTGTACTTCAAGAACTCATATTTACTTCAGATACCATCATTTTCTCAGTCTATTTTAAACGTGTGACTCCTTGCTGGCTGATCCATATCAACATTCAAGTTCCTAGTTTTAGCAAAATTGTCATTGCTTTTAAGTGTTATTTTAGATAAGATACAAAAGTCAAATAAATGCATAAATAGGAATATTAAAAGATTTACAAGAAAACAAAGAGGAATATTTACTCTTGAACTAGGAATGCACATTCTAACCTCAAAAGTGGAATATGAAATCAAAGAAATAATTTTATATATAAAATAAAAAATATATACACAGTAGAAACAAAGTTTATCAGAAAACTAGAAAGGGATTTAAAATGTATACTGGTATAAACAAAATATATAATTAATGTTAATAAATAAAGAATTGTTAAATAGCATTAAGAAATAATAAACATCCAAAGCTAGAGAGAGAGAGAGAGAGAGAGAGAGAGAGAGAGAAAGAGAAAAAAATTCTCAAAAGAAGTAGGAATCTCTAATGAGTATGAAAATATGTTCAATCTCCAATTCATCACAAATATAAATTTTAAAGTAAGAATAAAGTAGTACTGTTTTCCTACTAAATTAGCAATAATATTTAAAGATGAAAGTTAAAATATACAGTGTTCATTTGGGGTCCAAGCACATGTTAATGGAAAGAGAAAAGGTTAAAATTCCAGAAAAGTGATTTGTCAATAGGTCTTAGAATCTTGTATCTTTTGGTTTAATGTTTACACTTGTTAAATTTAGTTTCACAAAAAAGTAATAATAAATATACATAGTAAGTTTACCTCCTGGTAGTTTTAAAAAGTCTATGAATATATGTAGACAGATATCTCCTGTTGTATTTTGTCAGCTTCTCTCCCTCTTTTTCTCCCACACCCATCTATATCATTCTGCTTCTGTCGATCTTTCTATCTCTCTTTGTAAAGATATATACACAATAGTAATATATAATACAGTACATTAAAATTTTATCTACTTTAAATATATGTGTATATATGTAAATACAAAAGACAGACAAACATGTAGTATAAATAAAATTTGTTTCTTGCAAGGAAACTTAACAGTTTTGTCTACTGTGACATTAGATTTTTCCACAGTCCTCAAGCCTCTGTTATTCCCTTTATTAGCTTCAGATAATGCATTCCACATTTGTAAACTCTACTTATTGCTTATTCATCTATTTGTTTGTTTGCTTGTTTTTATTACCTAATGTATGCAAGCCCTCTGCTGGACATGGCATATGGAGTATTGAATTAGGACAACAGAATTCTTGCCCTCCTCGATCATACAGTTCAAGGTCGAGGTACTGAATAAGTAATAACAAGTACAGACTTTTATGAAGGAGAGGTTCAGAGTGCTGGAGGATCATTACATAAACAGAACTGATGTAATGATGGGGGTGTGCATGAAGAAATTTATCATTAAACAAATGGGATGTAGATAGTAAGGGATTGAGGGCTAAAAGTTGCAAAGGTTGAAGAGGATGATGAGAAAAAGGAAATTTCATGCAGAAGAACTAACCTTTGGCTTCAAAAGTGTAAATAAGAAATAAAAGGCATGATTGAAGATTGAAAAGGAGGAGAAAGAAAGACCTGAGCCCTAATAAGGGTTTTGTAATGGGGATTTATCAAAGGATTATACATAGAAGATTAAACATGTAAAACATTATATTATAAAGTATTTATTTCTCAAAATGTATAAGGTCAGTATGAAGTTATTACAGTGGTTCAAAGGAAGATTTATTCTCATTTGGGATAGTCTGATGGGATTGTGAATGAAGTGATGTGGGCAGATGTGAACCATAATTTAGAGGAATAAATATTAATTGCTCTTACATGGTGGCAATGGCCAAAGGAGATTCACAAATGAAGAAGAAATCTCAGAATTCTTTCTTGAGCATCTAGGTATCTGTAAATGCTCTTTACTGAAATGTAGAGATTTGGGGGCAGATGAACATCAATACTTCAGTTTTGGACATATTAAGCCTGAGATGCTTGTGAAATATCCAAGGAGAAATGTCAAGATTGCATCCTATCTAGAATGCAATGGAAAAGTTTGAATTATGTATCTGTGCATTTATCATATTTAATATTATGTATATAGATGAGACCATCTAGGAAGAAAGAAAAAAGAGAAAGAGATAGAGAAAGGAATAAACTCTAGCTATAATAATTAAATCTTGAGTACCTTCACTTAAGAACTTATAAATATACTAGAGGCCCAGTGCATGAAATTTGTGCATGGGTAGGGTCCCTAGGCAGGGCCTTCTCTTGTTCCGCACTGCCTCCTGGTGGTCAGTGTACATCATAGTGAGTGATCAAATGCCTGGTCTCTCAGTCAAAATCCCGAGGGGACACTTTGCGTATTAGCCTTTTATATAGATGGATAGATACCTAACCTCAACCCACTGAAAATTTTCAGTCAATCTAGGCTTTGAAGTCCAGGAATATTAAGTAAAAAACACACACACACACACAAAAATTTCCCACATTTAACATGATCCCAAATATGTAGCAAAAATGGCAAGATTTTAAGGAGAAACTGGCCAATTCTCCATAACAGTGAAAGAGTTTTAACACTTCTCACTCTGAAATCAATAGATGAAAAAGAAAAAGTCATCCAGCTTGGCAAACATATGAAGGAAATAATTAACAAATTTTGAGTGTGTATGTATATAAAAATCTCAACCCTTTCCAAATAGAGCAAGCATTTTTAGTTTCATTAAACATTAGTTTTTAATTGAACCAATATAAAACCACAAAGACTCAAAATATTCCAAAAGATACAGGTCATAAAACCTTGTTCTATTACTATGATGTAATAAAATATAAATCAAATCCAAAATAGAGCAAAATTTAAAGATAAATCACTTCTAATTCTTTCATTAAAGAAGATACAATGGAAATTATGAAATATTTAAAATTGAAAATTAACAGGAAGATTATTTATCCAAAACATGCAAGACACAATTTCAAATAATATTTAGAGGAAAATTTATAAACTTCAAAGCATTTGTAGAAATCCAATCACATTGAATATAAATGAACCAAACATTTAAAATAAGAAGTTAGAAAATGAAAAACAATTAGTAAATTCAAAGAAAATGGAAGAAAGCAAAACTAAAGATTCAGGTAAATATTAATGAAATATAAAACAAACAAATAAGGAAAAAGAAGTGATGAATAAAATTAAATGTAGCTCTCTTAAAATACAAATGAAATAAATACAAATCTGATAGACTTGTTAATAAAAGAAAGCCATAAGTAATTAATACTAGAAATAAGAAAGGTGACAAAATTTTACATTTAGGAGAGATTTTAAAGAATCATGACAAAACATTTTGAAGCAACATACCCTAATACTTTTAAACGTAGATGGAATAAATGCTATTCCAAATAAATTAATTGCTAAAATGTAAATATATTAATAACCAATATATAAATTATAGTAGTAATTTAAAATAATGTCATGAAGCCTAGATGGTGGTTTCAGAGAGTTTTGGCAAAAAATACCAAAACCATAAGTTTACCCTAATACAGATTTTTCCATATGTTTGGAAAATTGGGATAGGTATCTAAGTCATTTTAAAAACCAATGAAAACTAATGTTTGATAAAGACAATATAAGAAACTGTTGTGTGAAAATAGATGAAAAATCCTAAATGCCATATCAGCACATTAATTTTTAATTGAAGAAGAGTGAATGACCTAAAAGCATGAGGAACCTTTCAGAACAGAAACAGTAGCAGGTACTAGTATATGTTTTTTTCCACTAGATTTTGCTTTTACAAAAGAGCAAAGTATATGTTATAAGACCCTGTTTTATGATTACAATGCAATAAATTTAGAACCTGTCAGGATCTATCAGGTCTGGATGTCAGAATTTAGGAGCGGGACATTACTAGCTCTTGGGCTGTGGGGGGTTTAGAAACTGCATGATTGTGGCAATCTCTTGGCTTTGTACTGGCTGGAAGTGCTATACTCCTCACATCTGTGGGGTATGTAGGAAGCGTGGCTTCCATATTTGTTCTCCCACTTCAGCAGTCGTGGCTGGGATAATACCAGCCCCTTTTCTGGGGTGCCCAAGTCCTGTAGTGGCAGCTGTGCTGTAACATGGACGAATTGCTGCCAGCCCTGGTCTGTATTCTACCAGCATCAGCTGCAGCAATCCGCTTTTGCTGATTTCTATAGAGAAAGTTGGAATTCCAAAATTAATTTCCTCTGTAAGAGGCCAAATCCCTTTCATAGCGGCCAGTCTGCAAGTGAATCTTTTTGGATAAATTACCCATTACCTTTCAGTCTATTGCCCTTCTTGAAATAGTGAACTCTGAGCATCATAGCCCACTCTGTCATTCCCTGTCATCTCAACCCTTGAAAGCTGCAAGGATAGTTGCTGACACCCTGTAGAAGACACCAGAGAATGGAATAAATGGTAAATAGGAAAAGGAAGATTATTATTAATAATGGATGCTCTCCTAATAATATGGAATAAGAAACATGTCTAATATTAGGCAGGACTATGGACACTATGTTATAGGAAGTTTGCTTTTTTCACATCAGGGTCAGAGGATAGTCATGAGAATTTGGAAGGGGGCCCCAGACAATTTGGAATGGCTGAGTGATCAGTGTCTGCAAAATTCTCCCAAAATTTCTCCAAAATCTAGGAAATTCTTATCATCAATGTAGGTGGTGATCTGTCCACCATGGTGCACTTAGTTTAGAGACCTGAAGTCTATTGTTGGCATTGGTTTGATTCACAGGAAAGGGTGATACTACCTGATGAAATATGTTAAGAAGATGGTAAGATCTAGAAGCAGAGTTGAGTCTTTAAAAGATACTAGAATAGCTACAGATCTTCCCCTGCCTCATTTATTATCAAAGAAAATAAAACATCATGAAGTAGTAGTAGAAAAAGTCAGTCTTTATGAGGATGTATGAATAAATCCAGGATAACATGAGTGACAATCTTCCTGGAAGAATTAAAATGCAAGACAGTTGATATGTACAGCTCTTATTCCCTGCCTTTTAAAGTTTCTGGCAAACCTGTATTTCCTGAAGCATTACAGCTTCGTGGCTCACTCCCTGAGTACTCACCAGACATTGAAGCCAGATTCCTCACCTCTGTGATTTCTGGTAGCTGGATTTCATTTCTTTTGTGTGCACCACAGAGTGATGACAACCAACCAGCATACTGCCCAGTCAAAATGTCTGGATTTTAAAATGAAGGGTCACAACAGAGAGGGTAAAGTAATAAGTGTAGCTTCAGGCCAGATCCACGGTAGCAACCCAGGAGAAAGCATGCCTTCCTGTCAATGCTATCTATCCTTTAACACATGATAAAGTTCAGTATTTCCAAACTCCTGAATCAGATTGGAGAACAAAAGGAAAGGTGGGACCCTTCATGTATGTCTACTACGCCAGACTTCTACCATCTCCCCACTTCTGGGTCCCAAAAGATATGGGAGAGAATAAAGGAATACTTGCAAAGGATGGCTTCATTCAGGGTATCTGTAGTATGACATTAGCCCAGTGGAGCAGCCAATCCTATCAGTAGGTGGCAAATGCAAAATCAATACACATACCTTTTGAGATAACTGTTTCAGAGTTCTATTGCTCTGTTTTATGAGTGATAAGATTGGTCACCTGACCTCATCTGTTGGGGTGATATCGACATATCCCAAAGGTAAGCAGAGTCATCCTTCAAGGCTTCAGTGGTGTGTGTGTTTGCATGCACACACATGTCCGTGCACACACACCTACACTAGTTTCCATAGTTAAGTCGTCATCTCAACATGAGTTATCAGATGAGTCTGGACCCCTGGAGTCTTGGGACTGTTAATGTGAACCATCCTGGCGACTACAATATGGACATACCCTCCTGAACCAGGCTAACCTCAGTGAAACTAGAGCCCATTTAGGAACGTGAAGAGACTTTTCAGATGCAATTAAGGTACCAATCAGCAGACCTTAAGGTAGGGATATTTCCCATATGGACCAATTACATGCAGCATTCAATCTGGGTCTAGAGATCAAAACGAAGAAGCCAGAAATTTCAAGTATGAAAAGGACTTGATGCACCATTGCTTACCTGAAGATTGCTCATGCTGTGTAACAAGGAATGCAGAAGGCCTCTAAGGCCAAAGAGCATCCCCCGGCTGATAACCAGCAAGAAAATGGGGGCCTCTATGCTATAACCTCAGGCATTTAATTCTTCCAACAAGAATGAACTCAGAAACAGATTTCCCTCAACCAAAAAGTCACCCAGGCCAACACCTTGATTTCAGCCTTGAGATGCCCTGATTAGGGAAACCAGATATGCCATGCCAATATCTGACCTGCAGAATGGTAACCAAATAAATAGGTGCTTTTTTTTTAATCCTCACCTGAGGACATGCTTAGAGGGGGAGGGAGGGAGGGAAGGGGGGAGGTGAGGAGTAGGCGGGGAGGAGGAGAGGGAGAAAGGGAGAAAGAGAAAGAGAAAGAGAAAGAGAGATGAGAGATTGCCTTCCATATGCTCCCTGACTGAGGATCAAACCTGCAACCCAGGTATGTGCCCTGACCGAGAATCGAACTGACCACCTTTCAGTGCATGGGATGAGACTCAACCAACTGAGCCACTCTGGCCAGCTTAAAAAAAAAAGTCTACTGTTTTAAACTATTAAATTAGTAGTAATCAGTTATGCAGCAATACGTCAGTAATACAATACAATATTGTTGTAACAATGATATTCCCACTCAGATTTCATAATTAGGTTGCAGTTCCAATCACTATTATGGACCATCACAGAATTACTGCCTTGATCTTATGCATTTTTCTTCTTTCATGTTTAAGTATTTTAATTTGTGGTAAGGAATTCAAACAGTTCTATTTAGCATTAAAAGTAACAGTTGTAACACCTTGGCAAATACACAGCTCCTGCAACATCATTGCTTTGCCAAAGTTTTACAAGTTAACACTTTAGTTTATAATAAACCCCTGGATAGCAACTGAAACTGCAGGATTTCAGATCCTAAGTCCTAACAGGTAATTTTTGTTTATAAAAATACTTCTAACCGTTGAAAGCTTATTACTATATGATGATTTAGAAAAAATATTAGCATGTGTTTACACTGTGTTATAGATAATCTGCCTCATTTCCTTCACTTGGTCCCCATAGGGGTCAAGGTTGAACACTCCAGAACTGTGAAAGAAGCAACATCGCTCTTTGTTCTCTTCCTCACTCAGTGTTCAAACTCACTTTGTACACGCAGACAACAGAGAACAGCTCTGTGGTTAATAGAAAGCTGTAGCTTTCTAAAACGTTCTAGAAGCCTTCTCCGAAAAGGAGAGTAGCAGGGTGCCTAGCATTATGTTAAAAAATAGAGAGAGAGAGAGAGAGAGAGAGAGAGAGAGAGAGAGGGAATGAGAATAGAGGAGAGAGAGATAAGAAAAGATAAAGGAAGAAAGAAACTGACTAGCAGTATAGGAATGCAGTTATCCAGACACTAAAGACACAATTCGGCAAAAGTGAAAATGTGTTAATTATTTAAGACTGCCCTAGGTGGACCTGAAGGTCCACTAATGACATTCTCCCATGGGGAATATGGATAAGCTGATGCAAGTCATCTGTCTAAAAACATCTGGTTATAGATCACTGTTCTCTGATCAATCTGGAATATTCTATTAAAAACCAAAGGGATGAGTGCTTCTTTACATGAACCAAAGCAATGCAAATAGATCCCCCCCTCCTCTACATGTGGATTTTGCTTCAATGGTTCAACCTCATTTGCTTTGCTTGGTCTTAGTGAGAAATTAACTTCAAGAACACATGAGGGGTGGGGGGTGGGGAGGAACCGTTTTTCTAAAGCAAAGTTTTGTGTATTTATGAAACCTTGGAGAAAACATATCTTTACGTATAATAGTGGTTCTTCACCTTTGTGTGAAAGGTCACACAAGAGAATGGTGATAAAAGATAAAGTAGCTTTCCCTGCTGACCACACAATACATGCACACACAGACCGTTAGTATTTCACAAACAAGGGGCATTCACACTCTGAAGTCCAACATAGAATCACAGGTTAAGAAATTATATTTTTATCTAATCACTTAAACTCTGACAACTATTACAGGCTGTTGATAATTTTATAATGGTACATATTTTCACAACCTTAAATAAGAACACTGTGAAAATGAGCTATGTGTTGTCGCAAATATTTGTATAAAACATCTATGCACAAAATAAATAGATGTAGCATTAAGAGGTAGGACATATGTTGGTTTTATGATGGGGAACATCAAATGACACTAACAGCTTTGCGATGTAGAGGGGGATTATTCAGGAGAAAAATGTTCACCTTGAATTTGGATGCAACTGTGAACAAAGCATTTACTAAATAATTTATAAATATAATAAGGGAAATATATCTAGGGATACTTTAAACAGCTGCTAGGAACATTTACATATCAGACTTAACATATTTATGTTACAAAATATAATACTAATTATGGAGTTATTACAGCAACGTGAAAAGCATATTTACAAGTGAGAGAAGTAGATTATTAAGCCAAAGCAGGAACTGAATGCCAGTACCAGTCTTTGTAGGCAGATACGTTTATACTACAAATATACCTATATCAATTAATTGTTTCAATCTGAAAATTGTTGCTTTGTTGTTTGGTTTAAGTAACATTAAAAATCAATTTATCTCACTTGACAGATGAGTATGGAGCTCTTGCCATTTGCCAGGGACTATGCTAGGCCATGGGAATTCAGTAACAAACAAGATAGGCCTGATTCCTTCCTTCATGGAACTTGCAATTCTCCACTAGAAGAGGTGGCAGAGTGGGGGCTTCATGTGATCTGATCCCAGCATGATTGTATGACCTTTTCCCCATTTTCCTTCATATTACACATCAACAAACTTCCTTTTAGATCCTCTCTTAGTGGCTTCCTTCCTTTTATATTTGGTGTTCTTTGGAAAGTTCTTTCTATACCAATCACTCTCAATACCTACCAGGTCTCCTTTAGCTAACCTCAACTTCTTTTTTAGGTCTCTCTTTTTTTCCCCCCTCAAGGTTACTTGATTTTGTGTAGCTCCCTAAGCTTCTCTTTAGCACTCACTATACTTCAAATTATTTGTCCAAAGTCTGTGGTTTTTGTTGTGTTCTTTTTTAATGTTATTTTTATTGATTTCAGAGAGGAAGGGGGGAGGGAAGGGGAGAGAGGGAGAGGGAGAGGGAGAGGGGGGAGAGAGAGAGAGAGAGAGAGCGAGAGAGAGAGAGAGAGAGAGAGAAACATCAATGATGAGAGAGAGTCATTGATTGGCTGCCTTCTGCACACCCCCTACTGGGGATCCTGTCTATAACCCAAACATGTGCCCAGACCAGGAATTGAACTGTGACCTCCTGGTTCACAGGTCAACTGTCAACCACTGAGCCATGCAGGTCAGGTGAAAGTCTGTTTTTTACTAAACTCTATGATCCATAATGATATGGATTTCAAGACCCAGCAAAATTTCTGGACTAGAGTATTTTGTTGATAAAGATTTAGGGAATAAACAAATGATTGATTGGCTAATTATTATTGAGAGATTATAATTCATAGGAACTTCAAGTGCTGTGTGGAAAGAATAGTGCTGTGTGGGAAGAGTGACACCTATAAAGGGAATTAGAGTTCTGTTGCTGGTTTTGGATGCCATTGTCACAACATGCAAAAATGGAGTGTGCTATGCTTACTGTAAGTCACAGAAAAATGTGTTTGCTTCAACTCTCAGCTCATTCATCCATAACTTACACATCCATGCAATATACTGAATGTCCAAGAAAGAAGACGTTGCTTCTCATCTATTTTCTTCATAAGATTTTCTAGCATAAAACACAACGTGTAATGTCTGGTAGGAGCTCACATATTCATTTCTTAACTGGATAAACAAATGCACTGAGTTAGAGCCGCAAAACTGAGTAAAAAGAATGAATATTAAGAGCAAGGTAAAAGAGACTACCCCCTTATATTTCTTCAAACACTAATGTTTTAGCCAAAATAATCCCTGTTAAATATTTATACTGCATAAGCAGGTTGGCATTTTTAGAAATTAGTCCTTCTTTTCGTCATTAGATGTCTTCATTAGTTGATAGATTTCTGCATTTAAATTCATTGAAAATGCACACAAATAAGAAGAAGCAATATAGAATCACACATTTGAAAACATTTAAAATCAAAACAGAAAACAGTCATCATCTGTTCCTTTCTCATCATACCTTAATTTGATATGCAAATTAGCATGGGTTCTGCCCTTATCTAAATTTTACTTGGCAATTTGCTAATTCACTTTACATAATATAGCACACAGACACACACATTTTTACATGAAATTATACTAAGATCTTTTTATGATTTTTAATATTTTATTAACAGATGTTGAAAGTATGATGGTTTTTAATACTCCAGGGTAATCAACCATTTTACTGTAAAATGTTCTCTAATCTTTTTCCTGATTGCACGTTTGATTTTATTCCAATAAAATGACCCAATTTCCCTTTTATCTCTTTATACACGGGATGAAAAGCCCAATTTAATAATAATGGAGTTTCTCTTTTCTTGAGGGGAAATAAAAACCCCAAATAACTTTCTGATTATGACATTTTTCTGTACTTATCCTTCATGAATAAGCTATTTAGCATCTTAAAACAACATATTAATGCAAAGAATTAGTGGCTATTTACTGAATTTCACACATGGTTTGTAAAGCAGAATTGTGGGCAAATAGTCCAAACTTCTATTCATGTCTAGTACTACTGTTTATCTTATCTATTAAATGGGTACTTAGAATCATGTGGTGATAGTTTGCATATACTGTATTAAACTATAGTTTAAACCATATAAATACGGAAGTCAAACATCATTTGGCAGTATATGGTCTTCTAAATTTATCTAAGAAATAATGTTATAGGCACTTAGACAGACGTGAGCAGAGCAAGGACAATGGGCCAGGTGCAGAAAATCACCAGGGCAGAAAGCCTCCGATACCTAGTGAGGGGCAGAACTGGGAAAACAAGAACCTTGACCTCAGGGTAACCTATCGTCCCCTGGCAGTTTGGACCCCCTTAAGTTTTCCTCCCTAAAGATAACATGTAGGTCTCAGTTGTATTTCAGCTCCAGGGCCAGTAAAGCAGCAAAACCAGACAATGATGCCATGGCTGCCTCAGGACCAGCTGCATTGACTAATGATCCCCTGCCCTGGTGATGACCAATCTCTGGAGATGACAAGCCTCAAAGAGCACCCCTGGAAAGCTGATGAATATTCTACCGAGACCCTCCCCTGAGATCTCTCTTAAGATCTCCACCTGCAAGAGAGATGAATATGCTCAGGATGAAGGACCCAGGGCACAATCTCCCCCAGGGGAGCACACCTTGCTATTCCCTTCCCCCTCCTCTCCTCTAAGGGGTCCCATGAGACTTGCAACCAGGGGAGCAATGGGCAGTGGCAGTTCGTCCTGGGCTCACCTCCTGAACCTGTCCCCAAGGCCCCCTTTTCTCTGACTTCTCAGTGAGCCAAAGCAGCCCGCCTAGGCTCTCCTGCTACTTCTTTTAATGATCTTCCTGTTTCACTGTCCTAAGTATATGTTTGCTGTTGCCAATAAATTCTAACTTACTTTACTACACTTGTCTCCTGATTGAAATCTTTCTTTCAAGAAGACAAGAATGGAGTTCTTTTCATCTCCCTGGTAATAATTCCAGGTGTGCCGGTTAATAATGCAGATTTTGTAATCAAAGAAAACATGATAATTTCAAGAGAAACATCAAAAGTACTTTATTCAAAGTAATGTCCATCACTAGCTACACAATTCCCCCATCTTTCAGGTAATTTGTGGATACTGTCCCAATAGAACTTTTCTTGTTTTTGGGAAAACCATTCAGAAACCAATTTTCCACTTCCACTTGTTCATACATTTTGAAGTGCTGCTCAGAAAGTGTGTGTGCCACTGTTCGGAACAAGTGGGAATCTGAAGGAGCAAGGTCTGGCCTATACAGCGGGTGGGTTAATACTTCCCAGGCAAGATCTTTTAATGCATCTTTTT
>NW_006284244.1:1118060-1118560 GCF_000327345.1 Myotis davidii
GGCCTCCTGGGTCATAGGTCCCCGCTCCCCCCACTGAGCCCTCCCTGCCGGGCCAGCAAACATTTGTTGAGCACCTACTACGCGCCAGGCATTCTGGGAGGCGCCGGGGATATATAAGGGCCACCGACACCCGACACCGGTCGCCCCCGTGCACCCCCCCCCCCCCCCCCACCACACACACACACACACACACACACACACACACACACACACACATGCTTTTCCCTTCTCTTGTCCCTCCCCCTCCCTGCCAAGGCAGGTTACCTTAGCTTCCTCACTTCTAAGCTCCAAGGACCCTTCCTTTGCCTCCATAACATGTTTCTTAAAATCATTTTTTTCTAGGAATTACTTCTTCTATCTCTGTGATTTACCAAACAAATGTTCTCTTACAGTTTAGGTCTTGGTTCTGAATTCTTTCCTGCCAGAACCCAAGTACCAAGGTTGCTGAACCCAGGTTCAGTCTGCCCCCCCGCCCCCACCAGTCAGACACCAAGTGCTTT
>NW_006284244.1:1118984-1138205 GCF_000327345.1 Myotis davidii
CCTTCCCTTCATCCAATAATGCTTATAATTTTTGGTCTTCAAACTTTTTCGGTTGACCTGGACGTTCTTTGTCTTTCACATCGAAATCATCGCTTTTAAAGCGTTTGAACCCGCGTTCACAAGTATCTTGAGATGGAGCATGTTCACCATAGCTTCCCGAAGTATAGGATCGCTTTCAGCAGCACTTTGCTTCAAAACAAAGTAATGAATTAAAACTTCCCCCAAATGTTCTTTTTTTGGCACGAAATTTGACATTTTTAAGTGTAAAAATATCTATGACGTTAACACCTTCAGCAAGTTTGACATATGACGTTTTGAAGCTTGCTGTCAATACAACCAAATAGCATACATATCAAATCGCATATATATCAACATATGTGCAACTTCGTCTAGTGAAAAAAATCCGCATTATTAACCGGTACACCTGGTACGAAGCATAAACTATCCAGAATGACTTTTTTAAAATTTTATTTTAAAGGAGCTGACTTCCTTAAGAGAATGAAAATTCATGCCCAGCAGGCAATAATGTATCTTTATAAATGGTCACATCTATAAAAAAGAGAAATTTGGTCCAACTTGCTTTTATAATTACTTAGATCCTAGAACATCTCTTTACTTTCCTTCAGCCTCTAAGGATGTGAATCTGCCTTCTACTTTAAACTTAACCAAGGAATTGGCGAAAGCTCAGTGTAATGACTGAAATAGCTTGACTTCCTGGAAAAAGGGACATACTCCAACAATAAATTGGTCTGTTGTTTGACTCCACTGTAGCCTCCACGACGTCTATTTGCTTCATTATAAGGACAGTAACTCTGTTTTAACCAATCAGCTAATGCCCATGATGACTTCCTTGTTGCTCCTCACTTGGGTCTATAAAGCCCCCTTGTTTTATGCAACTCTTTGGAGTGCCTTTCTACTTTCTAGACTTGATATTTCCCACTTCATAAAAGAGTAAATAAATAAATAACTAGACCTAAAAGTTAAGTATCTGTGAAATTTATTTTAATAATTCAAAGGTTAACTACGTTTTATGAATAACCAAAATAATTGCTACCTTTAATTTCGGTATTTGATTTTAATAAAGGAAACTCCACTATCTCTTCCTGCTCCATTATCACTGGTGTTACTCTGAGGTTTTCCAATAATCTCCTATTCTGATCATCTGCTTCTGCTGGATATATGGCATCACTATGGGCTCATCCGCAGAGGCTGGGCTCAGCACTGTAAGTGCGGCAGGCAGTTAGACATGAGCAAAGGGAGGACACTGGGCCAGGTACAGAAGGTTACCGGAATGGAAAGCCCTAATGTGCCTAACAAAGGACAATGAATTGTAGGATAGGACCTTTCCCCCAGGGTGACTTTTCCTCCCCTAGCATATGCTGTTTGGACCCCCTGACCTTTCCTCCCTAGAGATAACATCTAGGCCTCAGTTGTAATTCAGCTCCAGGCCCAGAAAAGCAACAAAACCAGCCAGGGCTGACCACAAGACTAGCTGCATGGAATAAAGACCCCCTGCCCTGGTGCCTACCAATCAATGGGTGGAGACCACAACCCTGAAAGGGCAAACCTAGAAAATTGCTGAATATTCTATTAAGATCTTCCCCTGGAACCTCCCCTGAAATATCCACCCTTAAAACCCTCAGGACAGAGGACCCGTCCTCCTCTCCCCCTCTCATGTGCTCTCTCTCCTGGTAGCACACCAGCTGTTTGGACCCCCTGACCTTTCCTCCCTAGAGATAACATCTAGGCCTCAGTTGTAATTCAGCTCCAGGCCCAGAAAAGCAACAAAACCAGCCAGGGCTGACCACAAGACTAGCTGCATGGAATAAAGACCCCCTGCCCTGGTGCCTACCAATCAATGGGTGGAGACCACAACCCTGAAAGGGCAAACCTAGAAAATTGCTGAATATTCTATTAAGATCTTCCCCTGGAACCTCCCCTAAAATATCCACCCTATAAACCCTAGGGACTGAGGACCCAGTGAGCTTTCCCTCCTAGAGCACCCCCCCCCCAACTTTAGGTCTTGGTTCTGAATTCTTTCCTGCCAGAACCCAAGTACCAAGGTTGCTGAACCCAGGTTCAGTCTGCCCCCCCGCCCCCACCAGTCAGACACCTGGTGCTATTCCTGCCACCTATAACATAAGGATTAAAACAAGAAACAAAGATTCTTTCACTTAGATTTTCCATAGAAAGTCCTCACAAAAGGTAATTGTATATTGCAGATATTTCCTGACACAACACTATGAGCACAACACTCAAGATTCTAGCACAGAGCAAGATACAATTCTATATAATAAAAGCATAATATGCAAATCAACAAAACGGCAGGCCAGCCAAGGCTCATGCCAGTGGGCAGAGGGTGGGGTCAATGATGGGTCGGGGGGAGGTGGGGCCGCGCTGACCAGTGCCATTCCCTGATCAGTCAGTCACCTGGTCACCTCCTGCAGAGGGAGGCTGGCAGTGGTAGCAATGGGGTGATGAGAGGGTGCAGGCTGGGCTAAAGGACAGCAACACCCCCCACCCCCAGTGCAGTGCCTGAATTTTCACGCACCGGGCCTCTAGCTTACTAATAATAGGGTTGTGTGTGTGTGTGTGTGTGTGTGTTTAGAAGACTCATCTTCCTATTTCTAGCCTCCTATATGTCCCCCACCCTATTTCTTTGAAGTGAAAATTTCTCACACTTTGTTATGTAGAACAATTTTCCTCCCAGGAACTCAGTTCTGGGGTTGCTTTACACATGCAAAAATTCATGAAGTATTCTGCTAAGCAGCGACCCATTTTACTGTAGAACTCCAACCTTTAGCAACACAAAGCCCTGACAAAATGCTTTGAAAGTAAAATCTTCCTTTAATATTAGCTAGCAAAAAATGTCAAACATTCTGGCTTATCTAAGTGGAAGAAGCAGAATTAAATTTATCCTCCTCTTGATATTAATTATAACATATATCTTATATGACAGACCATCTTAACTCACTTTTGCTATTGTTACTTTAACTTACATTTAAAAACCATAGCAATTTGCATGATGTTTAAAGTGTGTAAACCTGTGAAAAACACAAAAAAAGAACCAAAGATTCCTTGACTTTTTCCCCTCTATTTTTTTTCCAATATGAATATAAAATATTTTAACTAGTTGAATATGAATATGCAAATGTGATTTCATTGAAAACATTATAAGTTACAGAATCACTCAAATCATCTCTAACCCACCACTTGAATCCCATTCCCTTTAACCATAGGTACATATGGTTATCCATGTGATATGCATTCTTTCAATGGATTTTTCCCTTTTCATAATTTTTTTTCTTTCATTTCAAGCTAAGATTTGCTAAAGAAATATTATTCGTGAAACTTGTTGAAGTAGGAATTTTTAGGGGTGAAAAAGGCAGGTTTAGGGGATTTTTAAAATTAAGGGCGTCCATGGAAGAAACACAGGGTTACATAGCTACAAAGGTTACATTTCCATAAGACAAGAGGCAACAGTTACATTTCCATAAGATATGGGAACTGGGAGTAGCAAAAGGTCTATATTTACAAAATAAAGGAGGAAGAAAGCCCAGAGGGAATGGGAGGACAATGAGGGAGAAGGGCCTCACTAGTCTCATGTGAGGTTTGACCTTTGAGCTCAGGAGTTACTTATAGTGACTAACCAAAGGGGACTAGTGACCAATCAGAGGGGATATTGAGGCACAAAAAACTGCAGCCTTTATAAACCATGGAAAAAGGAACTTGGTGGGACTCTCCCCCTCCCCACGTGGGAGTCTGTGCTGTGAGATTCTTTCCCCCTTCCCATGTGGGAGTGTATGCTGTGGGACTTTCCCTTTCCCCACATGGGAGTGTGTGCTGTTAGATTCTTTCCCCTTCTCTACTCGGGAATCTGTACTTGTTCTTCAATAAATTTCCACCTTTGCTATACCATCTTCCATCCATGGATTCATTATTTGACTCCAATGGACAAAAAATCTGGGGAAGCCATCCTGCCCAGAGGAACACCACATGTTCCAGTCCAAAAAATCCCATATCATTGTTAAAACAGTAACACGGACTTTATTCAGGACCATCACAATAGGTATTGATACTGAAAAGGAGTTTTGCAATAGTGAAGAGAGATTGGGTTTAATTCAAATGTGAGGAAAAGTGGGGATTTGCAGCCAAAGAGCAGGCTGAGGAGATCAGTGGCTAGAAAGTTCCTCATCATTGCTGATGAGGTTCCCAACAATTGGGATTTTTGGCTAAACCGACCTTCTTGCTGAAGGCAGGCCAGATGATCACATATCACTTAGGGATGGTGGAGATGAAGAATTTAGTCATATCAAGGGTGTTCAGATATCGAGGGTGGGAGATTCTAGCTAAAATCTGGCTCAAGGATAGGGCCTAGTGGAAAAAGAGCTCAGAAAAGCCCAAGTAGAATTTAGTCAGGGAGATAATCTGCCAATTCCTCTATTGGATTACATTTTAATAAGCTTTACAAATTTATCTCAAACTAAGTCAATTATTCAAAACTGAAATAGTAAGAAGGAATGTTTCCAATTAGTCCCACCTTTGTTCATTACACTGACTTTTCTTTTTTGTATTTTTTTTTTTTATTGATTTCAGAGAGGGGGAGATAGAAACATCAATGAGAAAGAAAGATGGATCAGCTGCCTCCTGCACACCCACTACTGGGGATTCAGACCACAACCTCTTGGTCTGAATCAAACCTTTACCAGGAATCAAACTGTGACCTCCTGGTTCACAGGTTGCCACTCAATCACTGAGACCTATCAGCTGGGCAATCTTGATTTTTCTATTTTTTAAGTGAATTATATCTCACTTAGGAGTCACTTGCAATGAGCTGCCTCATGAGTCAGGAGGGAAGTTGACTACTGGTGGTCAGGTTGAAAACACCACTGGAACACAGAGGGTTTCAAGTGTAAGCATAGGTAGCGAGTTAGTATTAATAAAGGAAGGGAACAGAGGGAATCAGACACTAAGCATAATAAACTAGAGAGCGAAGCAGACAATAAGCTACTTCACTAGAAAGCCGCAGCATTTAGAGGCTCCCCAGGGGACTGCTGCATCCTCCCCCCGTGGGACCCAGTCACCAAAGCAGGCAGGGAGGATCCGTACCAGCCATCATGTGGGATTGCCTAGGGAGGAATAAAAAGAGCAGGAGAAATTTCTCCGCTGAGCACATGGTGCAGGCCTGTGCAGTAGGATCCAAGATGGAGACCATAGAGGGGTGGAGTCTCGCCTGAGGAAATCTGGGAAAAGAACCAGATTGGAAGAGGCATGAACTCAGGAATGTCTAGGAAAGGGCACAGCATGTGCCTGCAAAGGAGTGGGAAAGAGACTGGCCTATTTTCAAGGCAGAGAAAACGTAATCAAAGCTTAACAAATGCCTCTCACTGGATAACATGAGCTTGCCCATTGGTTTGCATGATCTCTTTCATTAGCAGCCAGGCAGTCCTAGCAGCTTCACAGGCCCAAGTGTGGGCCCCAAGAGTGGCTCTCACTGCAGATCTGGGTACAGAAACACAACACCAGCTGCGGCACAGCAAGGAACAAAGACCAAGCTCGTGGACAGGGGACAGAGAGTCAACCGGACTGAGCTTTGGCATGGGCTGAACTGATGACACAGAATCTCTGGACCCTGGCCTTTCTGCTGGGCTTGCTGAAGACAAGGCCGGACTTCTTCCACAGCAGAGGGGTGGAGATGAGACACTGAGAACCTGGGGACAGTCTTTCATTTCTATTCTGATAAATCTTATCCTTCCATGTGTGGGTCCCCGGAAATGGTTCTCTTGAGACTCAGTAGAAAGACCCCACCAGCACTGGCTAAGGGAAGACTCTCAGCTCTTTGCACCACAGATTCTACTGTTCATTAATACTATGTTTGCATCATGTCTCTCTTCTGCAGCCATTGCAGCTTGCATATAGACACTTAAGCCTGAAACTGATAGTAGTATTCTTCTATGGATTCAACCCAGAATATATTTATTTGCCATCTCCCTATTGCATTCTTTTTTCCTGTAGGACTCCCCCCGCCCCCATGTTTCTCTAGTCTCATAACTTTCTTCCATATAAGCTAATATATGCCCAACAACTTTAATAAATCTAAAAAGCCTTGATCAAATCATTAGTATTTTTTTGTCTTTTTAAACAGCCTTCATTTTTACTCTAGTTCTACTTCATTCTTTGTAATTACAATAAACACAGATATTAGATACATACTAGATTCTTAGCTATAAATGGAACTTCTCTAAATTTTCCCTTTTTTTATGCAAGAAGAATGGGTACAATACAATATAAATTGGGTATGGTAGTATTTTTGACACAGGCTAATAATAAAAATTATTTTTAATTTTAAATATTATTTGAATTTTTAGATATTTACTTAGAATGAGTTTCAAACATGTTTGTCACATATTTATTAAGCATAATAGACCAGATTTTGTTAATTGATGTGAATCACATGAGTTATTAATAACTGCAAAATTACTTCTTTTCCCTTATAATATAGCATCCCTTTACTTGCTCCCATGGAAATAAACCAGGTAATCATATAGCATCTTCTATGTAATTTGCTTCAGGAATTTCAGTGCATTACTCTTATCACTAGCCTCTACTACGTTGTCTTATTCTTTTTAAAATAACTAAGTGTTTGAATTTATTTTGCAATCTCTATTTGCCTGAACTATTATTTTGTAAAAATAATATAAAAAATAACCATGACATTATAATAAAATTGTATTTGTATTATTTTTGTCTTACGCTTTATTCGCTGTTTGTTTTGCTATGAATAATTATCTTGTCATTCTGTAGAGAAAAATGACAGGTGACACTAGGTAAGATGTATTTTCCAAATATAACTCTTTTTTATTCTCAAAGCACTTACTTCCCTCAAATATCTGCCTTTGAACTGATCACTTCATAACTCATCATTGCTGAAGAGAGAGGCATCACACGAAACTTAATTGCTCAAAATGTGAATGATGCTAATAGATGGGAGAAGAGATGGCCATGTTAAATTCATTAAGTTTTCAAAAACATCAGATGCTGCCAGGAAATATACTCCAGAGACACATTTGACAATAGTGCTCAACTCATAATGAGATTCCTCTGAATCAATTTCGTACAGTCTCCATATAAACTATAGAGAGATTGCATATTAACAAGTGGGGTTGACACTCAGCAGAACAGTGACAATAATGTGCCATCCATCCAATCTTAATTTACCGATGCTGACAGTGCTGGTTTCTCTAGTAAGTGACTCACTCTTAGCAAATCTTAACACCCTAGATGTACCCAGCTGCTGGCTTGCATCACATCTCTACCCTATTAACACTTTGCATCTCTTACAAACTCATTCTTTCCACCTACTCAGATAAGTAGTAGGAACAGAAAGAGGGTGGCGGGCACACAATGTAATATATAGACCATGTATAATAGAGTGTACACTTGACATCTATGTAATCTTATTAACACATGTCACACCAATAAATTTAATAAAATTTTAAAAAATAATATGGCATTAATCTGCAGTCATCTTCCAGTTCAAGACCTTAAACCCAGCCCCAGCTTCATTGAAAGAATTTGAAAAGAGAAAGAAGTAAATTAGCTGAATGCTTATATAATCACAGTTCAATATGATCATTTTTACACAGAGTTATTTATTAGAGGACATTAGCTAGATCTGACTTACCCAAAGGGATTTCAATAGAATGTCAGACAGTCTAGTTATACCCTTATTGATAAATCAAACAACTCTACACATGGAAAAGTAAATTGGAATTATTTGTTCAGCAAATATTTATTGAGTACAACCTGCTGTCTGATATTGTACTAAACACTGGGGACTCTTCAATGAATAAAAACCTCCAAATCTCTGTCCTTGCAGGGCTTATTTTTAGTGTGTATAATTGTGTATGTGTGTGTGTATGTATGTGCATGTATGTGTGGAGGGGGGGATAAATAGTGATGGAGGAGAGTAAGACTGACACTAAATGAGGTAAGGACATCTATATATATAAAAGGCTAATATGCAAAGTGTCCCCTTGGGAGTTCACCCCGGAGACTGGAGTTCGATCGCTTGCTATGATGTACACTGACCACCAGGGGGCTGCGCAGAATGAAGGAAGGCCCCGGTTGGCAGCCAGAAGGCCCTGATCAACCCTGATTGCTGGCCAGGCCTAGGGACCCTGCCCATGCATGAATTTTGTGCACCGGGCCTCTAGTATATATAGGAATATGTATATCTGCACATATATGGACATTAGATGGAGATAAGCACTATTTTTCAAACTAAACACAGAGCTAGAAAGTATGAACAGGAGAAGGTTTGGGGGAGGTTACAATTTTTAAATAGACCTCTATGTAGATCTCACTGAAGTAAAATTTCAATGAATGTAAGGAGAAAATGAGCCATAGAGGAAGCCAGGGAAAGATCATTCTAACTACAGGAATTGAGAACATAGTATGGAAAGTATAACTATATCAGGGGTTCAGATAAGATGGAATACAGGATAATTAGAAGAGCATGATCTGAGACACTGGTGGGTTTAGGCTACCTTCCTTGGTTAAGGGTACTACTTTCCTTTAAGAAGCAACACACCACCTCATCATTATACATGAAAATCGTGTAGAATTGGTTTCTTTTACGCATTTAGGGATGAGCCCTGATTATCATCATCCTCAAGACAAAAGTGTTTGTTTGATCTCCAGCAATAGCTAATGCAATGTCAATGAAAGGGTGACGGCTACTCCCTCCATCATACCCCAGATCCTCCATTTTTGCGCAGCAGCCATTAGTCATGTGCTCAGCAAGGAGCTTCTTCCCGGAAGCCCAAGCCTCTGCTAGCCACACCTAGGATTTCTTTAAACTAACCAATGACAATCACGGGAAGTGCGCACCATAGACACAACTACATCCTGTGTAACAAGACCCTGGCTTGCACCTGGCCAATCAGCAGGGCCCACAGTCCTCTCTCCTCCCCTTACTCCAACCCCCTATAAAACCCCTCTTCCCTCAGGGCTCTCTCTCTGCCTCTTGCCACTGGGTCGGCAAGTGTGGCTGACGGGAGTTCAAGCTAGCTTGAATAAAGACTCTTTGCTTTTGCATCAGACTCGGCGCTCCCTGGTGAATCTTTGGGGGACCTTGTAATCTGGGCTTAACAGTCAATAAACATTTACATTTTTGAAGGAAGTTCGAAGTTTCTTCTCATTCCACAGAAACTATTAGAAGATGCATTTCTTCTACCTGAATATTATGTGAAAAGAGTACTTGAAGGAGCTGCATGGGCCACTATGAAGAGCCAACAGGAAGCTAGCACTGTAGTTGGTAGACCCCCGGGAAAGAGAGAACCTGGGTCCCTGAGGGAATTATTTGACTCCCAGATTAAGCCTTGCTTGAACTATCTGAATATTTCAGTCATGGGCATTGCATATATTCTTTCCATTATTAAGCCAATGGGAATTTTTTAAAGTGCATGAAAATTTTATTCTGCAGAATCTGGCTATAGCCTCTGGGGTAGCAAATAACCTGGGCTAAAGATTGAAGATGGCCTTAGAGATAGACTTCAAAGAGTATATTACAATGTGTGACAGACTGAAACTATTACTAGGCACATTGGAAGATAAAGAACTAGAAGCAGTTTGAGTTAATAATGACAAAGGAAATAAAAATTGTATGTAGTCATTGGTAGTGAGGTTCAGGACATGCTCCCCCAAAATATGGCACTTTGACTCTTTAAACTTCTGAAGGAGTTTAAATAGCAAAAACAAAAAGGTCACTTTGACCTTTTCCAACCCTTCTACCCTGAAACAGGTCATAAAACCCTCATGTGTGAAGTGTCCTTCCTGTACCTGAAGGAAAGGGGCATCCTTATCTTCAAAGACAAAAAGGACACCAAGAAGAATTCAAAGAAATCAGCATTGCTAACTTTCCCCCAGTTTATTAAAATTACTTCATACTCCTTGGCCTATTGTATTTCTCTATGACTGTCTACTCTTCCTCAAACCTAGCATAAAAGTACGCAGGTTTAACTGTTTCCTTAGGTCTATGTCCTTATAAAAGCTCCTGTGTTACATAAAACATCTACTAAATAAAAATGTATGCTTTTCTTTGTCAGTTAACTTTCAGACCCAGACAGGGACACTAAGAAGGTCAGAGAAAACTTTTTCTCCCCTACATTGACATATTGAACAAAATAATGCTATCATCCCATTGGTTCAACCAGTTAAGTGGAAGTTTGAAGAACAGGATCTGCGAATATAATTATTACCCTATGAATGGATTTCTGTTTCCTCCTCACAGAAACAACATGGAGTATAGTGTTATAATATGAAAATTAGAAATGAGTTCAAACAAGACAAGATTCAGGCACAGACATCATGAATAAATACAGCATAGTCATGATGATACTATCAGAGAAAATGTTAGGAAGTGACCTTAACTGTAACCCACAATTTTGTGGGCACCACTACAAGCGTTGCCATGTATTATTGTAAAATTGGCCTTGTTGCAAAGTGTTCCTTTAAGACTGACATTCTAATTCAAATCATTTCTGATCTGTGGTTCCTTCCACTGCCTGCAATTAATGGTATGCTTAATTCAATATATGTGGTCTATAGAAGGGTTCATTCATTGTTTTATTGTAAATAATTAACAAACTCTTAAGATCAAGTGTGGAGTTATTTTTCTTTTAAGTAGATTAAAAATAATTTTACATCTGAATGCAAGAAATACCAAAATATTAAGTAGTCAGTTCCATAAACCATTTCTTCTTTTAGAACTAAATTTTCACATAAACAGATTATGCTGACACAGTGCATTCTAGTCTGGAATTGATTATGCTGTAAATGAAAAGATGTTAAATTTATTTAAACAATAGAATTATAAGTGCTTTAAATGACATATATTCATACGCACATTATACACACACACCCATATTCGGAAAAATATTTTAATAGCTGTTGCATGTCTTGTGTTCTTTTAAATTAAGATTACTTTTTATACTCTTAAAGAGTATACTCTTAGAGGGTCTCAGAGTTTTTACATGTTTGACAATAGACGTTTTATTACGATTTTTACCAGATATGCCTATGATGATGAACAAGTAAGTGCTAGAGATATTTCCCGTAGCCACTGTCCCACTTTACCCTTTCAATTAGTTCATTTACTCATTAAATCTTTTATGAAGGGCAGAACCAGAGGCCCAGGTCCAACCATCTTGGGCCAAAGCCCTCTTCTGGCTTCTTCTCCAGCCCCCACTCCAAAGCGGTGGCTGTATATTAGGCTCTTCAAAGATCTTAAGTGATACAAACAAATTTCCTGGCTTTGGGAGAGCAGATAAAAATCTGGAGTGGTGGGAGAGGGCAACAGCAAACAAAAGTATATAATTGGAAATAATCCTGCAGATAAGACTGATGCTCTCTCACCCCTCTCTGTTCACACACCAACCACGTATTCGTGATGCAGCACTGTTTGTCACATTCATGCTATGCTCTGCCAACGAATCTATTCCTGTTTTCCAAAAAGCTGCAACTAAAATATCTCGCTAATATTAACTCTAAGCACCGATGTGTGGAGTTCCCACATTTAGTGTGTATGTTTTCTTCTTTCAACTCACTTCCTATATAAAACATGACTGTGTCGTCAAATAAAAAGTATCTGGGTATAGGGAATGACAGCTTATTCAAAAGAATAGTGCAATGAAGAGAGTGAGGGGGAGGAGGGAGATTACTGTAACGGGGAGAAATGTTCTCACCACAAGATCTGCAAGTGTCTCAAAGATAAGACAGAGAAGAGTTTTCTAGGGAGAAGTACACAGGGCTAGATAGAACTGCACATGGCCGGGTGAGATGACGAGCATGGCAAGGTGGCTTGATCGGTGGGGTCAGGGGGTGCAAACAGTGCAGCTAATCATTTATGACACAGCCAATGGGCTTTGGAGGGTCTGCGTCTGCTCTTCCAAAGAGGTAAAAATGGGGCCCCCTTCCAGGCTTGTCTAAGTCAGTTGGGAAATGGTAGTGTTTTGCTGTTGAGCAGTTTCCCAGAACTCAAAAGGGTTGTGGGTGCATGGAGGTGGGGAAAGGGAGGAAACATTCTGAATTGTCACTGCTCGTTCAGGTGAAATTAAACATGGTCAGTGCGACACAAACAAACAAACAAACAAACAGGCAGTTCCACTGCTTTGAAAAATAAGAAAAGAGCATTGGAAGGGCAGGCCTGTTGACAAAAGTGTTTCAGAGACATCTTTGCTCCTCTACCAATTATAGAACCTGGGCGAACTCTAGCAATAGGACAGCAGGTCACCGGCACAAACAGAAGTTTTCCCGTAGGGTGGTGGATGCTGTGGAGGGACAGGAAGAACAGGATTAGGTCTTTCTGCCCCTCAGCCCCGGCACTGATGTTTGACTTGGGAAGGACAGACTCTGGGGAACGAGCTGACTCGTTGGATGGCTGAGTAGGCGAGCAATCTGTTAGCACTTGTTCATCGACTTCTCAGAAAGCTGTCACTGTTATCCTACGCAGAGGAACCCTCTTTCTATGAAAAGTCACAGTAGTTTGATCTATTGAATTTTGGGGCAATAATCCAAGCCTTCACCGACTCTGCTAAACCCATTTGCCATATTTGACTAGTTATGCTATAAATCTGAAGATTAAGTAGCCACATGTATCTCTTTTAAATTCCCAGGAGTATTTTCTAGATCTTAGAACAATTAAAGTGAAAAATCTGCATCTTTTCCTATTAAATTACATCCAGCCCCAGCCCCAGCTGACTCACTGTCAGTTCCCCTCATTTCACCTCCTTTAAAACTGCAGTCCCAGCAGCTTAGGGCTTGGCAAGCGAGTCCAACAGGGTTATGTCTTCAAAAATTACATTTGAAACCTCACTGCGCTCTGAAATAGCCTTTGGCAAGGGCATGGCTATAGGGTAGTGCCCCCCATGAAATTTCAGAAAAGATGTTTATTGTTATCGTTAACATGGTTCACCTGTCCAATCTTTTTATTCATTTACCAAATATTATACTAGTATACATTATATGCTAAGTGATAAGAATACAGAAATAGAAATATATACTCTCAGGCTCTCAAACAGCTGAAACCTTAGTCAGGTCTCAGTCACAGACACACACCCACCCACACACACACACACACACACACACACACACACACACACACAGAATTATACCACCATGTACTTAATGTTTATAAGCTCAAAGGTGTATGAGAAAATGTGCTTAATTCAATAGTTTTACATGTTAACATAGTATTTAAAATCCCTAAACATAACAAATTAATCATTTTCATTTCTTTAGAAGATTTTTTACCCTGACCGGTTTGGCTCAGTGGATAGAGCGTTGGCCTGTGGACTGAGGGGTCCCAGGTTTGATTCCAGTCAAGGGCATATACCTTGTTTGCAGGCACATCCCCAGTAGGAGGTGTGCAGGAAGCAGCTGATCAATGTTTCTCTCTCATCAATGTTTCTAACTCTCTATCCCTTTCCCTTCCTTTCTGTAAAAAAAAATCAATAAAATATATTTTTAAAAAATAATAAAAAATAAAATGACTTATCCTTAACAGAAACCCAGATCAAAAATACAAGAAGTTTGGGCACAATGTGACTGCTGTGATTATCAGCTCAGGTATAGAAAGTGCCATTTACAATTTAGCCAGTCAGAGCCTGGGGATGCTTATACCACCTCTGTCACTTCCTCTTAACAGCTCTGATCTTGGTCAACTACTTAGAATATTATTGCACCATTTTTCAATCTCTGCCTGCAGTCTTAACAGAGTCAGTGACACCTTTTTTTTTTTTTTTTTTGCAATCTAAGTTAATATAGACAAGCATTTTTGAAGGCAGCCCTAAGGCCAAGGAGAGTATTTATATCTACTGCCATTCAGAGAATAACTGAGCCAATAAAGCACTCGATAGATTTTGCACTTTTCCCATTATGTTTCTGAGCCTCCTATGGGTATTCTACTCAAGACTGTGGGTGTTCTTAATAAAAAAAAATTTACAAAACCCACAACATATTTCTTCCATTATTCTGTACTTGCCATGTTTTCATTTACACAGATTTCTTGTCAAGTGATATTGAAGTTTCAAAAATATTTACTTTATCCACTGGAACATGTACCATAATGGCTCTAATGTATTGGTATCCCCTAACCACATTCAATTAATTTTGTTAGACTAAGAAATGCATTAGGGTTTTTCACATAAAGCATTTTTTTGCTTTTGGCTTTTTAAAAAGACTACATGAAACCCAGGCATGGCCAATAAGGATACAAATCAAGTTCCAGTAAGGCTCCAATGTGAATATAAAAACCCAAATTCCCTTAAAGTTGAAAACTATGTGGTATCCTAAAATGTCTAAGCTACTAAACTGGTTACCATTAACTGAATTTATTGTATTTCAGTATAATGAGGTCTATCTTTAAGGCCTCCTAGAATTCCCAATCCTTGCTACATCCAAAATCAAGATAGATGGATATATTTGTTAGACAGATGGCTAGATAGATGATAGATAGATAGATAGATAGATAGATAAATAGATAGATAGTTAGATAGATGATAGATAGATAAAAGAATCAAGGGAAAACTACCAAGGGAAATCTGCCAATACGTATAGAGTAAAAACTACCTATTATAGTTTCACCTTATTCATGGGAGATGACCCCTTGAAATTGTGGATAGTACCAAATCCTGTACATACTATGTGTTTTGTTATACATACATATCTCTGGTAGGTTTAATTTATAAAATTAGGTACAGTAAGAGGTTAACAACAACAACTTGTAATAACTTAGAACAATTATAACAATCTATATATATAAAAGCCTAAGTGACCATTATGACAAAATGACAGGAACGACTGGTCAACCAGTCACTATGACACACACTGACCACCAGGGGGAAGATGCTCAACACAGGAGCTGCCCCATGATGGTCAGTGTGCTCCCACAGGGGGGAGCGCCGCTCAGCCAGAAGTAGGGCTCACAACTGGCAAGTGCAGCTGCAGCGGGGAGCCTCTCCCAACTCCGCGGCAGCACTACCGAAAGGCGGCAGCAGGTGCAGCAGGCCGGGATGAGCATGAGTGGCGCGGTGCCTGGCCCCGGTTTGGGCTCCTCCCTGGCTGCTTGCCACTTGGCGCACAGCTACATCCCCGGAGGGGTCCCGAATTGCAAGCAACTATGTCATAGCTTATAAACTGCTACATCCCACACACAGTTAAACAAGGAAGGTGGCTTCTGCAGTATTTGAAAAAGAAATCTGTGGCTGCTTAATCCTAATTCATCAGAAGAATATCCAAACTGTTCAGATCTGTTTATTCTACATCTGAATGAACATGTATTCCTATATATTGGGAATAGTCTCAGATTTAAAAATTAAAATCTGGCCTGCACATTTTGTGGTCAGCCCTGATTCTGACACTTATAACTGTGTGACAAGGGCAATTACTTAACTTATCTCTGCTTCAGTTTTTCCACCCATAAGATGGGGAAAATGGTACTACTGCCTCAGAAGGATCATGTTATGCACTGCTTTTTATAATAGGGCAAAAAAATGTAGCTGCTCCTACAATAGCAGGATGCCTTTCACCTGTATGAAAAGTATGGTCACTGGTGCATGCAGCATCCTGGATTGTGAAAGGGATGTCTGACTGCCGGTTTAGACCCCAAACCAGCAGTCAGACATCCTCCAAGAGGTCTCGGATTGCGAAAGGGCACAGGCTGGGCTCAGGGACACCCTCCCCCATGCACGAATTTCATGTACCAGGCCTCTAGTATACTATAATAAAACTTAGGTGAATGTGGAATTACTAAGTAATATAAGGGTCACTTGAAAATAAGCACTTCTTTAATCCTTTTTAAACAATAAAGATGAATTTAAAATAAATAAGAAGGGCTGTGATAACTGAGATGGCTACTAAGTGGGTAACAGGCGCGTAGCTCATAGAGTGTGGATTCGCTGGACAAAGAGATGCTTCAAATCATGAGAGGGAGAGCAGGACAGTGAGATTTCATCACCTTACTCAGGATGGTGCGCAATTTAAAATGTACAAATTGTTTATTTCTGGAATTTTCTGTTTAATATTTTTTGGCCCTTGGTTGACTGCAGGTAACTGAAACCACAGAAAATGAAACCTGGAATACTGTACAACATTGGATATTGAGCAACTGAAAATAGTTCTTAATAGAATAAGTAAGTAAAGGATTTATTACTTTCTTATCCAATTTAATGCCAGTAATGAAAAAATAATGCAGGGCTATTGCAGGGGTATAAGAGATAAAGATGAAATATCTAAGCAAGAGTATCATGAGAGGAGTGTTCTAAGGAACTTACATCTTTTCACTGTAAATAATGTAATTTATAATTCTGTTTTGATATACCTAGGGTGAGGGCAAACAGTGTTTTATGCAATATTTACTTCTTCCTCTCCTTTTACTTCCTCTTGACGTGAAGATTTTAAAACATAGAATTCGATGACGATGAATCAGATTTACCCTTTCTTTTTTGTAATTACTAGACGCCAATGCTCCCCTTAATATCTAGATCTTCACAGAAACTCTGACGGCTGTTCTTACCTAGCTTACTCTTTATTTGCAAGGCTAATGGAGGACAAAGAGAAGAATTAACCTTGTTTCAATGATAAAGATATACTTTCATTGTTCCTAAGAAATGAATGATGCAAGAAAATCTTTTTTCTTAATTTTATATACTTCATTTGGATAATGCTCAATTAGGTTATTAGGTTATTTGCTAATATGTTAACCTATTCTGAAATATTTAGCATGCACAACTTAAAATATATGAATTTACTGAAACTATATGCAGTGACGAGAAATCCTTCATAGAGGAATTACTTCACTGATGCTTTTCATGAATAGTTGGCAGGAAGATGAGGAGAGGGATATTAACATTTTCTATATTGGGTTTAGTAAACTGATAAACACAGAAGAAATATGACAAGTGATCCCCACAATCAAATTTATCAGACTGTGGAAAATTGAAACTACTCTGAAAAACAGAAGCAAAAGAAAATTCTTTTGGGTTTGCCGAATTCAAATATTTCTTTGCATGTTTTTGGACTTGTGAAAAATAAAATCAAATATACATCAACTTAGAAATTTGGTTACAGCTTAAATTATTATGTCTTATATCTAAAATTAGGTTAATTTTTTTAAATACCAGGTATTAAATAATGCAAGGCATGACATTCAATGGCCTTGTTGCCTAAGAAAAAACATTCACAGTTATCGGAATCGATTGCATAGTTTTATCATTGTTTTACTGTACTTAATACATTATGTGTAATGATCCAATGTGGTTTATTTATGTTGTTGAAACTAACGTCATAAAGAACCAAGTATGGTTTATGAGTTCTGACTTTATAATGGCTCAAGATTCAAGGAGCCCTGCTGGTGTAGCTCAGTGGGCTGAATGTCATCCCATGCGTCAAGAGTTCACATGTTTTATTCCTGGTCAGGGCACATGCCTGGGTTGTGGGTGATGTTTCTATCTCCCCCTCTCTCTAAAATTAATAAAGAAAATAATTTAAAAATTCAAGGGTATAGAAAGTTCCAGAATACTTTATATATGCTAGGTATGCATTCACATTGCATACTTTTTTTTTTTTTGGTCAAGTCCTGATCAAAGAAGTAAAAGGTCCCATAGTATATGCCTTAAAACTCATATAGAAAATGTTAACTGTTTTAAAAGAATGACAAAAATTTGAAAAAAAGAGAAATAGTTTTGAGGAATGATGAAATGGAGATGATTTAGTTCAGAGAAGCCCAAAAGTATGTACCTGATTTTAGAGCCCACTTTCTGTGGGCCAGATGCTACAAACTTACATAAAGAATGAAGGCAACTGCCTTATATAGGATACTGTGTTCGTTCATCTCTAAATATTTACAGAGAACACTACATGCACCAAGGTTCATTAAACATCAGGGATGCTGGGTGCTATCTTCCTGTCCGAAGAACAGAACATGCTTGCTACTCTTGTCTACCTTTGATTATTTTTCCCTTAGCTTCTCAGCCCCATCATGCCCACCAGATCCTTCTCATTTTCTCTCTGGACTACCCAGATTGGCATCTACTCAACAAATGCTAGCTGAGCTCCCACCATACTTCCTGGCCTATGGCAATGCAACCTTGAACAAGAAAATGTCCCTGCACTCGTGGAGCTTACATTCAAGTGGCAGAGTGAAAAAAGTACATAAGTGAACAAGTAGCTGTATAATGTCAGGTGTTGACAAGTGCCATGGAGAAAAAATGTGGCAGCTAATAAGAATAAAGAGAGAGTGGTGAAGCCACCAGGACATTCTTTTAAAGGAAGGCTTACTGAGAAGCAGGGGAACCCAGTTCCCTTTACTCTCTAGACCAGTGGTTCTCAACCTTCTGGCCCTTTCAATACAGTTCCTCATGTTGTGACCCAAACATAAAATTATTTTCGTTGCTGCTTCATAACTGTAATGTTGCTATTGTTAGGAATCGTAATGTAAATATCTGATATGCAGGATGGTCTTAGGCGACCCCTGTGAAAGGGTCGTTCGACTGACGAAGGGGTCGCGACCCACAGGTTGAGAACCGCTGCTCTAGAAGGCATGTGCTCCTGGCAGATGCATCAGCAAATGCCAGAGACCAGAGACCTGTGCTGGGAAACAGACCAGTGTGGCTGAAACGGAACGGAAAGTGGCAGAGTGGTGGGGATGGGATGAAAGTTCACCTCAGTTCAGATCCTATTAGAGCCAACTAACACAGTCAAGCCAGCAAAGACCTTACAATCTTCTAATAGCCTTCAAATACATAAAGGAATTCACCATTGTTTTCTGACAACATAAGAGTTCTTTCAAGTTGAGTTTACATAAAACATAAAATTAAGGTAATATTTTAGTAATAAAACATTAATCACAAGAATAGATTACTAAGGGGAGTTATATCATCTTTTCAGATCATATTTTTATTTACTCCTTTTTTAGATCCACAAACATATATCTATCAGGCTTCCCGCAATATGGATATAGTGATATTGACAGAAGCTTAACACAGTGTATATAGTGAAAGAGGCATAGTTCCTGCTTTCCAATGAACGGCAATAATAAGAACTTTGCTAGGTGCTAAAGCGAAATCAGACAGGTCCCTGTACTCTTCTTCATGTGAGTATCATGAGTATCATGTGAACTGATGAGCTAACAAAGTAAATAAGATCAACAATCACAAGGGA
>NW_006284244.1:1138257-1142988 GCF_000327345.1 Myotis davidii
TGGGACTGCTCTGAATTTGTCAAGGTTTTATTGCTCCTAAGAGAGAACACAGGCAAGCATTTTTGTCTGGACACCTAATTGCCACCTAAAAACTCAAAATTTCTACTTTCAGGCCCTCGCTCTGCTTTTGTGAACAAGTCACTTAACTTTGTGTACTTTCCTATCTATTTATAGAATTGGTAAGAAAATAAGTTAGATGATGGATGAGAAATTATTTTAAAAGTTGTGAAAGTTCGACAAATTTAATGCCATTTCATTATTTTTCTCCACTACTTGTACTTTCTATTCTCTTTCATATTTGATTTTTATTTTAGCTTTCCCTCCATTTACTTCCTATAGTATTTTTCTTCTTCACCTTCCTCTTTTTTAAAACCTTTTCCCACCCTTTCAACACAATGAAGTACCTGTTCTTGCTGCATTGAGTAATTTCTCCTCGCTATCAGTGAATGATCTCATTATTAAAGAAACTTCAACAGAGCATGTACTGAGATATTTCATGTAGAATATTTCATGTATCTAGGTCATAGGAAATGTAGATGTCTTCTAACAGTCATACAGGGTGTGTCATAGAACCCACATTTGGTATTGATAATAAGGAAGATGATAATAATAGATATTTTTTTTGAGATTTATTGAATTCCAATGCTCTTTACATGATCAAATTTAATTCTTATTATAGTCTTGTGGATGGGTGGTATTATCCCAATTTCACCTGGACACTGAGTCCTAAAGAATATGAAACATGCTTAGTTGATGGAGATCAAATTCATATAGGTATGTCTCTAAACACTTTGCTGGTAGCATTCACTTTCTTCCACAGAAACATATAATGAGTCTAATAGATATTTTGCCAGGTTATTGCCTTCTTATTTCTAGCTTCTAAGTTTTTTTTTCATTCTATCAGCATACATCGGCATGGTACTGAGCTTGGTGCTAGAAGAGAGCCATCACCACACACAACAATGCAACTGTGTGTTAAACAAGTGTACCCACAAACTTATAACCATTTGTAAATAAATATAAAATGATCTTTATATGAAATTACATTGACATTTGAAAGTTTTCTAGAACAAAGCATAAAGGTACATAGATATACAACATGCTCAGGAAAAATCAAATAGTTCAGGGGTTCAAAAAAACAGTGTTCATCACACTAGGGAATGCAAACCCCTAAAAACTTCCCAAGGGTAGCAGAGCCTACAGGATTTTAAGTCAGTGGAGAGCTTATGGAAACATATATAGTCACTCTAAAATTTCTCCTTTCCTCTTTGTTATTTTTTTCTATTCTTTTGCTTGGACTTTTGATTTGTATTCAGAGTGTTCATAATTGTTGAAACACTTTTATGGTAGCTACTTTAAAATACATGTTAGATAACTCTGCATAGATGGTTGTTTGCTTCTGATATTTTCCTGATTTAGACTATTCTCTAGTAAGAATAACCATTCTAAACTAAAAATATGATCACTATTTTTCATTACTCTATCCCAAGAACCTGACACATTGAACTTGGAAAACAATTGCTTGGCCATAGCCCATTTGGCTTAGTGGATACAAAGTCGGCCTGGAGAACAAAGGGTCCCGTGTTCGATTCTGGTCAAGGGCACATAACTTGGTTGCAGGCTCCTCCCTGGCCCAGGCCCTGGTCAGGGCTCATGCAGGGGCAACCAATCAATGTTTCTCTCTGTCTTTCCCTCTCTCTTCCACTCTTCCTAAAAATCAATGAAAAAATATCCTTGGGTGAGGATTAACAAAAAACCCAAACCAAAAACAAACAAAAAGATTTGCTTCAAGAAATGAATGTGCGAATGAAAAGGTTTGAGCCTGGTTGACTAAGCAGATGATGATGCCATAATCATCTAAGTTAGGGAACCTAGTAGGACCTTCAGTTTCCTGGCAGATTAATTAAACCCTTCTTTTAACTTGATGACTTCATTGTGGCAATAGCACTTCCATTCTCAGACACATCTATATATCTGAGGGTGAGTGAATGTGCCTACACAATGTTTTCCTACATGAACAATTTGCAGATAGTATCATGTGTAACTAAGCATAAGATTAGAAGACTTGGAAATAATGTAAGTTTATGAGAAATGTTTATAATATGAAGTCTGAACATGTTTAGATGAAAAAATACACACAGAGTTGACTATAGACTTATAGCTGAAAATCCAGGACAGCAAGGGGAGTTTGCAGAGGCCAGTTATACGAGAGAAGTATAGCCTCCATAAACGAGTGAGATTAAAGAGTGCAAAGTATTGTTTGTCCTTGGGTCTGTGGTTTCTACAACTCGGTATTGCTTTGGAGTTACCTTCCCAAAGCCTAATGTTGACAAAACTTTATTAGCTTTCAAAAGTGTACTACTTGATGTTTTAATATACATTCAGTAAACACACACAGACATAGATCTATGCCAATAAAACTACAACACTATTCTACTTTAAGTCTACTCTGCTCTTTTCACTGAAGCTAGGCATCATAAATTTTTAAAATTAGTATCTGTGTGCAGCATTTTGCGTATTTTCTTGTTTCTAAAGCTTAACACATAAATACAAATACATAAAAAATGTAACAGTTGATACAAAATAAATCAGAGAAATTAATTCTTTATAATGGACAAGTGCACATACTGAAATGTATACAGTTGTTGGTTCCAGAATTGCAATTTATTTGGAAAGTGCAGTGAGAGTCTAAAGCACTAATAAGACTTGCAATTTCCAGTCTGGAAGATAAGGAGCATAGAAGTCACCACTTTATCCTGACAAGAAAGAAGCTAGACAAACCAAAACCTAAATTTCTATAACCTCGGTTTTTATACCTATAAAATGAGGTAGAAACATCTATTCCATAAGGGGGGTGGGGAGTAGAGGGTAACGTGGGGACAAGGACACATATGTAATATCTTAATAAAAAATACATTAAAAAAACAATGCTTGAACATCAGTGTTATAATAGATATAAAATATTTACCACATGTCTAGGTCAAAGTAGGAAATCACTAGAAAAAAATGTTAAGCTTATTTAATGAGCAATGATGGAAGGAGCAAGATTTCTCTCATAAAAATTATTCTCATAGAGGCAGGACACAGTTTTGGCTTGTTTTATTGAATATTAAGTCATTAGAATAGTGTTAAGTTCTACTCAGAAGGACCATGCGCCCCTAACAAGCTCTGTACCATGCAGTTGAAATTTGGGGTGACTTATCATTCCTCCAAAATGTCCAGATTCTCAGTTATTTTCCTTTTTTCCATTTATTTATATGTCTATTTATGAAGAACTACTTTACCAAAACATGGAAATAAGCAAAATGACCACTGGTTCGTTAATATTTTGAAGTACATTTTAAAAAATATATTTTTATTTACTTCAGAGAGGAAGGGGGAGGGAGAGAGAGATAGGAGCATCAATAATGAGAGAGAATCATCTATCAGCTTCCTCCTGCATGCCCCCTCCTGGGGTTTGAGCTGAAACCTGTGCATGTGCCCTGACCAGGAATCAAAGCATGACCTCCTGGTTCATAGGTTGACACTCAACCACTGAGCAACTCTGGCTGGGCTGAAGCGTATTTTTTATAAGCACACCTCAATCTCATCTAATTCTCTCAAGAGATTAATATATATTTGATGTTTTGATGTTTTCCAGCCTCATAAAGGAAAGTACGAAGTTAACATACTAAAAATGATAAATTATAATGTGCATGTGACCTGTAGAAACAATGACGCAGAGCTTGTGGTTTTGTTGTTCTATAGAAATTTAACCTTTTAGCTAACTTGACATTCTTATTTTTGTACTTTCCTTAATGAGTGATTCAGATACTATAAACACAATGTATTGTCTTTCTGCTGGTGTCTCATTAAAATAAAGTTCTACTGGAACATAGTTGTGCCCATGTTTCCTTCTATCAATAGCTACTGTTAGGCATGAGCCACAAAACCTAAAATTTTACTCTCTGGTCATGTACAGATTGTGTTTGCTGACCCCAGGTCAAGAGTAAAGCCTTGAGAGAGCTGCTACTTCCTCAGCCTAGATTATAACCTTGGAGATTTTAACTCCTCTGGCTAACCACAAGATTCAGAGGATGAAAGCACATTTAGGCATGGCTATCAGTCAGGATCCCAACAGCGCACTGACCACCAGGGGGCAGATGCTCAATGCAGTAGCTGTCATGATGCTCACTGGCCATTTACAGAGAAATGGCACCAACAAAGCAACACTTGGCTTCCCCCAAGTGGACACAGGCCCTGCGACCACCCTGGAGCAGCAGCGCACCAAATTGCAGTCGCTGATGCTGAGGCCCCAGGCGCAACATGCAGCCCACAGCCCAACCCAGCCCAGAAAAGGTGGCTGTGGGTGCCAGGTAATGACATCACGTAGCAATACCCAGCTTCCTCTCTAGCGACTAGTGACTAGCCTCCTTGCAGTTTCTTCAGCCCAGGAATACAACTTGCTTTATAGCCAGGTGGAAACATTTCACACTTTAACCAAATGTCTGTGATGCATTTTCCTGTGCCTCATCACATTTTATCCTCACAGAAGTTCTGGAGTAGGTAGATAGGAGGCTTGGTGGAATCCTATTTTCTTTTCATTAGCTGGAAAATGGAGATTTAGAAAGCCTAGAGACTTGACCCAACTGAAAAGAAGAAATGGTGGACCTTGAAAATGACTTCAGGTTTTCTCACTGTGCAGAATATAGTCAAACACTGCTGCAGTTGAATATTTTACCTTTTGTTTTC
>NW_006284244.1:1143034-1161546 GCF_000327345.1 Myotis davidii
TATATATATTATGTAAATTATATATATGTAAAGTATATCTATAAAATTATAAAACAACCATGGTCAAGTAATAGCAAAGGAGCTGTTATCACTCCAAAACCAAAAGGGATAAAGAAGTCACCAGAACACAAAAGAGAGAGACTTATAGCAAGGATTGCTTTAAGAGGAGCAGTAATCTTTTGTCAGGGACATAATGATCTGAAGGTACTTCTTGGGGTGAGAGCCAGAGCAGTAACTCCTTGATCTCACTTCCTTCCTTCACTCTTTCACTATGGTATCCCACTAGGAATTGAAATGGAAGCCAAAGGGCACAGAAATCAGGTCTTTGTTGTAAACCAGGTCAGCCTCTTAGGGCACAGGGCAGAGTAAAGTGGATCAAGGAGAAAATATGAAAAGACAAAACATATGGCTAAAATAATGGGTTAGTTTTTTCAAGAAGTAGGGTCACTTGACCAGCCATTTATAAAAATGCACCAATCGATAACCTCCAATCACACTTAAAAGTGTGTTTATGTGTGTGTGAGAATAAGAAAGGAGGCAATAATGGCTGAGGAGTTCACTCTGATGTCTGTTTGAGTGCATAGGTGCACATGCACACACACGGAAAGATATAGTATATCCCAGCTGGCATGGCTCAGTGGTTGAGCATTGATATATGAACCAGGAGGTCACAGTTCCATTCCTGGTCAAGGTACATGCCCAGTGTGGGGCATGCAGGAGGCAGCCAATGGATGATTCTCTCATTATTGATGTTTCTATCTCTCTCTCCCTCTCCCTTCTTCTCTGAAATCAATAAAAAATATTTGTTTTTAAAAGATATAGTATAAATGGAATTTAACTATTTTCCCCTAAACATGTAAATTCCTAACGTGATTTGTTCTAGGTTCTCCAGTTGCTTTAGAAGTTGATTGAATACTTTCAGAAAACAACAAGCATCTCAACCTTTGAGCATGTTCTTGATAAGTCACTAACTATAAATTATTTAATGGAGCAATTTTCAGTAGCAACTGTGACTGAATTCAAACAACGACATTAAGTTTTGGGGAAATATTCTCTATCTAAAATCATTTATGTAGGCTGCAGCAAATATAAATTATCTCAGTAATCTATAAATTTTTCACTTTGATTTTTATATCTGGTCTGCAAAAATGCATTTAAACCCTGGCCGGGTAGCTCAGTTGGTTAAAACATCATATCAATACATGAAGGGTGTGTGTTCAATCTCTGGTCAGGGCACATACAAAAATGAACCTATCAATGCATAAACAAGTGGAACAAATATCTCCCCCCCCCCATCTCTCTCTCTCTTCCTCTAAAATCAATCAACAAATTTTTAAATATGCATTCAATACTTAAAGTCTTTTGCTTTGAAACATAAGTTCCACCTATTTATCCTTTTTGTTAGCCATCACATCACAAGTTGTTTCTATTTCCTCTGCATATTTCATGGAGTCAGGAAAATCTGTGAACAACTTTGAAATGGGCAAAGAAGATCAAAGGGTAGTTATCTTTCAGCTACTTTGTCTTTCATTTTTACCAATCTATTAACTTGTAAAAAAAAATAAAAATAAAAACACCCCACACCTAATAATTATTGCAAATGATTTTTTCCATAACTATGCAAATAAACTCTGACCAATGAAAAAACAATTGATTATTTCCTGTGGATATTGACTAGTTTTGCATCTATTTGTGAACTTAGTTCACCATTCCTGTGTGCCTAATACAACATGTGTAGGTTTTTGAATTCTCCTTAGAACCAACTGTTAACAGCTTAGCATTTCCCTCATTACTTGGTTACATAAGATCTTTAACACGTGTCTATTTTATATTTGTATGAGAGTCATGGTTTTCCCATTAAAAAAATTAACTTTCACTGATAGCATGACTAAAGCCAAGAGAGTCATTATTTAAACTGGAGGAGGCATTTTAGTTTCTCAAGAAGCTTTAAATGATGTTGCCGATTCCCTAGAGGGTGGAAGAAGGATCGCTCAGCAGTAGTTCAAGTAAACATCAATTTAAGCACCATAGGCTTCCTGTGACAAGTTGATAAAAGAAACAACTTAAAAAGACAAACATATGTAATGCTTCTTAACTTGATCTGTGATTTTTATGAGCAACTACAGTATTTAAAAAGCCTGTTGTGTAGTACTTCAAAAATACCTCAGAGAGTGACAGGGTTTGATTTCTGTTCTTTTTTATGGCAGAGAAAAAGTAATTTTATTGCTGCTTGAATATTTTCATACATATCCTTCACACTTGGGCTGCTTTGTCATGAAAAGTGTGGGTTTCCTACGGTTCCGTATTGTTATCAGGTTGAGGAGAAAAGGTTTCCATCTCATGCAAGATTAATTAGGTTTTTGCCAATTTAAAAGGTATCATCTGTATCCTGCAGGTTCAGAAAGATATTTGGCAGCAACTTCAATCACTCCCCAGTGTGCCTGTATACTAGTATATATAAATAATCCGAAGGTGAGCATGCTTTGTGTATAAGTACAGAGGACTTTTGCCTTTGAAAGTTTTAAATTTAATAGCCCAAAGTTTCATCCTATATGAAGTGCTAATACTAAGCAAAGTATATGTATTTTTAATTGGTGTTCTTTGAAATGGGAATTATGCTTAATGCCATGAACTATAGATATATTAGATGAGCAATTAGAAATAAAAACTCAGAGGTATTCAAATATTGCTAATTGGCACTTTGCTTTAAACCAGTGGTTCTCAACCTTCTGGCCCTTTAAATACAGTTCCTCATGTTGTGACCCAACCATAAAATTATTTTCGTTGCTAATTCATAAGTGTAATGTTGCTACTGTTATGAATCGTAATGTAAATACCTGATATGCAGGATGGTCTTAGGTGACCCCTGTGAAAGGGTCGTTCGACTGCTAAGGGGTCGTGACCCACAGGTTGAGAACCGCTGCTTTAAACGAACAAAAATAAAACAGTATTGGTATGGATTTAGATCAACTTTTGACATATGAGCAAATGTTAATAGAAATTATATCCATTCAATGTTATTGCTATATTCTGTGTAAAAACCCATAGGCTAGAAGTAGACTTTTTTGATGGTTTGGCTGCTAAGGGATAGAGTAAAATTCTTACTTCATCCTCATTTCCTACAGACCTTCAGGCTGTGAATTTGTACTTTTCAATGGATGAAGATAAATACAATCCCCTTCACAGCAAAGGGAACCATTTACAAAATAAAAAGAAAACATACTGAATGAGAAATAATATTTGCAAATCATGTTTCTGATAAGGGGCCAATATCTAAAATATATAAAGAACTTCCACAATAGCAAAAACAAACAATCCAATGAAAATTGGGTGGAAGATCTGAACAGATATGTTCTCAAATAATACATTCAAGTGGCAAACAAGTACATGAAAATGTGCTCAACACCTCCAAACAGGAAAATGCAAATCAGGACCACAATGAGACATCACCTCTTATTTATCCAAATTGCTGTCATCAGAAAGACAATAACAAGTGCTGACAATACAATGGAGAAAAGGGAACACTTGTGCACTGTTAGTGGGAATGAAACTTAGTGCAACCACTATGGAAAACAGTATAGAGGGTCACCAAAAAATTAAAAATAGAACTACCATATAATCTAGCAATTTCACTTCAGGCTATTTATTTTAAAAAAATGAAAACATTGACTCAAAAATATATAGTCATCCCCATGTTCATTATAGCATCCTTATATTAGCCAAAATATGGAAACAACCTACGTGTCCATTATGAAGAAAATGTGTGATATATATATATATATATATATATATATGTAATTAAATATTATTTTACCATAAAAAGAATGAAATATGGCCCCTCCCCCTAGCTGGCCTGGCCCAATCAGCCCTGATAGGGCCAGGCTGGCTGGACCCCACCTGTGCATGAATTCATGCACCGGGCCTCTAGTTCAGAAAAAAAAGAATGAAATTTTGCCATTTATGACAACATATATGAACCTCAAGGGCATTATGCTAAGTGAAATAAGTCAGACAGGGAAAGACAAATACCATATGATCTCATATGTGGAATCTAAAAACAAAACAACTGCCCCCCCCCACCCCAAATAAGCTCATAAATAAAGAGAACAAATTGGTGGGTACCAGAGAAAGGGGTGAGGGGAAAGTGGAAGAAATAGGTGAAGGGGTCAAAAGGTACAAACTTTCAGTTATAAAATAAGTCTTGGGGATGTAATATACAGCATAGGGACTATCCTATATAATAAAGGCTAATATGCTAAGTGTCTGGTGATCTGATGACCAGTTGACTGTTCAGCCAATCAAAGCATAATATGCTAATGATATGCTAAGGCCACTCAACCACGCACTATGATGTGCGCTGACCACCAGGGGGCAGACAGTTGATCGGTCGACCAGTTGCTATGACATGCACTTATCACCAGGGGGCAGATTCTCTGACCGGTAGGTTAGTTTGTTGCTAGGTTCTGACTGATCAGGACTGAGCAAGATGGGCCAGACACTCCTTGGAGCCCTCCTGTGGTCCTTCCCCAGTTGGCCAACCCCTCCCCACCCCCCGCCCTGCATCCCTTCCAGGCCGGCTGGCCCCAATCAGCCCTGATTGGGACTGGATGAGATGGGGCTACACATTCCCTGGAGCCCTCCTGTGGTTCCTCCCCAGCCCTGATAGTGCACTGGTGGGGTCCCTTGGCCTGGCCTGAGCCGTCTCGCAATCCAGGACCTTTCAAGGGATGTCAGACAGCCAGTTTCAGCCCGACCTCACAGGCCACTCCCCTCAAGAGGGCACCAGACGCAGGGCTCACAACTGGTGAGCACTGCTGCAGTGGTATGAACTTCTCCCAAACGAGATTGATTGGTCACAAACCTGCAGCAGGCACAGTGTGGCCTGTATTATCGGGAGTGGCATGTAGGAGCTGCAGGTGGTATTAGACTGCAGGTTTCAACCCAATCCCCACAGGCCACTTCAAAGGACCCCACTGGTGCACGAATCCAGGCCTCTAGAAAAAAAAACAAAACAGGTAATACCTGACTATTTAATCAGGGGCACTGACCTCTTTTCCTTTAGATTGTCCAATAAAATGACAACAGCCAACACAGCAATAGCTGTCTGGTATGAATGAATCAAAATTATACTTTTTTTTGGTCAGATACGGATGCTGGGCTCATGGCTCCCAGTCCTGGCATCGGTAGAGAATGGGTGTGAGCCCACAGCTGCTTCTCCAGTGCCACACAAGGAACAAGGCTGAGATGACAAGCGGCAGCTGCATGGTCATGGGCACACCGGTATCTCCCTAGGAGGGGTGGGCGGAGACCGCAGCGGAGTGGCAGCGAGCCTACCAAGTGGCGGCAGACACAGTAGAGCTGGGAAGAGAGGGAGCAGTTCAGCCCCCAGCCCAGCCTTGGGCTCCTGCCCAGCAGCCTGCCACTTTGCGCACTACTTTGTGCTGTGTAGGATTGACACGGACAGTGGGCTGGAAGACAACAAGCTGGCAGGTAAGGCCAGGCTGCAGCAGCATGGAGGTCCACTGATCCCTGTAGGCCAGGCCGAGGGATCCCACCAGTGCACAAATCCATGCACCGGGCCTCTAGTCTATAACAATAAAAGCATAATATGCTAATTAGACCGAACATCCTTCTGGCCATTCTTCCAGATGATTTTCTGAACAACCTTCCGGACGAAGCCAGGGCCCGAGTGCCAGAGGGAGTCAGTGCCCACAGCCGGGGAAGGAAGGCCTACTCTTGCACAAATGTCATGCATCGGGTCTTTAGTAGTAAATAAAACCATATTACATATTTGAAAGTTGCTAAGAGAGTAAGTAAATCTTAAAAGTTCTCATCACAGAAAAAAGTACTTTTTGTAACTATGTAAGGTGATGCATTTCAACGAGACTTATTGTGATATTCATTTCCCAATGTATACAAATAAATCATTCTGTTGAATCCCTAAAATTAATTTCATACTGTATGTCAATTATACCTCAATTTAAAAAATAAGCAAACATAATCATAACAACCTCTCATTCAAACAAGTGGTGACTTATTATTACTGACCAGAAGAACAAAATCACCACCAAAATATTTTTCCCAGACTCAGAAATGGATGCCAGTTAGTGGTCCTTTAGCACAGGGTCAATGACCTGTAACAACTTTTTACAGCTTTCTGCTGGGTCTCAGTGAGTCCCAATCAACCCTGGAATCTATCTAGCCAAGAAAGCAAGAGTTTGGATGCTGATAAAAATTGGGTAAATAGCAAACAGATCCTTTGACCCTGATGCTAAAGACACATTTTCTTTATTTAGGTCAGATTAATAGTTTCTCTCAAACTGGAAGAAGACTGTCACTCAGAACGGTTCCCAGCCATGGGACAGGCCACACCTGTAATGTATATACTTGCTAGTAACCGAGGAGATAGTTATGACATCACCTACTAATGGGATTTCAGGCTGGTCAGTAAGTCTGAAACTGGCTGCTTCTATTTGGGATGCCAATAAAAAATTTAGCAGTTAATTTGACCCAAAAAGAACTTTTTAGAATAATATGCCTCTGATCCCTATTGTATATTGACATATTTCCCTATTATCTCTTCATACAGATGACCAAGGACAATTTCTTGATTTCTACCTCCAGGGCAAAGTGGTCCTGTCTTCCTAGTCTTCTAAAATGTTCAGCTTTGTGATTTGGGGTATATGATTGATTGAACGTAGGCAAAGCATAAAATGCAGACATACGCACACACACAAATGTAGAAAAATGATACTGCTAGGTTCTGAACCTTCAGAATAACTAATTTTAGGTTTGAAGTCTCTTGGGGCAATTAAAACTTCCTTAGTCTTTTGTGTATTGGGCAAACTTTCAGTAGAGAACTCTCACATACCTGCTTCACTAACATGCAGCATTGCCTATAATAAAAGTTATAGAGAAGTTATACTTTCTAATTATGTCAGGTATACATCACAGTGCCTTTTCCGCATCACTGTGACCATAAGATTGCTTCAGTGATTGATGGTGCTTCAATGACTTAAATCTTTGCTTTTCATTCGTAATGTATTTGTTTCTGCTTCACCACTCGTAAGAATGGGAGTCACCTTTATCAGCTGAGGCCTTTGTCCACTTTTCTAGAGAGAGAAGTTGTTGAGAGCATCATTGCTTCCCATGATGTACTAGTATGAAATGTCCCAGGGTCATGTTGCTTTTTCCGCTAAAAGGTCCAGTTCTGATTACTGCCAAGGAAACCCTGATTCCTTACAGTGGACAGTAGGGTAATGAGAAAGGAGTCAGGGCCTGGGAAACGCAGACGCTTACCTGCTGGGGAAGCCAGGTGACATTAGAGAAGCAGTGACCAACTGAAAGTTGGTACTTTTTAATGTTACTAACTACATGCTTTTCTCATTCTACTGTGTAACAACCTTGAGCCAGTTTAATTATATCGTGCTTACTAAGGGAGTGACTTACAATAGTGCCCAACACTTTACAGTCATATCACACACAGTCAAACCCCAATCTGTTATTGTCATGTGAAAAAACAAAAACTCCTACTGACTCAAGGCCTAAATATACATTGAAGAGTTCTATTTCACCGTATTCCCTCTATTTACAACATTTCTATACATAGTATATACAGACCGACTTATAATAGTGACAACCTATATAAGATTGAACCATACCTATCTACAAGGTTTTGTTTGAAAACACATAGAATAAGTGGAAACCATAAGACAAAACAAAAACTTTTTTTAAAAAATATATTTTATTGAATTTTTACAGAGAGGAAGGGAGAGAGATAGAGAGCCAGAAACATCGATAAGAGAGAAACATCGACCAGCTGCCTCCTGCACATCTCCTACTGGGGATGTGCCCGCAACCCAGGCACATGCCCTTGACCGGAATCGAACCTGGGACCTTTCAGTCTGCAAGCCGACGCTCTATCCACCGAGCCGAACCGGTTTCAGCAAAAACCAAAACTTTTATGTATTTAAATTAGCATACAGATCTATCTAATTTCTACAAACTGAAAACAGAAAGCAGATAGAATTGATGTCCCTGGAGATCCAGGGCAGTCTACGTGTGCTTTACGTTGTGAAGGAAACACTCAAGTAGTAAGCACAGCTGCTGATGACATTCCATTGCTTCTGTCACATTCATTTTTTCTGATCCTTCTCTTGGGATCATTTCCTCCAAGTGTCTATTATGTGAGAGTGAGGAGTTTGGGAAGCTCTTCAGAGTAACACCACTTCTTATTTAACGACAAGCTGCTATTCTGCCCTTTCCAAGTTGTGAGATAATACATCTTCCCTCACAGACGCTGGGGTTGAAACTGTTTAATGGTCAGACAATATTTAACCTCAGCCAGTGATTTTTTTTTCCTAAATGATATTCCCCAGTAGCAACATATAGCATTGTGTTATTTTAGGAGCCTAATAGTTGCAATTAATTTTTCCCCAAGGCAGGAGGCCAAGTACTACAATTTATACACAGATTATCTACTGACACCTGTTCTAATTCTCCTCTGAGGAGAAGGGCCAAACTGCAGGGCATTCTGATTGATGAAGGAACTGTTCACCAGGTCAAACTATTTCTAAGAAAAGTCATCTTTCAAAAAACTCTGTCAATGGACCATGGTAAGAAGGTAGGTTTCATAGCTGATGGGAAAGATCGATGCTCCCCAACAGCATGAGAGAAAAGAACCCATTGTCTGTGCTATCAGGCTTGTTTCAGTGGAGTAAGAAATTTATTCCTGATCTTAGTGAAAATGTCTTTAATAAGCCCCATCTATTGGGTTGAAAATAACTAAAAAATGCTTTGTTAGGAAGTGATTCCTCCTTGGACCCTGAGATGACTCACTAAAGCTAGAGGCCCAGTATTTAGTTTGCTTCTCTCTTTGTTTATGGTAATTTCATTTTTGATGTGATACATTATGTATACGCCAGTCAACAACTCTAAATAGTGATGCCCTGGGAGCAAGCACAAGACAAACTATTGGGTGTTTTATATACAGTTACACACCACTTAAATGATGGGGACACATCTTAGAGATATGTCATTAGGTGCTTTCATTGTGGTGCAAGCATCATAGAATGCACTTACCCAAAACTAGATAGTATAACTTACTACACACGTAGGCTATATAGTATAGCTAGGCTACAAGTCTGTGCAACATCTTACTATACAAAACAACAAGAGAGTAAATCAAGCACAAGAGAAAATGATGTGATCAACAGATGCTGTAAATATCAGATGTATGAGACTGATATCATAGCATACAGCAAAGATTTTTCTTTAATAAGTAGAAAAAGTACACTCTAATGATAAACAGTATAGCAAATACATACCAGTAACATAGTCACTTATCATTATTAGTCATATGCGCTATGCTTTTATATGACTGGCAGCACAGTAGGTTTGTTTATACCAGCATCACCATAAACATTGACTAAGGCAAGGCTACCATGTCACTAGGCAATATAAATTTTTCAGCTCTATTATAATCTTACTAGAGGCCTGATGCACAAAATTCATGCAAGAGTAGGCCTTCCTTCCTCCGGCTGCCAGTACCTGCTTTCCTCTGGCACCCGGGACCTGAGCTTCCCTCACCTGGACTTCCCTCCTGCCACCAACAGGCAGCCGGGACCCGAGCTTCCCTCACAGCCCCAGCTTCATCCAGAAGGACGTCTGGTCTAATTAGCATATTACACTTTTATTATTATACATGGGTCAATGGTCACATAAGCAATCTGTCATTGACCAAAAGGTTACATGACACATAACTATCTCTAACCAATTAATCTCTACTCTACCAAACAGTATTTCATATGTTGTTGCCTGGCCTCAAACCCACAGTATTTCTTTCATGATCTTCATGCTCAGCCGATGCACCTGCTTGTTATTTTCTGACAAAATAAAGGAATCTTTCATAATATTTTGCCGTCCCATTTACTCATTGGCCTGTCTCTGTGTCCATGTATGATGAATTTCATCTTATTTTTTTAGAATATATTTTTACTAGAGGCCTGGTGCACAAAATTTGTGAACTCAGGGTGGGGGCTCCCTCAGCCCAGCCTGCACCCTCTTGCAGTTTGGGAGCCCTCGGGAGATGTCTGGCTGACAGCTTAGCCATCAGTCAGACATCCTTAGTGCTGCTGTGGAGGCAGGAAAGGCTTCCACCAACAACAATGCACTCACCTGCTGTGAGCCCGGCTTCTGGCTAAGCAGCGCTCCTCCTATGGGAGCACACTGACCACCAGGGGGTAGCTCCTGTATTGAGTGGGGTTGCGCCAAAATGGGCTCTCCAACATCCCCTGAGGGGTCCCAGATTGCGAGAGGGTACAGGCCAGGCCTAGGGACCCCACCGGTGCATGAACGCTGGACCGGGGAGGGATGCAGGAGGTTGGCCAGTTGGGGTGGGACCACAGGAGGGTTCCAGAACATGTCTGGCCCATCTTGCTCAGTCCCGATTGGCCAGACCCCAGCAGCAAGCTAATCTACTGGTCGGAGTGTCTTCCCCCTTGTGGTCAATGCATGTCATAGAGACTGATCAGCCAGTTGACTGTCTCCCCCCTGGTGGTCAGTGCATATCACAGCAAGCAGTTGATCAGCCTTAGTATATCATTAGCATATTATGCTTTGATTGGTTGAATGGCCAACTGGATGACTGGACACTTAGCATATTAGGCTTTTATTATATAGGATTGATTTCAGAGAGGAAGAGAGAGAGAGAAACATCAATGATGAGAGAGAATCATTGATAAAGCCCACAACCCGGGCATGTGCTTGTCTTCAGAGTTCCAAATTACCTCCATATTCCTAAATCAATGGCAATTTACCTGATTTCATCACACTCGACTTATTAACAGCATTTGGCTTACTCTAGCGGTCTTTTGAAATCCTTTCTTCATTCAACCTCTGAGATACAACACCTCTTATAAAACAAGAATAGAGTGTCATGTCTGAGGCTATGAACATCTTAGGAAGCATATTTTATACATTTTATTAAGAAATTGGCCTCTACCTAAACCACCCAGAGCCAGAGCAGGAATTTAAGAAGAGTGACACAATAGGATTTGTTTCGAACAACAACTCTGCAAAGACTCTTATTAAAACACAAACAAACAAACCATGGAAAACTGTAGTATTGGTCTCCCAAATGTACTCCCTCCCATATAAGAAAATTATACTCTTTTCCATATATAAGCAAAGAATCTTTCTCTAGGCAGATGACACTTCCATATCCATTGTTAGGCTGATCCATGTGACATACTTGCACCAATAAAATATAATTGTACTTGAATTATGTTGTGTGCAAGAGAGGCTTTCAATGTAACTCTGTGGTTTGGCTTGTCTTACTCTTTTCTTGCCTTCTGGAATGAGAATAGCAGGCTATAGAATAGTTGTTCCTTTCCTTAAAAAAGGAAAAAACACATAGGGTAGAAGCAAGCAGAGTTTAGCAGTCACAACCAATCCAGCAATGTATAAGCTAGAAGTAATATTTATTATTTTAAATTACTGTGCTTTAGAGTTGGAGGCCAAATGTAAGTGTTCCCAGTATAAATTCAAAAGAATTTGATATTAATCATCTGAAACATAAGCAAAATTGGGGAGTAAAAAACTAACATGTTTTTAAGGAAAAAGGACCTTTATTTCTGCAATGTATGAACATAGTTAGAGACATAGTGAACTTTCTCCAGAAATCCTATGTAATAAAAGGCTAAAATGCAAATCGACCAAACAGGGGAACAACCAGTCGCTATGACGTGCACTGACCACCAGGGGGCTGACACTCAATGCAGGAGCTGCCCCCTGGTGGTCAGTGCACTCCCACAGGGGGAACACCGCTCAGCCAGAAGCCAGGTTCATGGCTGGCGAATGCAGAGGCGGTGGCAGGAGCCTCTCCTGCCTCTGTGGCAGGGCTAAAGACCCCTCAGGGGATGTCCGTCTACTGGCTTAGGCCCGTTCCTGTCAGAGGGCATGGGCCAGGACCAAGGACTCCCCAACCCCCAGTGCACGAATGTCATATACTGGGCCTCTAGTATATTGAGAGAAAAAAAAAAACAATGGATATAAAATGAACCTTACATGAAGCCAGAAAACATTGACTATAGAAATGAGCAGTCATTCTCAACACAGTGCAAAACCATTTGTGGTGAGAGGAAAATAAGATCCTTGGAAACATAATTAACAGTGTGTTGGCTTGAATGTAACAGGAAAAATATTATATTAATTATTTCTAAAATAACTCCCATGTTCAGGCTAAAGAATGACAAACTTTATTGCTAACATTAAGTCCAGAACCCCTCGGGGGATGTCCACCTGCTGGCTTAGGCCCCTGAGGGGATTGGGCTTATGGTGGCAGTCAGACATCCCTCTCACAGTCCGGGGCTCTTGCAGCCCAAAACCACTTGCTTCTTACCACCCGCCTGCAGCAGAGGTGGGAGGGGCTCCCGCCCCATGCCGCTGTGCTTGCCAGCCATGAGCCCGGCTTCTGGCTGAGCGGTGCTCCCCCTATGGGAGTGCACTGACCACCAGGGGGCAACTCCTGCACTGAGAATCAGCCCCCTGGTGGTCAGTGCGCATCATAGCGACTGGTTATTCTACCGTTCAGTTGATTTGCATATTAGGCTTTTATTATATAGGATTATTCAGGAAATTAAAGCAACATTTTGGCTCAACATTTAGTTAGAATAATGTGCAATTCAGGGCTGAAATTTTTTGAACTTTTTCTTAGGAATTATAGATTGTTCTAGAAATCTAATAGCCAAGGATCCAAGTGAAGTTATTTGGAGTATCAATTTAACTATTTTCTAAATGATGTGAAGGATGCCCCCAATATTAGAAGATAGATGAAGCTCATTGAAGAGAATAATTAAATTATTTCCTTTTTGCCTATTTCAGAAAGGTAAAAATGCATGAGGAATATGAACTGATCTTATTTCAACTTCACCATAATCCTTCTTTACCTGCCTTGTTTCATTTAATATTCACAATAACCTGAAGTAGGTACTATTTCTATTATCCCCATTACACAGGTACATCTAGGTAATTTTCCCAAGCTCACACAGTAAGATGGGAAGCTAGACTGTTTGTTCACTACACACATCTTCTGTTTCTATCAGAACAATGCAGGCATTTGACTACAGAGGTATTGCAATTTACAGTTCATGGATTTTATTTTATCTTTATTGTTGAAGATATTACTGATGTCCCCTCTCCTCCTAGTTATCTCATCCTCCCAACTCCCCTCCCCTCCTCAGGCCTTCACCTCACTATTGTCTAAGTCCATGGGTTTTGCATACATTAAAACAAAAGTAGCAAATGTTCAAGTTATAATAGATATATAATTTATCTCAGGATGAAGTGAAGATACATTACTTGAATGTAAGGCACTAAGTAGAAGTTAATTATTGTGCTGATATCTACCATATTGCTTAGAGAACAATTTCACCAGACATCCAATTGCCTTCCCTTCACACATACACAAACACATGGCCAATTGTTCTCCCATGCTTATGTGATTATCGGGACATCTCTCCATTACTATGTCATTGCTCTGCCCACTATCATAAGTACTTGTTTGTCCCAGGATGCGCTGGGTCTACGTCCCAACAGTCAGACTATAGCTTTTGGATTTGGATTTTTTAAACTACACCTAAGAAAGTTTTTCAACCTCACTTTAAAGCTAAAGTTATAAGTTAGGAAACTTGGAATGTTTGTGGTCATAAGCTATTCATTGTTTAAAAACCAAAAAACAAACAACAAAGCTATTCTGCCTCAGAAAGAAAATAAAACCGACAGGTAGTGAAAAGCAAAAACAAAAATAAAAAGCAAAGAAACAAAACAGAAAAGAGAAGACCTGGTCAGATTCATGGCTCTGGTTCCACTTGCTTCAATTCCATGAGGAAATGAATTCCACTTTTGCTTGAGCTAGTTTTAATTCAGATTCTACCACTTTTAACCAATGGGGTCCTAACAAAGAAAGATAATATTTTAGGAAGTTCTTATCTTAATTTAGCAAAGCTGTCTCTACAAAACTTTTTGCATAGGCATTGCAGGGTGGGTTCTAAAAAATGAGAGGAGATAAAACATTATATCTTTCACAATGAAGAGAAAGAGATATTGATAAGGAGAAAATTGTTTTTGAATAAATAGACCCAGATTGCTACAAAGAATAATGAACTTTGCATACTTTATCTAGTCAGTGGTTAGATTTAACAAGATTCCTATTGTCTTCCAGGGTGAATATGTGCCCATAACTAAGGATGAATTTGCTTGTCAAAAACCTCAATTAATGTGAAACATCATAACAATGTTACAAAAAAAGTTCTTCGCTATTTACACATAGAAAAGGAGGAAATTCTAGACCAGGATGACTCTGAAGTGTTAAGTCAGTAATGAGGAACAAGGAAATAAAAATACAGCCATAGGCTTTGTAGTTAGCCTTAAGGTAATTGAGGATTATCAAAGTTAGTTTTGTCTCCCTTCCATAAAATAAACTGAAATTTGAACATAAAACATAGTAAAATATGTTTGTATACATAGATATATATGTGCATGTGTGCATGAGTGTGTTTTACATCTAGACCCAACTATAACAACTCTTATGACAAACACAATGCCTTCACTTTTTTCTATTTTTCAATGAGGCTTAAAAAATTGGTAAGAAACTCTCCCACTGTATGTTTTTCTTTTTTTGTTCCCTGCTTTTTCCCTACCAAACGAAAGCTATTGCTGACACAGCACAAGTATCAATAAAGAACTGCTGAACAACAAATAGATTTTATCAACAAAAATATTATTAGATAATATTTAAGTGAGATTACTCAAGGAGCAACAAAGAAATAAGTGTGAATCATAACAGTTCATAAAACATTTATATGGATACAGTCTCCGAAAGGTCCAGCATCTATTTGAGTAGGATGTAAACCTTTATCCTACAAGTCAGAATTTTTAGTTTACTCTTACCTCGCCTCATACTCGCACATTCTAACCAACTACAATCACAGGAAGAAGGAAGAGGGGAAAAAATCCAGAGGCATATAATAAACAAAAATGAATATATCATTCTATGGTACAAGGAGGGCAAAGTGTGATTGTGTGGGAGGCAGCAAATTGTGATGGCTTGCAAGCATTCTGCTAGAAGACATAAAATGCTCACATTTAGCAAATGTATAACATTTGGAAGGTTACTGGGTATTTGGTGGGCAAATATCAGAGCCCTTCATACTCTTTTAGGAAATCATAATACAAATTGTTCATTAACATGTTTTCTCTTAAAGTCATCACAATAAGTTATGCTTTAGCAAGCATTATAATAAAAAATGATTTAAAAAGATAAACATACCTTGATTTACACTTCAAGTGTAAATTTCCTTATTTTTATTTCCTTATTCTGCATGATAGTTATATTCTGAGATTTACAGAGGAAGAGAGAAATAAAATTTCCCAACAGAGAAGTATTTATTGAACATGGATTCAGTAAGCAGCATTATGTTAGAACAGAAAAAAAAATATTTGGAGAAAGATAGTTGGTAGTGTTAGAAAAGGACTATGTTATATCAAGTAATTTGTCATCAAAATAAAGCTTTGGTTTTGTTCAAATATGTGTTATAAATATTATATTACATATTATATATTGTGCTACATGTTATATGCTATATATATTGTATTATATATTATATTAATAATCTAATTATTAAGAAGTTTGATAGAATAAGGAATTACTAATGAGAATTCAGCAAGTAAATAGCATTTTCAGAAAACTATGAAATAAACTGTTCTCACAAAATCTTTGAATATCTTTCTGACTTAGAGTTGATCTCTCACTTAGCAACAGATACTCATTGAGTAACAAACATACTAGTTATTTAACAGTCAATTAATAAGCTCATATTTAGTAAGTATGCATTTACAGTTACTGAAAAATCTATTTGGTAATCAGATACTAGTATGAGAAAATATATTTGAACACTTGAAGTGTAAATCAAGGTATGTTTATCTTTTTAAATCATTTTTTATTATAATGCTTGCTAAAGCATAACTTATTGTGATGACTTTAAGAGAAAACATGTTAATGAACAATTTGTATTATGATTTCCTAAAAGAGTATGAAGGGCTCTGATATTTGCCCACCAAATACCCAGTAACCTTCCAGATAGTACTGAGTGGGGAAAAGTATAACAATTACTAATGAGATTAATTGGACCTGATCCAGGGCCTATAATTAAAATAAACTGAAAAGTTATGAAGTGAAAGAAGAAATCTGAAGTCACATATTAAAATGTATTTCCAGCCCTAACCGGTTTGGCTCAGTGGATAGAGCACCAGCCTGCGGACTCAAGGGTCCCAGGTTCGATTCCGGTCAAGGGTATGTACCTTGGTTGCAGGCACATCCCCAGTAGAGGGTGTGCAGGAAGCAGCTGATTGATGTTTCTCTCTCATCGGTGTTTCTCTCTATCCCTCTCCCTTCCTCTCTGTAAAAAATCAATAAAATATATTTTAAAAATGTATTTCCAAAGGCTGTTGCTAAAACATCACTACAACAAATAATTATTGAGCATTACATATAATAAATATGCTACATATAAATAAATTTACTCTTAGATAGGTTAAATATTTTCTTTAAAATTTTATAACGAGTAAATGTCAAAACCTACACTTTAACTTTGTTCCTTTAGGCCTATATTTGGTATTTATTTCTATGTAATTTCTTGTCCTCCAATCTGAATAATTTGTATCCCTCCCATAGCTAAAATATCCTTCACCTCTCAAGTTCCCAAAAGTCTCATTGCATTACAGTATTAGCTCCTAGTCTAGAATCTCATTATCTAAATTAAGTCCTGGTGGGAATGAGGTGGCTGGGGTGTAGTTACTCATGTACAGTTTCTACAGTGTAGTTCTTCACTATTTGTGAAACTAAAGTCTTATTTGCCTCCACACACCAATATAATCCTAAGACAGGCCTAGGATACTTGTAGAAATTTCTGTTCAAGAGACCAGGAATGAGTCACTAGTTACAGTAATTCTTGACTTTAGCTGGGTGGGCAGATCCTGGAAATTGCTCAGTCTCTGCACACTAGGCTTTGGTTTGCGCTCTCTGGGTCATCCTTTTGCCAACTCCATCCCCCACCCCCTACCCACCCCCACAAAAAAAACCCAAAACTGGCATGGGTTTTTAAGTGAGTATTTTAACTAACCTGCTTCCTTTTGGTTTAATTTTATGGGTAATGACCTATTTTAATGTTGTACTGTCTCTATTCCTTTCGGTTAAAAGTGTTATTGTATCTGTGAAGATAATTCTCTCAAAATCACCGTGGTCCTTCTATGACTGTAATCTGAGGATTATTCATTCAGATTTTAAAAGGCACAGCCCCAGTGTCTTTGTGATGATCCCTCCTCTACCTTGGGCTCCAGTTAAGGCTGCAGTGGTAGAACCACCTCAAGCTTCCTAGGCGCCCAGTTCTTTGAGAGGATCTGTGAAGCACACTTTTATCTCCTTCACGAGCCTCTAGCTTGACACCACCTTTGGCCTTTTTGACTCTTAAAACCTTTTACACCCTAGTCACACCTCAGACCAGCATTAGACCAGCAATTGTCAACCTTTTTCATCACAGGGCACAATTAAACTACTAAAATTCTGTGGCACACACACACAAAAGTATATTTTTTGCTGATCTAACCAAAAACTAGGTATAATTTTGATTCATTCACGCAAGTGTTGGCTGTTTTTATTCGACAATCTAAGGGAAAAGAGTTTCATGCACCTGGCTAAATAGTCAGGTAATGCATGTTTTAAAAATTCTTGTGGTACACCAGTTGAAAATAGCTGTTCCAGACCATGTTTTCCTGGGAATGTCCTGGATTCAATATTTACTCAGGAGCCAATTTTGAAATTCTTGCATCATTTGTCATTTGAAAAAGTTAAGAATTTTCAAAACCATAAAATCTTGGTTATTTTATGTTTAGCAGTCTTTCCTTCAATATCTCTATTTTCACATTTTCCAATAAGCAGCACCAAGAAGTCAGGTACCATATTCAACACTCATTAGGAATCTCTATTGCTGAGTTAAACAGGTAATTCGGTGCATTTCCTACTCCAGGCTTTACTTTAGTGCAGGTGCTGGTGCTGCTAATCGTTTTGGCTTCTGCCTCATTGACACTGTCCTCAAATGTCCAGAATTCTATGAACAGTCTGCTGAAGTCAATTTAGGCTTTTTTAAAAAAAAAAATTCCTCAAAATCCTTTCAATCTCTACCCACTCAGTTCCAAAACCATTACATTTTTTGTTGTTGTTGTTTAAAGTATTACAAATAGTAGTACACATGTCTCCTTTTTCCCCCATTGACTTCCCTCCAGCTTCCCCACCTCTCCCCCACACACACCCTCACCCCCTAGTGTGTGTCCATTGGTTATGCTTATATGCATACAAGTCCTTTGGTTGATCTCTTACCCCTCCCCAAACCCTCCTCTGCCTTCCCGCTGAAGTTTGACAGTCTGTTCAATGCTTCTTTGTCTCCGTATTTTTGTTC
>NW_006284244.1:1161996-1163651 GCF_000327345.1 Myotis davidii
GATCAATGAGACAGAACAGAGACCCCCCAGAAATCGATCAAAGCCATTACATTTAATTAATATTTGACAAAGGAGGCAAGAGCATACAATGGAGTCAAGACAGTTTCTTCAATAAATGGCATTGGGAAATTTGGTCGATACATGCAAAAAAAAAAAAAAAAAATGAAACTAAATCCCCAACTTACACCATACACAAAAATAAAGTCAAAATGGGTAAAGGATTTAAACAAAGCCATTACATTTTATGTTATGGCAACACCCAACCTGCTTAAACTAATACCAATATTAGTTATCTCTTGTTGCATAAAATATTACTCCATACCCTAGCATAGATTAAATAAAACCAATTATTTTCTCAGTTTCTGTGGGTCAGTAATCTAAATGTGGCTTAGATGGTAGCTCTGTGTCAAGGTATCTTAATGTCTAAAATGAAAAGGTTGATTGATGATTGGGGCTCACCTGAAGACTTTATTGACAAAAAATGTTTGTTTTCAAATATGCTCCCCTGGTTGTTGGCAGGATCTAGTTCCCTGTGGGCTGTGGTACTGAGAAACCCAATCCTTTAATAGTAGTTGGCTAGCAACCTTCCTCAGTTATTTGTCATGTGGGCCTCTCCATAAGGCGGCTTCCAACATGCCAGCTACTTCCCTCAAAACCAGTGATCGAGGGAGGAAGAGAGAGAGCCCCACAATGGACACCTCAGGATTATTGTAATTTAATCTCAGAAGTGATATCTTCTGCCACATTCTGTTTGTTAAAAATGGATCCCTTGATCCAGTCCAGGGGTCCTCAAACTACGGCCCACGGGCCACATGCAAATACAAATATTGTATTTGTTCCCGTTTTGTTTTTTTACTTCAAAATAAGATATGTGCAGTGAGCACAGGAATTTGTTCATATTTTTTTAAAACTATAGTCCGGCCCTCCAATGGTCTGAGGGAGAGTGAACTGGCCCCGTTTAAAAAGTTTGAGGACCCCTGATCCAGTCAATCCTCCGAGGGAGAAGAGTTTACAAAGGCATGAACACCGGGAGGCGGGACACACTAAGGCCAGCAGAGGCTGCTTACCACAAAGCTCCAACCCAAGTGTTTCCTCCGGACCGCATGGCGCATTTCTGGTTACATTTATTCTGACCTCTAGCAGTGGAGAAATACAACTCATTTATGGAATTTTTTTTATGCTGTGCAAAATACAACCAATTTTACAATTATACCTTAAGTTTCATGACTATAGGATGGTAAAATACCTAAATTGGGCTTTGAAAATCTATTCGTTTTAGTATTCCATTGCCATTTTTATTAAGGTCAGTATTATTATTTTAAGATTGATCAGAGGCAAAATCTTATGGATTCTTCACAGTTTTGCACATCTTTTACATAAGGTACTAATCACAATTTGTTGCTACCTCTCTCTGCAAATATTTTTGTAGAGCAAATAGCTCTGGAAGATAGTGTGTCTCTCTCCAGAGCAAAGGCCTCACATACTTATGGCCAATATTTAAATTTTAGTTTCCTAAACTCCACGTTCCTCTTCTATAACACAATCCTCTGTGCATGCAGCTTTTATGTGATCTTCTTAATGTGAGAATTAGTGCTCAGATAAAAATAATGCTGCTACTCTGGTTACTGCTATGGCTGTGAATATATATATATTAT
>NW_006284244.1:1163706-1166330 GCF_000327345.1 Myotis davidii
TGTACCCCCCACTCATGCCCTCACTCCCTGTTGTCTGTGTCCATTGGTTAGGCCCATATGCTAGCATGTAAGTCCTTTGGTTGATCTCTTCCCCTTACCCCCACCCTCCCCTACCTTTCCTCTGAGGTTTAAGGGTCTGATCTCTGATCCAAGAGTCTTATATCTTCAACCAGCATCTATGAAACTAAAGTAGGCTGATGTGTTGATTTCTAAGTATGGTTAAATCTCAGGCCCTTTTAATTGTTTTGAGAATGAGTGGTTTTGGTAAGATGTATTAGATTTTAAAAAATATATTTTATTATTGAAATAGTAATATTCCATTGTAGGAATGTGCTGTCATTTAACTCATGATTCACCTGCTTTTAAACTAATAGTCCTGCAAAGAGATCCAATTTAGTCATTTTGAAATTAAATTGCCTAGAAACAATTGAAATTGTTTCCACTCCATTTTGTCTATTCATGTCATTGAATACAAACAAAAACTGAAACTAACAATTATTGACCGTTAGGAAATTATTCTGTTCATATTATTAGTATTTTTTTTATTCTATTAGAATTCCCTTTATGGAAAATACCACAGAATTCAGATTATTTATATGGGAATATGTTAAACAAAAATGTCTGTCTATTTTCTCTTTTGCAATTTAGAAAAATGTCATTATTCATTTTGTTTTCACATCATCTCAGTCTAGGCTGAGGAGCACCTGTTTATCCTGGAGCATAGCCTGAGCATCACCGCAGTATCCGTGCACCAGAAAAATAAACACCTGTGCACTCGGCCACGGAGTTAGGAACCTTATGCCAAGGGAAGGGGGCTTGGCAGAAGATGTGCTATTGTCCAGCAGAATACTGATGGGCTCCTTTATAAAATAAATATATAGCTATTTTGTTAGGAAATGTGTACGTAGGTAAGTGTTCTGTTCACTCACTTATGCATTCTTTTGCGTAATTAACTTCATTTAGCATTTTGTTAGTAGGATTCAACCACGAAAACAGAAGCCACTCTAGGTATTCTGAGTAGAAAGACATTTAATACTAGAAACTAAATTGGCTTCCAACGCCTCTGGTAGGGTGAGAGAGAAAACTTAAGAAGATTTCAGGAAATTTAAAATGTACTGATATCACGGTCACTATCACTGATGAACGTAGCCACCTGCAACTCCAAACTGGGCCATTCGCAGGAGGATGCCTGCAAGCTACAGATGAGAGTTTATATCTACTGTCTCCCAAAGCCCATAGACCTGCTGACAGCAGCATAACAGCATTGCCTTTCATTTATGTCCCCACGGTTTTGCAGACAAAACGTAACTGAAGCATGATGGCAAGAGAGTTTTGATACCATAGTTTACAGCCTTTGAATCCCTACAGTACAAAGGATAACACAGAAGAGTAGACATGGTATTGAGTATCAGCAAATGACATCCAAAGGAGTTCACCCTTTATCATCTTGTCATCATTACCCATCCTTGTATAGTTAACCAAAAAACAAATCAAAAGTACAGTGAGTTTCAGAAATTATTACTTATATATGGATTTCAAATATAGAAAAAACAAAGGCTAAGTCTTGATAAGTAGATGTTGAGCCTGCATATCATCTAAGTAGTTTTATACGATGGAATTCAAATTCTGATTAAATAAAATATAATTTTAGAATCTGTTTTCATTTTATTACATTTAGGAAGTCAGCATTCCATTGGCCTGGCTATTTGATTCCACCGTGGGTTCTCGATTTCTCGAAAATATCGTGGGGCAACATCCTGAATTCACAAGATTTTTTTCTCTCAGATAATGCCAAATATATTTAAACTAGAGGCCCAGTGCATGAATTCGTGCACGGGTGGGGTCCAGCTGGCCTGCCCCAGGCTGATCAGGCTTGGCTGGACTGGGGGAGGGTGGCAGGTGGTTGGCCAACCAGCCCCGCCCCCTGATTGAACTCCCAGTCAAAGGGACAATTTGCATATTAGCCTTTTATTATATAGGATAAACCATTTCTCTATTTCATTAGGCCACATGTTTCTAAGCATTAGGGTTCACGATAAAGATGAAGAATACCTATTATCCCATTTCTCATTGCAATGTGATTTCCTCATTCAGAAGCATTGCTGTGTAGCATACTATAATAAAGCATAATAAGTCAAATATACTATAGGTTCAGGCAAGACATGACTGGCACAGGAATAAAATATAAGTTTACAACATGTTAATTTAATTGTGTACAGATTAGTACCTCTGGCTTTCTGGAAGAAATACAATATATTGTATTTAATATCTGGTCTCTGGCTTGTTCTACTAAAGTATGGCTTTATTGGGGAGCTAAGACAAATCAGGCATTTGGCAGTGCCCAGATCACCCATGGTAAAGCAAAGTCATTATTACTGACCTCATGTATATGTTTTCCATCCCAATGACTATGGCCACTCAGTTTGTGAGACCAAATTGAACATGTAGTAAGGAACTTAGGAAAAATAGGCTGACCAAAATATACAGAAAACTTTACCTGGATTACAGATATCTGATCTGTAGTAAGGCACCTTTGGTAAGCACTTCTATGGGACACAAATGTTAATTAACTGGGCCTATTCTTAAAAGCCAATTCACTATATTTGTACTTTTGGGTTTTTTGT
>NW_006284244.1:1166417-1176660 GCF_000327345.1 Myotis davidii
GAAAGGGACAAAGTATTTGCAAACCATGTATTAGATAAGGGATTAACATTCAAAATATATAAAAAACTTATACCACTCAATGGCAAAACAAACAATCTGATTTAAAAAAATGGGCAGAGGAACTAAATACACATTTTTTTTTCAAAGAAGATGTACAAATGGCCAACAGGTAGGTACATGAAAAGGTGCTCAACATCACTAGTCACCAGGAAATGCAAATCAAAACCACAAAACCACACCTAACATCTAGCTAACACCAAGAATATAAGAGAGAAGTGTTGGCTAGAAGTTACAGAAAAGGGAACACTTTTACCAGTACACTGCTAGTGGGAATGTAAATCGATACATCCACAATGAAAACAAAATGGAGGTCTCTCAAAGATTTTTACATAGAACTTCCATATGTTCTAGCCTTCCTACTTCTGAGTATATATCCAAAGGAAAACAGAATATTGAAGAGTTATCTGTGATTCTATTTTCACTGCAGGATTATTCATAATAGCCAAACAATCCAAGTGCTTGTCAATAGATAATGAATAAAGATGTGGTATATATAAACACAATAGAATATTATTCAGCTTTTAGAAAAAAGGAGAACCTGCTGTTTGTGACAACATGGATGAACCATAGGGCATTATGCTAAGTGATATAAAAGACAGAGCAAGACAAATATTAGTATGTGATATCACTTATATCTGGGCTCTAAAAAAGCCACTCATAAAAACAAGAGAGTAAAATTGTGGTTACCAGGGGATGGCAGTGGAGGGACAAGACAGATGGTGAATATGGGCATAAATTTATAAAGAATAGTAAGACCTAGAGATCTAATGCACAGCATGGTAAATATAGATAATAAATTAAAACCACCAAACTTCCAATAACCAACAAAATTATTCCAAACACTAAAAAGAAATGATAATTATGTGAAGTGATAGAGGTATTCATTATCATTACAATGGCCATCGTACTACTCTATACAAATGTATTAAATCAACATGTTGTACACCTTAAATTTGCACAATGTTATGTCACATATATTTCAAGCAAAACTTTCTTTTTTTACTTTTTTGTTGTTAATCCTCACCTGAGGATTATTGCATTTCAGAGAGAGTGGAAGGGAGGAAGGGAGTGTGAGAGAGAGACAGAGAAATATCCATGTGAGAGAGACACATCAACTGGTTGCTTCCTGCATGCACCCCTACTGGGGGCAGGGAGCCAACAGCGACCCAGGTATGTGCCCTTGACGGGCATGAAACCCCCAACGCTTCTGTGCTCAGGCCGATGCTCTATCCACTAAGCATACCATCCAGGGCCAAAGAAAACATTTTAAGTAAAGAAAAACCTTCAAACTCAAGCCACCCTTATGCTAACTATTTCAGGTTGAGAAACTTCTGTAAAGAGAATGTTCACAATCATGAGACCAAAATAAAAATCAATCACCTACCCACTCTCTACCTTTAAACCAAACTAACTCTTATGTCAGGTTCTTTAACCACACTCCCCCCCCCCCCACCAAACACCCCATTCCCCTGAATTTGTTATTTATTTTTAAATCTGTAACAACATAATCACATAATTTTATTTTCCATTTGAACTAAATTTAAGTGTTTCAGGGCTTCAGAATTACTGGATATTTCCTTTCTCATCAATCTATGCTTATTCCTAAAGGACTAATATACTGTACTTGCTGAAGCTGCAGAATTCAGGAAGACTATATTACCTAAAAGTTAGTTTATTGAGCAAAGATGCAGTTACATAATTTTTAAAGGAAGAGATTCATTAATTTACGTTTGTATTCATTCAAAATAATTTTTTATGTTCATGACAGGTGGTTTAAGGTCAGCAAATACAGTTCTGCAATGAAAAGTCAGAGAACGTGAGTCCCAGTGGAATGATCCACAGAGTGAACTGTGTCATTCTCTAGCCTCATGCAGTGATTGTCAGCATCAGTTCACATTGTTTGAAAGAAGAACGTGCTTATAAAATGAAAGCTGGCACACAGGTACTAGAGATTGTTATTCCCACATTCCCGGCCTTTTCTCTTGATGCTACTATTTTTCCTGTTAATCCAGACAGCACCCATTTCTCTCTCAGTATAAAGAGCATCTGCAGGGATATGGCTGGGGCATCCCTGCCAGTGCTGTTTAACTAAGTCTCACAGGAGGAAGGGTGTGGTTCAAGAGCTGAATTTAACCATATGGATAACAATGATTCGAATGTCATCTGTCATCGTAGAGCAATGATTTATCAGAGAGATTCCAGGCCCCTTTTTCTTTTGTATTCAGAGTAGAAGCAAATTTGCATATCATTACCCTTTGCTACATTCTACCTTCCTTAGCCATTAGCTATTACTCTCAGAGTGATCCTGGCTGCTTTTACCCGGAGGAAACTGGTAAAACTGTTTAAAATACAAATGTCAATACCCACTCCTGGAGATTTGAATGAAGTGGGTTCAGGGTAGGGCCCAGATGATCCCCAGGCAGCCAACAGATGTACCGGGAAACAGGTCCCCTTATAACCATTGCAGAGTCTGATCTCAGAAGATTGATAAAAATGGACCTACAATTTATGCACAACTCCATTTATGGATCTAGGTTAGTGATAAGACCCAATTCTCTACATGTATTTTTTCTCTACTACTTTATGAAGTTTGCTAAGTACTTTATCTCTGTAAAAGAACTGACTCAAATAGCACCATCTTACACAACTCCCTCCTCCACCCCCCGCCCCCAGATATTATACCTTCAGAACCCTTTTTTTTTTTATCTGATTTAGACCTCTCATGTGTAAAGCTTTTATTTGCTAAATGTATTTTGGGGTATGTATAACAGTAAATGAAAGTTGAATTTGAAGGAAGTATTTTCATCTTAAAAAACAGATTTTTGTTTTCAACATAGAGTTATATTTTGCTAGAGTTTCCTCAGCTATGCCACGGAGGACGTGGTCCGAGTTCACCATTCACCATATTCTCTCTTGTTCGCGTGCAGTTGGCTTTCATTCTGTGTTGGGAGATCATATGAATGATCTCATTAATGATTTGAGGAAAAAGTTCAGGGAAGATATATTTTACTTCTTTAGTTTATTGTAGTGAACCTATGCATTTTACCTGCAGAGATTAATGTAATGCATTTACATTAACTTGACAAGGTATAAGCCAGTTGGAACTTACCATGTTTCCAAAGCAAGACCTCACAATCTTTCTCTGAGACAGATATTACTGCCAGTCCCATCTACCCATGGAAACCTGGCTCCACAGTGGTTCTCTAGAAAAGCTCACACAAAGTTCTAACCCACCACCTCCCTGACTGACTTTTCCTGCAGACCCATAGAAGAACAGGACAAGCACACACATGTATTTGGGGGAGCAGGCAGTGCCCGTCTTCTTTCTTCTCTTCCTTGCCTTTCCTTCATTTTCTATGAGTCCAGGAAAGTCATCTGCAAATGCATCTACTCACTTTCTCGCCTCTAGGCAGGAAAATGCTCCTATAAGTGGAACAGTCTAAGTGGAGTTAGGAAAGGCTCAGGTCTTTAGCCTTCGAATTTCTCTTTAATATCTGTCTAGGGACAAACACACGATCTATATCTTTTTCTCAATTTTATTCCACAGCAGTGTCAAAAACTACTACTACAATGGTAAGAATCTAACTTAGTTTAAAAAATAGGCAAGGCATGATCCATAGAAGAACAGGAAAAAGCACACGCATGTCATTGGAAATAAATGATAGGTTTGGTCACAGTTTGAAATCAATTAAGAATAGTTAAACACCATATAATTACACTGATTCCCTGGGTCCTCCAAATACAAGCCACACGAGCCAACCCAAAACTGGAACTCACATTTCCCTAAGAACAAACAGTGTTAACATTCAAATGGTAACTCCACTTAAATAACTACTAATAAAAGCAGTATTCGCCTAAATCCCAAATGCTTAATAACATATAGCGTAGACCTGCCCATCTGAGCTAAACTAATACCTACTATGTATTATGACCTTTCCTATCACATTTTATTATGTGATTGTTCTTAGTGAAATTTCTCTTATGTGCCTATGCCTTTCAAACTGCAGAGGAGAATAAAAAAAAATGACAGGAAAAGGTCACACCACTGCATGGTGTGTGGCTCCAATTTCAAGGGAATATGAAATTCAGGTACCGAGGAGCTCTGGGTCGCGTCCATGAAACCATCAGGAGAAGGCAGCAGCCTTTAATGATCACAGGCCTCTTTGTTCAATTGAGTGTGACTAGATGAAGCAAGAATTCAAACTGAGACTCAGCGGTGAACTGTCTGCTGATTGAGATGTAGCTCAGCCAGAGGAAAATGCTCCCGAGGGATTGCCATTCTACTGAGAAGGCAGGAGCTACAGCGGATTTCAGGCCTGGCAGTGTTCAATTTAGGTGCAGTGTAGAATTCTAATTCAGTAAATAAGGCGTTTTTAAGGTGCTCTCCTTTTGGGTCTAGTAGATATTCCAAAAGTAGTTTAGGAAATATTCCTTACTTCTCTGAAATCTCAACAGAAAAGAGTTATTTTATCTTACCCGCTAACTCTATCTAGATTTCTAAATAGTACATATCAGTTAAATCAAAGCAGATAAATACTGGAGTAGAGCCAAAGAGATAACAGTATTCAACTCATTTTTGTGTGCATGTATTATGTAAACATAATAAAGCTACATTTTTACCATGCCGCCTAAGGTTGGATTACATCTGATCCAATTTGTCCATTTCACAGATAAGCAAGCTCAGTGCCTACAGTACCTTGTAAGTGGCACAATAACCCTCACAATTCATGTGGCTTTCCTGCCACTCTAAGGTTTACCATTATACCATGATGATAGGCAAGAAAGTTCTAGAAATACAAAGTTAGAAAGCACACATATCAGCTGTTTCAAAGGGTTGTCTCTGACAAGTAGCATCACCTTACTAGAAATACAAATTCTCAGTTCCCAGCCCAGAAGTACTAAATCAGAAACATTGGGGAAGACACCCAGAAATCTATCTTTAACAAGCCCCCATCCCCCACCATGACTCTGACACACACTGAAGTGTGAGAACTAGAAATACTAATGCTTACAGCACAATCCTGCACACCTTACACCTTCTTTATCCCATATAGACTTTAGAATTAGCTTGTCAAATTCTTTCAAAGGAAACTATTGTGGAGAGATTTTAAATTCGGGCATTCAATCTACTAACTTTTTTATATTTGGTCTTCCTATCTAAGAACAGGAGAAAGTTTCTCAATTTAAATATTTGTTCGTGTTTTTCGATTAAGTTATATCATGTTTCTCCTTAATATTCCTGCTCATATTCTGTCTAATTTGTTCCCATGTGCCTTGTTCCTTTGTTTCTCTTTAAAATTATATTTCCTATCAGTTTGCTCTGGTTTACTGAAATGCTATTTTTGTTTTAAATATATCTTTATTTTTGAAAGTATTAAAAATGACCCCTTGTTCCCTGCATTGACCCCCTCCACCTTCCTTCCAAACCCTCCCCAGGCCTTCACCAAATTATTGTCTGTGTCCCTGGGTAATGCATATATGCATGTAAACTCTTTGATTAATCTCTTCCCACCCTCACCCTCACCCCCTGCCTTCCCTCTGAGATTTCTCAGTCTGTTGCATGCTCCCATGTCTCTGGATCTATTTTGTTCATTAGATTCCACATATAAGTGAGGTCATGAAGTATCATCTCACACCTGCCAGAAAGACTACCATCAGCAAAATCAACAAACCACAAGTGCTGGCGAAGATGGGAGAAAGGGGAACCCTAGTGCACTGCTTATGGGAATGCAGACTGGTGCAGCCACTCTGGAGAACAGTGTGGAGTCTCCTAAAAAAATTAAAAATGGAACTCCCATTTGACCCAATGATCCCACTCCTAGGAATATATCCTAAGAATACCAAAACACCAGTTAGAAAGAATGTATGCACCCCTATGTTCATAGCAGCATTATTTACAATAGTTAAGGTCTGGAAATAGCCCAACTACCCATCAGTAGAAGAGTGGATAAAAAAAGCTGTGGTACGTTTACACCATGGAATACTATGCAGCTTTTAAAAAGAAGGATCTCTTATCCTTTGAGATAGCATTGAGGGGGCTGGAGAATATTATGCTAGGTGAAATAAGACAGTCAGTGAAATGCTTTCTACATACTGATCTTAAACACAGAACCCTTTCTGAAATATTTAATTCAAATAATTTATCTGTATGCTGGCTAAAAATCTAGTGCTATGCAAATTAGAAACTATGATAACAGAAATGATGTCCTGTGCCTGATTTTAAAAGGACTACTTCTAAGATAATCAACCATGCTGAGTACTGTGAGCTATAAGTTTGGAGGGGCATGCCCTTTTTTGAGTGAAATTAGTTCTTATTGATTCCTTTTAAAGAATTTTATCATAAATGATATTTTATGTCAAATACATTTTTTTCTGGATCTACTGAGGAAATTATGTTTTTATATGTGCTACTGTTATAAATATTTTTCTTGCATTCCAGAAATAAACCTAACTTGGTAATACTATGCTATGCTTTTGTAATTAGATTCATTTTGATACTCAGGTTCTTCATAAGAAAGAAAGGATATGCTGATGAAGACTCTTCCTCTTTCTCCATTTCCTCTCCTTCCCCTTTGCTTTCTAAAGAGCTTATGTTATATTGGAATTACCTGAGCTTTGAAAAATTTTATGTTATTTATATGAAAAGTCATGTGGGAGAATTGTTTTTTTTGCAGGACTATTTCAAACTACTGATTCTATTTATTTATTTACTAATAGATTATCCAGGATTTCCAGTTCTTCTTTGAATAACTATAGGAATATACTTTCTTTAAATTTTATGATGTTTCTAAATTTTCAACTGTATTGCCAAACAGCTGTTTATATTTTCTTAACTTTTGAGAAACAGCTCCATTTTTAGTTAAGTACTCTTTCTTACTTCTTAACATTACTTATTTGTGCTTTTTTGGTCCATTGTAATGCTAGATTCCATTTTGAGAATAGATTTGAAAAATCAGTATATGTGAAATGTATACAATTTTTTAAGTTCAATGTAGATGTAGAAAGTATGAAAAAATTTGGTAAGCCTGCAATTGGCTCCTTCTTCAGAATATTTATGTATATTCTTTCCAATGTTTGACTTACTCTTAGAGTAATCACACTGCTAACTTAGGAGAGAAATAAATTTTATGACATGTGGTGTTATTTATACATGAAATGTATTTGGCACTTCTAGAAATACAAGAGTGAGCAAAAGTAGGTTTATAGTTGTGAGTATGTGAAACGGAGTTTATTCTTATTTTATTATTTATTGTATTACTTATTTTTATTATAACTGTAAACCTCCTCTTATCAACCCCATATATTGCTAAGAATAAACTTCTACCCAAGACTTAGTAACGAATGAAATTCATAGGAGACAAAAACAGGCCTGGGGAGTAAAAGTCCCCAAGAGTATCTTTTCTGTATCACCGTTTACACCTTCTTAATGAAAACTATGAATTTAAATTAGACCATTTAATAGATGTGAATTAAAAAAATGGAAATTAAAAGTGCAGGTTAGAACAACATTGTTTGCATAAGAGCTAAAATAGAAAAGTGATTAAAAAGGCTCCCTAGGATTACACCATGGATAAAGAATTGCTCAATTACTCATACAGATACCTATATAGCAATGTACATTTTCATAAATTTTAAACACTTAAAAGCTACCTTTTTTGGTAACAGAATGGTACAATACCTAGGTAAATTCCTTCAAACCCAACAAAATGCAAAATTTTATTAATTTTCTGCGATAGTTATTTTAATTGAATAATTATATTACTAATTCTCAAATTCTGAGGAGTGAAATTGTACAATGGACATCTCCCATTATTTAAAATTACCCCCTTTTCTATCCCATACCTCCAATTTAGATTATTAGTTCATTTCCAAATTAGATTTACTTTGTTTAGAGTTTTAAGGGAGAGTTATAAATTATATCACTAAGCTGAAAAAACAGTGAGGCAAAATGTGTCTACCACACAGGATAATCTATATTCTATGATATCTTCTCAACCTCATGCTCATAGATTCCTGGCTCACCTGAAGAATGATTTAGTCAATTTCCAAAAGAAAGAGAGCTCAAAACTGAATCTATTCACTCAAATCAATGTTACCAGGCACCTGTTTATGGAAATATTTATTAAATAAATCGTAAATGTTAGGATACAAAAGGAGAAATATCTTTACCAAGCTTCTATGGACCACTTCCTCGTTAACTTTCACATTTTCACTCACTCTGAAGAAATAAATGTATGTTTATGGATTAGAACATTCAGTCCTGTGTAAAAGAAAAACTCCACACTCTCAGTTTAGTATAACCTCCTTCCCTGGTTTGGTCTGTCTTACTTCACCCTGGGAAGCCCGTGGGTATAAAGGCACGTGATCCCTTTCTCCTCTAAATGTCCTATAGTCACCTAGAACTGACCCTTAGTCTGCTACAGAAAATGCTGATAACTGATGCTTACAACCTTTACCTCAGTTAGTTCCTGCATCTGAATATACAGGTCAACGTTATTCTGCTGGTATCACCTTGCCTCTGGAAACATTGCCCTCTTATGTGGGGTCCCTTTCAAAATATCTTAGAGCTGACTGCATTTTGCAGGGTCTATGTTGCGTTCCCTGAATCCTTAAGCATCCTTTGTTGGTCTTCAGTCACAAAGCAGACAGTGAACTAGCCATTTCCCTGAGTCAGATAGCATTCCCTGAACAAGTCCATCTCCAGAACACTCCAGCCAGACTCCACAAATGTTTATCTTGGACTTTTCCTCACACAGCTGAAAGTGATGTAGGTTCATCTACAAAACACTATAAACAGGAAATTCCCCTGAAATAAATCCATGCTCTACAATCGATACAACTTTCAAACTAACCTCATTTATGTCCTGAGTTGGTAATAAGCCAAGGGTCACAAACCAGTTTTAAAATATTTCATCCTATACTACTTAGGGGATGTAGCACTCATTTACCTTTCTGCACCTCTGGGATTTCTGACAAAATTTTTAGACAACCAGGATAATCTCATTCAACATATTTGTATATATAGACTAACTTTTCCAGAATGGAGATGAAAAATAACCCTAATTTTCTTCTGCAAAAGAGGGAAGGTAAAGTAAGAGAAAATAGCTTTGGATTTTACAAAGAAAAATGGCAAAAGAAGTGATTAAATTCCAGTATAGATTACATGTAGTGTAATGGTTCTGGACCACTTCCATTTGGAGATTTCACAGATAATAGATGTAACATGCATTTGTTCTATGTAGATGTGATCTGTTCTATCTGATCCCTCAAAATCCCTATGAATATGGCACAATAAATACCCGTTTATTGTACAAGGAAACAGAGTCCAAGATGTGTTAGTTTCACCACAGGAAAATGGTAGATCACATTTCACATCCAGGTCGGTCAGAATCCAGAGCCCAAGCATTTCCAGGGGCAGTTTTTCTAGTCAGTACTTATGTATACAGCAATGAAAAGAGAAATGAAAGGCCCTGCTTAATCTTCTTAAATTCTTAAGATTTAGGTTAGTACAGTCAATTTTTAGTATTAATGTGACTCCTATTGTGCCACCAGCAATTTTTCATCTAGGCATTAGTTTGTCTTTTTTTAAAAATATATTTTGTTGATTTTTTACAGAGGAAGGGAGAGGGATAGAGAGTTAGACACATCGACGAGAGAGAAACATCGATTAGCTGCCTCCTGAACATGTCCTACTGGGGATGTGCCCGCAACCCATGTACATGCCCTTGATCAGAATCGAACCTGGGACCCTTCCACTGAGCCACCCATTAGGACACTAGTTTGTCTTTAAACAATGTAAAGTGTTAAGATTGAAAAATTATTATCCAAGATTGAAATGGGTTAATTAAAGAAGGCTATTTGGGTGATAAGAGAAATCTCAATATGAATGACCCCCCAATGCAGGTATTAAATTTTTAAAACTGTTTATTCTAATGTGTGGAATCCAATGAATATATATGACATATATTAATATATATTGTAGAGAATACATATATATATGTATATATGCATGTATGTGCATGTGTGTGTATATAGAGAGAAAGAGAGAAAGAGAAAGCAGACACAAATATGTAAGAGAATATGCATTTGCACAATGGATCAGAAACTAGTTTGTCTTTAAACAATGTAAAGTGTTAAGATTGAAAAATTATTATCCAAGATTGAAATGGGTTAATTAAAGAAG
>NW_006284244.1:1176712-1177101 GCF_000327345.1 Myotis davidii
CTGACTAAGGCTATGAAATTAGTCAACTAACATAACTTAAATACTTGTCAGAGCCAAATGATCTCAGAGAGCTAGACTAGTGTATATATTTGACCTGTCCAGAAACCTCCACTCCCATACCACCGTTATGAGAATGAAAATGAAAATCTGTTTAGCATTTGGCGGGTGTCAGATCACTAACTCACATGTTTAGATCATCTTTTCAGTTGTTGCTCTGGTATGTAACTGAGCATGAGAACATAGACTGGTACAATGAGCAGGAGAGAGGTGTTTACTTAGGCCACCTCTAGGTGCCTAGTTATTCTGACCACAAGAAATACTTTTAGATTCCTACTTTGTAACAGGCGAGTAATAGACACATTCTTTGTTTTAATGGGGCTTACATATTA
>NW_006284244.1:1177877-1179959 GCF_000327345.1 Myotis davidii
AGTCTCCGTGGAGCTGCCTGTGCCTGGCTGAGGCCACAGAGAGAGATCCAGAGGCAAGCTGAGCCTTTATTTTATAATCAGAGGTAAACAAGGTAGTGGTTACCATAGTTACACTGTTCTTATGAGTTTCACTTGTTTTTGTTCTTGTTGCACTTCCCTCAGCCCATTAGCTTCCCAGGTAAGATCTAGGGAGCTTCATAAGGTCAAGCCTAATTATGCTTAAGAGGACTGTGCCCTCTAAGCTAGGACTTGTTTGTGACTTTGCCAACAGGTCAGTCCGAGGCTTAACCCTATATTGGCTCCCCACAAGCCTACAGAGGTTTGGATGCACAACATGCCAGTATAGTTGCATTCATAGCCAACAGGGACCCCGGCCAATGGAAGACAGGTTTTGGCAAGAAGCTTTGGGATAAATTATTTTCCCTCCCTCACCCTTTTAAGACCTGTTAGTCCACATGGTCTCCCTAACGATACACAGGGAAACTAAGCATTTGGTTACTTCTTGGTGTGGGTTGATTTCTTAAGATTGTATTTCTTTAAAGTCCCTTTTAGTTTGGTGAAGACTTTACCTAGTTTGCTTTATTAATAAGTTATGTCACACCAATTTCCCCATAACTAAGTCTACCCTCTTGTCTATTATTTATTTTATTTAAAACTATTCATAGAGTGCCTACCATGTGCTCATAACTATTCAGAATGTTGCACCAAAAATAACTGAAAAAGTTTTTGCCCTCATAGAACTTGCATTCTCATGTTAGAGAGTAAAATAAACAAAGAAATACATACACATTTGTTTAGTAACAGCAGGTAGCAATAAGTGATGTGGAGAAAAATAATGCAAGGGTGAGGAGGGATGTGTTGACTAGGGGAGACCTCTTCAAGGATCTGACACTTGACCGTAAATCTGAATGAACTGAGGGAGTAAGCTAATGAATATGTAAGGCAAAGACATTCTAGAGCTAAAGCAAAGAGCCTGTGGCAGGTGCATATGTGGTGTTTTCACAAAAGAGTGAGTTTAGTGAATCTAGGAAAGGAATTGATCAAGATTTGCTCATTTAAGATTGTAAATTATCCTCCAAGGACAAAAAAGAGACAATACAATAATAGCTTGTTTTTCATACAATGAAGAGTTAGTATGGATAAATAGTTGACCATATTTGGTGACTGAGAGAAAATGATAGAGGTATCAAGACAGACTCCAATTTTTTAGGAGTTATTTTCCAAAAAATTAGGAGCATGAAACCCTAATTCCCTAAAAGATGAAATTTCAAAAATGGCACAGATTTCGGATAGAGTATATGTTCACATTGGGAGAATGGCAATATCTAAACATTAATAGAAAGCAGAAGAAAAGAAAGTGTGGTCAACCATGTTAAAAAGACATAATAGAAAGCTTGAAGGTAGCAACTGCATTTCCCAAGTAGGACATTTTTTGGTAACATGGGAAGAAGTGTTTCAATGGAGTAGTGAAATAAAATTTATGACTGCAGTGAATCTAACATAGTATGCAAAATATGCATTGTTTTCTTAGCAAAGGGATTTAATGGTAAGCAGAAAATGTATGTTCCAGATACCTCGTTTTCAATTAATATTATAGTTTTGTAATTATGTTTTAAAAAGAGATAGTATAGATGTGAAGATAAAGATTGGGAAAGAATAAATAAGGAAAAAGTCCCTGAAGATATTGGAAATTATTTAAAATATTAGGGGAGTGAAAGGAAGGAAGCAACCTCTGTCTGGGAGAGTTAACACATGCTTCATGGGTACATATCCTGTGCTATGTCCTATGTTTTTAATTACTTAGTAACTTGTAACATAGTCAAGTATATGTGCCTTTTCATATAAGGATGTGAAATACTACCAGGGAAGGGTCTGGCTTCTGTCATCCTTTGCATACTATATCCAATTCCGCTTTCTCTTGCCTAAACATATCTATTTATGGAATAATGAGAGAATGGAAGAACCATGAATGATTTAAAACTTCTCTGCTTGTAAGTTCTACCCAAGAAAAGATGGCGGCATAGGTTAACGCCGGAGATTGCCGCCTTGAACAACCAATTCAAGTTAAGCTTGAACCAGGGA
>NW_006284244.1:1180276-1185780 GCF_000327345.1 Myotis davidii
AAGTTCTACCCAAGAAGTCTTATTTTCTATTTAAAGATCACATTGCTAGTTGTATGTGTATCTGAGTTCATTTTGCTCAACCATATTAAAGGTTTACTAATGACAAAATGATTAAAGGGCACTAAATTGAAGAAGGGTAAAAAGAAAAGGTAACGTTATTTGTTTATAGGATGGGCAATAAGTGAGTATACTTTTAGACTTTTGTATAACTAGGCTTTTCTGAGAAATACACTGTAGGCCACTGATGGCGAACCTTTTGAGCTCAACGTGTCAGCATTTTGAAAAACCCTAACTTAACTCTGGTGCCGTGTCACATATAGAAATTTTTTGATATTTGCAACCATAGCAAAACAAAGACTTATATTTTTGATATTTATTTTATGTATTTACATGCCATTTAACAAAGAAAAATCAAAAATGAGTTCGCATGTCACCTCTGACACGCGTGTCATAGGTTCGCCATCACTGCTGTAGGCCAATTCATTCATTCAACTACTACTGCTTTAGTAATTTCATAGTAAAAGGATGTGTTTGCAGGAAGATCTTCTTCAAGAGCATTTTCTCTCTGTGTTTTATTTTTAACAAGGGTACCTTCACAACATATTAGTTTCCTCTGAACAAAAGTACCTTGAGCAAAAAAAAAAAAAAAAAAAATGAGGCAATGGTGGGTTAAACTGACTTGTCTTAAAAATTTCAAAGCATCTGTGTTGACTTTAAAACACATGTACATATTATTTGATAACCTCATCAATATAGGACGTCTAATTCTCCTCCCCTAAGTATGAACTGGCCTAAGCAACTCAATTCTAACCAATAGTATGAGGGGGAAGTGATACTGCCTGATGTCTGCTAGGTCATAAAAGGCCATGTTACTTCCACTGGCTCTCTCTTTCTGCTCTTAGGATGGTCTTCTTGAAAGACAGCCACCATGAACTACAGGAGCCAAGCAGCCACATGGGATGTCCATGTGTTGGTGTTCCAGCAGCAACTCCAGCTGAGGTTGCAGCTGACAACCAGATGAACTGCAGGACTTATAATCAAATGAGAGTTAAAGTAATTCTAGCCTTCAACCTTGGCCCAGGCCCTGATGATGCCCAGTAGGCTGTTCCTATGAAACCTTTCCTGCATTGCAAATTCACAAACAAAATCAATTTGTCATAGTTTTAAGCATTGAATTTTAGAGTGTCTTGTCACGCAAAAATAGATATTACAATGACCTTTTATTAACTAACCGAAAGGAATTTTAGAGGCAGGACAGGCAGTTTTAGGGAAAGGGGGTCCATGGGAGAGGAATGCATATGTGATGGCTCCAATGTTTATCTTACTTTCACAGAGGATAGAGAAGTCACAAAATAGGGGGAGAGGGAGAGGGAGGCACCAGGTGGGCTTTGGATTTTGAAACTGATACTTTGCAAAAGAGTGACCAATTAGGAAAACACAGGGTTATAAAATGGGGAAGGGGTCCAATTAGAAGGAGCATAGATAAAGAACTTCCAGCCTTTAAAAACCTTAGAAAAAGGGTCTTAGTTGGTTACCCCCTATGTGGGAGTTTGTATTTGCTTTCAATAAATTTCCACACTTTTACTAACAAGCCCTTTTAGTCTGAGAATTTTATTCTTCAAACTTTGTGAGACAAGAACCCACAAAGAGAATCTGCACCCCAAATTCCACATTACAATACAATGGACTTCATAAGAGGAACACACTATTTTTATGCTTTTGAAATTATTTTTCATGGATCCCTTCTCTATAAGCCTTACACAGTAGTGTATATAAGACCCACTTTTGAGAGAAGTTTAGCATCAGTCTTTACTTTTCTCTAAATTTTTTGGAATATTCATTATTTTTATATATTTTTTAAATTTCTACTTAGTGTTATTTTAATATGTCTTTGATTTTTTTTTTACATATTGCATCCTTCAAAGGGGTTATCACTTCTATTGCACTGACATATATATATATATATCAGAATTAAATATGGAGAAGCTGCCCTAATTTATTTTGATTTCTGAGAAAAGAATTTGTGGTCAAAATAATTCAAGAATTGCTCAGACACTGTATATTAAGCAGTCCCTCAATGGAGCTGGCTATTTGAAGGACCTCCATGAAATTTTGTGTCCTATTAAAAACCATCTTTTTCTACCAATATTAAAGCATATAGTACATTTTCTTATTGATGTCATTTCAGCCTTATTCTCTCTTGGTTATCAGCAAGTTTTTACTCTCACATTTATGTATTTCCATAAAGGTATATGCTTTTCAGGAACTACATTTTTCTTCTTCTGCCTTTGCTCTTATGAAGTCTGCTTTTGAGCATGAAATATCATAGCATATTGTCATTTTCCAAACTCGATGTCCACTTCACAAAGCCACAGTGATAGCAATAAGATTAATATATATATATATACATATACATGAAGTTTACTTATTATCCATCCTTTGTATGTTTGTATATAGATACTGAACCCATGAATATACTGAAATGAGAAGCATTTTAAGCCATGGTCCTGAAACCCAATTTTAACTCAAGCATGACATTTTCAAATACAGATAGCTCCTTGGAGATTTTGTTTTCTCTTCTGTAGTCCCAAAGCTCTAGGATAATCTGTTATGAAATTGATATAATAAAAAATTTTATTTGATTTATTGGGTTTCAAGATTTAGGATTCAGAATACTAAAAAGAACACTATTAGTTTCATGTTTTTCTTTCTTTGCATGTTCATATCCCTATCTGTAATCAAAAGTTGTAATTACATTATTTTAACAGTTATTATACCTATGCAAATTCTTTAATGGATGCATATGCAATCTCTCCTAAAAGATTATCAAACTTAGGCAAAGCAACCTTGTATTAATAGCAGAGCCACCCTTTGTCTCCATACTGTCTTGTTTTTTTGTAGAGCATCTATGAATGAAGAAAACAGCATAGCCTAAAGAGACCTATAACTTATTTTGATAAAATCTAGAGTAAATTAAATTGTTTTATAATTCAATAAATAATTAGCTGAATGGAAGGGTGAAAGAGTAAACATAATAAAACACATATAGTAGCCCAAAATAATAATCCAACATTATTCTTATGTAAATTTCTAAAGAAAATGTTTTTCCAGAGGTTTCTCTGAATATAAGAAAATTAATTAGTACAAGAAATATTTATTGGTTATCTATTCTCACAGTTTTAGGCAGAGGAATTAGAATAGTGAATAGGAAAAAAAAATATTTTTAAACCCTGTCATTCTTAGAATACATTCCAGTAAGAGATATAGAGCTTATGTGTATAAATGAGGAAACAACATAATTTTAGGAAATATTAATTGCTAAGAGAGAAAAACAGGTAAAGAATTAGTAAAATTAGGTAAAGAATTAGTAAATGATCAGGACCTAGCTTAGCAGTTGTACATGGGGTGGTGAGAGACACAGAATAGTGAGATGATAAGATGATATTGAATTTTCTTGAGAAAAATGAGTGAAACCAAGCCATGCAAAAACCTGGAAGAATAGCATTACAGGTGAGAAATAAAGGTATTCAAAAGACTCAGATATTGAATACAAGCAATATTGTGAATACTGAAGAGACCTAAGAAAAGCTAGTTTGGCTGCAGAAATAAAAGCCAGGAAAAAACTTAAAACACATCATAAAATTGTGCACAGAGCTTGGAATGAGAAGTCTCTGTTAAATCCTGGCACCACTGTTGCATGACCGTAGGTCCCTCTGAGCTCAATTCTTGAATATGTCAACTGGAACTAAGCACACCTGCCTCAAATCACCAGCGTGAGTATTGAATGATTAATACATTGAAGGACCGCAGAGCACACGTATCCTCCGCTGCTGCACTGGGGGCAGATGAAGACATGGCTTTAGGCGGGAAGAGATTATATCTCACCTTGTAGGCCGTATAAAAAGTTTGCATTTTATTCTCAATGTGATAAGAACATTAGAGAATTACAAGCAGGTGGCAAGTATGAACTGATTTATATTTTGAAAAAAATAAAATTTGGCCCTAGCGGGTTTGGCTCAGTAGATAGAGCATCAGTCTGTGGACCAAAGGGTCCCGGGTTCAATTCCAGTCAAAGGCACGTACCTTAGTTGCAGGCTCCTCCCTGGCCTGGGCCCTGGTCAGGGCTTGTGCAGGAGGCAACCAATCAATGTGTTTCCCTCATATTGATGTTTCTCTCTGTCTTTCCCCCTCTCTTCCACTCTCCTTAAAAATCAGTGAGAAAATATCCTTGGGCAAGGATTAACAACAACAACAATAATAAAAAATAAAATAAATAAATAAATAAAAATTTGTCAAGTGTGGGTTGGAGCATGAATAGAAGCAAGGAAGCCAGTTAGAAGACTTTCAATAATTTCAACTTAAAGGAGGAGGAGCTGTGCTACAGTGAAACTAAAGTGCTCTTTTAGTTTAGGTTTGATTGACCATAAATTGACTCCAGGCCTAAAACATCTCTTGGGCTTGGGGCCAGATGGAAAACTACCAATCTTTAAAGTATAAGAAAAATACCTTGATTTTAGTCCTACATCTACACTGTTTTAACTTGAGTGAGTTGTTTGCTATCTTTAAAATTTTACATAAAATCAGTCACTAAACTCGATAATAATGGAGATTACTCTGGTTCTATAAACTTATAATCAATTTTATATGGAGTTTTAAAAATTTAATATGAAAAGGGAAATAAAATGCTACATATTACATTAAAAACTTTTAAATTGTCCACGTAAATTATCTCTTATTTCAAATAAATTTTTTATGTGTGAAATAAAAACATTTGATGTCAAATAATTATTTTTAATAGCCTAAAATTTTTCATTTTTAATAAAGTATGCATAATTCCTTAATTTTAGGGTCATGGGTTAGGATAAGATACTAAACATTTCCAAACTTTGCATTTAATAAGTTGCTCAATTATTTTCAGAACTATAGATAATGTCTAAATATATCTTCCGACTAAAATCATCAAGATTTCACTAAAATATCTATTTAAATATATTCCTGTAGATCACAGTCTCTCACTAGCATTTATTCTATCTCTGCTTCTCCTCTGTCAGCTATTCCACTCTTTCTTCTTCATTTAGTTCCCCATCTCTTGAATATCCCTGTCTCTAGCCAAATACCAACGCTTCTATATCAATTAATTCCCTCTTGCTTTTTCTTAAGGTATCTCATGCTTGTTAAGCATTAGGGCACTTTATGGAAACAAATAGTCACTACAACCTTAGTAATAAAAGTAATTAAAGAACACCCATGTCTTAGAGTTATAATTCCTTCTGAGGCTTTAAATTTCCTGGTTATTTTTATTAAACTTTAATATTAAGAATATTTTTCACAAAAATATAGCCATGTTTCATACTTTATGTTTTACCAAATGATAACATTAAAAATTGTAGCTATAAAAATTTTAGGCCTGGACACTAATTATTTAAACTATTGTGTTGTCTGTGAACATTTAATCAAGGAAACTAGTATTATGTTAAATTAATCTGTGTAATATTTACTTAATA
>NW_006284244.1:1185829-1192207 GCF_000327345.1 Myotis davidii
ATAAAAATACAGAATTCATTTTCTTCCAATAGTATCATACATGTTCAGGGTGTTAGGAAGTATAAAATAGTTAGCTTTTTTGGATCTAATGTACATTTCACTTCTTTCCTGTTTTATCATTTTTATCACTTTATAAAGAAAAATGATAATAATTAAAAGCTACTGCTATAGTTAACAAGTACATTTTTACAGAAATATTCTTGATTGTTTGATAATATATTTAACCAAAAGTGTTCTTGGAGAAAATACAAGATACTGATTTAGGTTGTTTTATTGAGCAGGATGCAAGGGTGATTCCTTTCCCAGGTTCTTGTCCATATGGATTTGAAGAATGAAGCCATGGACAAAAGGTGGTAGGTGAGAAGTGCAGAAACTTTAATGCAAGCAGATACTATCTCTAAAACTATAATCCTAAATTCCTCAATCCTAATACTCTGTCCCTCCTGGCACACAGGGACATAGGAGTCCCCTAAGAAGGGTGGCCACTGCTTTCTTTGTCTTGAAGCATTAGATAGGCTGTAGTTCTTTGTCTGAACATGATCCTTTCTAATTGGATTCTTCCTGAACTTAGGACCCCCATGCTTTCCTCATTGGTCACTCTTTGGCTAAGGCCAAAGCCCACATGGTGCCCCCTTATTCTGTCTTTTCTTTGTCCTTTATATATTCATCTTATTTGTTCAAATTGGAGTTACTTTTGATCTTTCTTATGGTACCTAGCAACAGTATCCTGCCAAACCTTGAAACTGAAACTGCTGGCTTCTCTGTTCAAAAGAGTAAAGTGGCCTCTTTTTTTTTTTTCCTTTATTCTCTTGGCCAGAGATTTATTGCCCCAGCTGCTCAGGCCAGAGATATCTCTGTCTTTGGTTTATGGCTGTTTTAATTGCTCAGGCCAAGATGCCTCCATCCTCTCTGGACCCCCTCCCTTTCTGTCTTAAGCTAGCTAGTCAACCCTTTCCAATACCATCAACACTTAAAAATGACTGCAAAATAAAATTTATGAGAAAAGAAATGGGTAAGCTTCGTTTCAAAAACATTTCAAAAGTTCTTTGAATATCATTAGAATAAGTATTTTTGATAATGAAAAGATGGAAAAGAAACAATTCATTTTTAAAGTGCTTCTGAGCTAAAATAATACCATTACTATGATACTCCATAGAATATTTGAATTTCTATGTTCTTTGAAATTTCAATATAGTGAAGAAAAATCACTTAAATGGAGTCTATTATCATGTTATCTTAAATATGATGAGGCAATTTTGTTCCTTACCAGAATAGAATATTTCTGTGTATAGTACCATATCTTATAATAAAGGGATATGAGTACCCTCTCACTTTTATGTATTTTCTTTCTTTGTTAAATTAGACTATACTATAACCAGGTATGAGAAGAGGAGGCTCCAATGCAATTTTGTTAAATGATAAAACAAAGGCATCCAGTTCTTCTATGTTTCAATGGTGGGAAGATACGGGAGAATAGTAGAGGAATGTTTGCTGGGCTAAAGAAAGTTTGGGGAAAAAATGGAGCTAGGTTTTATCTACATGACTTATAAAATATTCTCCACTCAATGTTTTGAAAAATTGGCTTTAGAGGTCCACCTGTTTTAGAAATAAAGGCAAAAACAGTTGCGATTACATGTTTGGTGCCTCTTTTACCTCATTTCTCATGAAGATTCTTAAAATGTTCTCTTCCATAATTTAGTTATCAAGTTAATTTGTAACTGTTTAACAGGGTAGCATGTATAAGGTAATCACTTATGGTTCATGATATATGAGGGAAGTTTGATTTCAAGTTGTAATAATATTTAAGCTAATTAAAGACTGGAGAGTAATCTATTGAAAACCATAATTCTTACTTATGCTCATTCTCCAAAGATGTCAAATTACAAGTATCCAACAGTTTGGCAGATAGTCTTTTAAATCAAAACAATTATTATCCAAAACACAGAAATTATATGAAAATGAAATACTCCCAAACCATGCACTTCCTTAAGTTGGTACTTAGTTTTACCTGTATAATGAAATTCTCTGATGAGAGTATAAATGGAAGGTTTGAACATGTGTTCACATGGGGATAAAGACCTGTGGATTCATTTAGGGTAAAGAAAGTGGAAAAACATTTTACTTTTAAATTGATGTTTCGTAAGTTGTCACCTTTGCTTGAATAGAAATTACTAAAACATTTATAGCATAAGCTTACACTAAGGTGCAAGATTCAGAGTATATTTTGAAATAAAATAGGGAAAAAGTTACTGTATTATTCTTCAATTAATGCCACAAAATTGTATATATGCAAATATCTAAGGTCTAAAGCCTTCTTATAGACTATAAGATTTAGAAAAATACACGTATAAATAATCCTTGTTCAACACCTAACACTGTCAAAGAAAAAAATATTCCCAGATACAGTTAAACAGACAAGAAAGGCTTCAGTTCAAGGCTATTACAACAGGTGAGAAAAGTCAGACACAGTTTGAGCTTCACTCCACTAAGACAAAGTTCATGAGAGTTTTTAAGAGCCAGTACAGGAGGGATCTAGGTCATCTGTGTTTTCTAAATGGCCTAACCCAAGGGAAAATTAAGCTGCCTCTTCTTGACAGGAGGCAGTTTTACAACTTGGAGCAAGGGGCCCACAAAAGGGAGGCTCCTACCGATCACAGAGCCGTGAGGTGCTAGCTTCCTTGGTAATTACATTTCAAAGTGTCCTTGAGAAAGACAATCATGGGTTATAAAACTGGCAAGGAACTTTTCAAAAAGATTTACATCTCAAAGGGGCAGAAAAGGAATTGAAAATTTTCTAAGTCCAAGTCTCTAAGAAAAAGGAGGTCATGGCCTAAGTCAGAAAGGAGCCTGTCTAAAGTTTAGTCAAGGCAAATGTCTAGCTCATCTTGGTCAGCATGCACACATGTATGCACATACATGTTATCACATACTAGCATAATAACGGTGAGGATTAAAAAATGAAATAAAAGTGCTTCAAGAGCCAAGAGAACAGTTGTCTTTTGTTAACTAATTATTTCTACTCTCATAGAAGTTGCAGAGCATAAAATCAACATATAGTAATGAATGGCATTTCTCTATACTAACAACAAAATATCTCTGAAAAAATTAAGAAAACTATCTTATTCACAACAGCATCAAAAATAGTAAAATACATATTTAACCAAGGGGTTGAAAGATCTGTTCAATGAAAACTACACGAGCTGATAAAAAAAATTTGAAGACAAATTGAAAGATATCCCATGTTCATGGATTAACAAAAACATGAACATTCTCATGGTTAAGAATTAACATTATTAAAATGTCCATACTACCCAAGCCATCTATAGATTCAATGTAGTCCCTATCAAAATTTCAATTGCATTTTTTACAAATAGAAAAAAATAATCCTAATATTTGTATGGAACCATACAAGACCTCAAATAGCCAAAAGCAATAATAAGAAAGAAGGAAACTAGAGGTATCACACTCTCTGATTTTCAACTATATTACAAAACTATAGTAATTAAAACACAAGGAAAAATGTAAACAATACTGGTATAAAATTAGACAAACAAATGAAACAGAATTGAGAGCCCAGAAATAACCCCTACATGTACTACAGTCAAGTAACATTTAACAAGGAAGTCAAGAGTACTCAATTTTCAACAAATGGTGTTGGCTCATCTGTGCAACTTCCTGCAGAAAAATAATCTTGAACCTTTATCTTGTATGAATCACAAAAATTAACTCAAAATTGATTAGAAACTTACACATAGGACCTGATACTATAAAACTCCTAGAAGAAAATGTAGAAGAAGATCCTTGACTTTGGTCTTGGCAATAATTTTTTGGATATAACACCAAAAGTACAAGCAACAAAGCAAAAATCAACCTGTGAGACTTTAAAGTTCTTTCAATCCTCCAAGTAATGTGTTAGATAGAAATTAGGAAAGCCATTGCTAAACTGCAGGTTCATTTTCCTGAACAGTCCATTTTTGCTATTAATAGACAGTGTTCCAGGTATTGAAAGCCTTTAAAAATCAATGAATATTGTTCCTGTGTTATTGCCAGGCTTCAGACCACATAGCACTACATCACAGATTTTCAATAAGGTGGTAATTGTGGACAAAATTGCAATGACAATATTCTCAGTAGTGATGTATTTTCATAATGTTTACACTCACTGAGAATTGTTTCAACTCCATTTTTTAAGGTAGGGCTGAGAAATAGGAAATTATGGGTTGAAGTGAATGGGCTGTTAAGATTTTATGATAATAATCAGCCTAGTTCCTTTTAAGGGGCAGAGATTTGTCAATATTAAAAATAGCTTTGGCTAAGAGAACCTGATTATCTTTTGGGCATCCCATGGCTTGAGTAAGGAAGTGTTTATTTTTGACTTTCTTTATGAAATGTAAATTGTGAAATGCACTTATCTATACCATCATTGGAACTTAAATAGTATGCGCATCTTAGAAGGCACTAGACCCCTGTAGATTTTATCAGTTTATCTCTAGAAGGATGACACAGGAAAGCCAAAGATGGAAAGACTATAAGAAACATACTATGAATAATTATGTTTCTCATGCTTGGAAAAATATTGGGTATATAAAAAAAATTTTAAAGTGTCTATTACTCATGATCTTCTCAGGAACAGGCTTCTCTTTCCAATTATTAAGCCTCCCTTTTCCTGATTTATTACTTTAACTCAAACTAAGCTTCTTGTTTAAATCTACCTTATAAGCCACTGACAGTGTTGATTACTCACTTCTTCCTAAGCATTTTCTTTCCCATTTTTCGGATACAACCATATTGATTTTTCTCTTTAAATAGTAAATACTCCTCTTCCTCATTTTAAGTCTTGACCTTGTTTATCAGGTTATTAAATGCTTATGTTCCTCAAGTTTAGGTCCTAGAACTTCTTTTTATTCTATTTACTATTATCAAGACATCAACATCTACCTATAAAACACACATTACATAAATGTTTATCCCTATCCCAGAACTTCCTATTAACACTAGACTCAACTAATTATTGGATATCTTCTCTTGAATGACTCACAGGCAACTTACATTCTATGATTTCAACCATAAGTTTGTGATCTTACCTCCAAACCAAATCTCATCAATTCCAGTGATATTCACCTCACTAAGTGGAATCTCACTTAGTACTGTCATTTGTCAGTCTTTCTCTCCTCTTGCTAATTTTTTGTATTTGATTTATCACCAAATATTGCCAATATTATATCTAATATCTTGGCTCTATTTAATTGATACCATTTCCATCAAAGTCATCCTAGCCAATCTCTCTTCTGATTTATTAAAATAGTCTCCACTATTAACAGCCACATTTCCACTGTTCTTTCAAGCTCTTCTCTACAACGCAACCAATGTGATTATTCTAAATAATGCCAGTATCTTCCTTAAATCCCTTCAATGGCTCCCCAGTGGGGCTTATTCAGGAAAATAGAAAATAGCAGTATTTCAGAGACTCACTTGAGAAAACTGGGTATGCCCATGTTTGAAAGCAAAAAGAATAAAAATTGGCATAATCCAGGGTCTAATCTCTACAGGTAAAAAGCATTATCTTCAGTACTGAGTAAACAAAAGGAAAAACTTAATATACAAGAATTTAAGGGCCCTGCTTAAGCCTCTAAAAGGATGCTTTTTTTTAGCAGGTACAGAGTGGCAGAGCCTAATGGCAGAACCTAATCCAAAATGACAGGACTATGTCTTAGTTTGTTCTGACTGCTACATCAAAAATAGCATAGATTGGGTATTTTATAAACTAGAGAAACTTATTTCTCAATTTTGGAGGCTGGGAATTCCAAGCTCAGGTTGTAGAAAGATCCAGTGTCTGATAAAGGCATGCTTTCTGGCTTCTAGACCACTGTATCCTCACATGGTGGTAGGGTGAAAGAATTTCAACACATGAATATTGGATAGCGGGACACAAATATTCAGTCGATTGCATTCTTCTTCTAGTCCTTCAAAATTTATGTCCTTCTACATGCAAAACATAGTCATTCCATCCCAATAGCCCCTATATTCTTAACTTGTTCCAGCATCAACTCAAAAGTCTTAACTCCAAAATCTCATCTAAATATTACCTATATCAAATATAGGTAAGACTCAAAATACTTACTATTCTGAGGCAAAATTCCTCTTTACCTGTGAACCCGTGAACCCAATCAAATTATGTGCCTCTAAAATAAAATACTGGGATGAGCATAGGATCTACATCCCATTGCAAAATGGAGAAATAGGAAAAAATAAAGGAGTGACAGGTCCCAAGTAATTCCAAAACCTAACTGAGCAAACATTAAACCTTAAGTATCAAGAGTAACTGTCTTTGGCTCAATGCTCTGCAGTCCAGACCTACTGGAATGGCAACTTCACCCT
>NW_006284244.1:1192264-1219325 GCF_000327345.1 Myotis davidii
CCACAGTGGCTGTGCCTGGGCCCAACAGTACTCTCTTTGCAAAGGCCCTAAACCTACACCTCTGCCATGCAGCCCTGTTCCTTTAAATCTAGGTGTCAGCAGCCATGCTTCCATGTCTTGTGCCCTATGCACACCAGAGGAGATTTCACCAAAGTTTTCTGTCTGCACTCTCTAGAGAGGCAGCCACTATGGCCCATGCCACCCTGGGGCTCAGTGGATCCAAAATCTGGGGCAGACAATGAGCATGGCACCAAAGTGTGGGGAGTGGAGCCTACAATGTGAGGTGGCACTGGGCAGCATAGGTGCCAGTGTCCCCTCCTTTGAAACTGCTCTGCTCCTGCCCTCTGTGACCTCTTAACCCCTCTCCCTTCCACTCCACTCCATCTTCAGAAAAACACAGAATCTGGGCTTGTGAAAGGAGATGATCTCTGAATCGCCTTCAGGGTCCTTCTTCCATTGTCTTGGAGAATAGCTCCGGGCTTCTGTGGAGATGGCTGATCTAAACTAATCTCTTTATCAGGGGATTCCCTGGCTACTCCCTTAGTGTTCTCTCCACAACCCTGTTTCTCATTCTGTTCAATAGGATAGGCGGTGAATTTTCTAAATCTTTATGTTCTGCTTTCTTTGTCTTAACAGTTTGGTCTTCAAGTCATTTCTTCTTGTCTTTTACAATAAGCAGTCAGGAGGAACTAGACTGCTCTTTCAACATTTTCCTTTAGATGTTTTCTCTGCCAAATATCCAATTTCATATCTCGCAAAGTTCTACCTCTACCTTCCACAAAACACTAGGACATGAACACAATTCAACCTAGTTCTTTGCAACTTTATAACAGGAACCACCTTTCTTCCAGTTTCTAATAACATATTCCTCATTTCTGTCTGAGGCCTCAGCAGAATTGCTTTTACTGTTCAAATTTCTGCCAACATTTTGTTTAGGTGATATTATAACCTTGACCATCACCTATGAGTACCACAGGTACCTCTTTCACCACTGATTTAAGTCATCCCTTCCCCATGTTAACTAAGGGTCAAGTTTGGAAACAGAGTCATATTACTTGCCCTGATATATTTTTGAATATAATTAAATGATCACTTAGTGCCCTCTCATAAAATAAATTTGAACCAAATGCCTATATCTATGTCTTACATTATGTAGTCTAGGAACTCATCTCCTTGCTCCGATTCTCATAGGGAAAATATTAAATTTTTTTATTGAGGGGTAGTATAATCACTAAATATTTTTGGAGCTGTAGTTTAGTGATAAGTGACATTTTTCATTAGTGGAAGCAGTGTTTAATATAAAAATTAAATTGCTTTTATCTAAAATTTTTCTTGGTAGCATGAAAATTTAATTGGAGAAAATTTTAAGTAGAGAAAAGGCACATTTATGCTAGAAGATTATATCATTAATAATATTTTTCCCATTAGAAATCCAGGGAAAATGTCATAATTATATAGTATTAAAACCAATTTAAAGATGTTTCATTTAGTTATATTGCCAAAGTACAAAAAGAGATTGAAATTAATTGTACTCAAAGCAAAAAGTGTCAGTAGGAAGATTTGTCAAAAGGAGGTTTATGTCTTCAGGACTCAATCAAAATTTTAATGAAGAATTACAACAAGCTAAATCCACATAAAGTAAAATACTTATTTAAGAATTTTAATACACTTCTTGAATGTATTATGATTATTTTTTTAAAAATTTTGTTTGAGCCATTAAGGAATCATTTGCTAAAACGATTTTCAATACTGCCCCACTATGTAGCATGTTTTCCTTTGATTTTGCAAATTAGAAATATTTTCTTTTATTATAATTGAAAATATGTTCATCTCAATTTGCATTAATTTTATAAAATATCTGTGCTACTAAATCAATGATTATATTAATTTTAAAGAATTGATTTAATTTCTCATGGCTCTAATAATCAGTGAAGCATTGAATTTCAGTTACTATAGTCAAAATATTATAGATATTTATTATTCTGATTTTTAAAAATTGATAAGTACTTTAAAATCTTAAAATTTGCTCACCTTATAATTTGCTCTTGCTTATGTTTTAAAAGCCTAAAAATATCTTAATTTTAAAAAATGAGATTCTAGAGAAAATTATTTTAATTACATTTTTATGAATATATAGGATGTCCCAAGAAATGTATACACACGCTTTGAATAATTATAAAGGCAGTGTTTATTCAAATACATTTCATTTTCAAAATTGAACTACCAGCTGTTAAAGTGTGTGTACATATTTTGGGGACACCCTGTATAAATGTACATCTGACATGAAGCAATAAATTAAACAAGATAAAATTTCAATGGTAGATCTCATGGTTTGGTAACATGGAAAATTTGGGGACACTCATAACCCAAGTACTGGGCTCAGTCTGATCATTTGATTTAATATAAAAAGTAAATTTTCCTTTATTCCAATGAAAAACCACATGATTATTCCACATTTTGATATTTATGCTATTGTGATTTCTTTTGTATAATTGCTTTTTAGAAGATGACACTTAATTTGCATTTAATACTTTATAAGCCTGATTTTCGCTAAGTATGAGGCATCTGCAGACTCTCTGCTCAACCTGCCTCGTATGGCAAACCATCAGACTAGACATGTTATACATCTGGCATGTTTTATAAGCTAAACTGCTGCAAGAAGGAATGTGCATTTCTATTTTATAATGAAAAGGAAGTGTCTGAATGTCAACTAGCACACATAAAATATTACCATCTGAGTTGCCGGGCGTGGGTCATCTGACATTAAATGTTTTACCAGCTAATTCTTATGACTTACTGATGTTCTCATCATTTAGCAAATGGATCACATCACTGTAGTAATGAGCACCCTGCCTCTTCTGCTTATCATAGTTAATGTGTCATGAAAGTTTAGTTTAGGATTCGAAAAACAAGGAGATCTGTTTATGTTCCATGGCTAAACAAAATAATAATCTAGGTCTAAAGGATAATGTTCAACAGTTTTATGGTCTCAACTGGCTATGTATGAAGCTATCCCTTCCTTTCAGGTGTTTCTTTGGAGGATTAATAATGATCTATTCATTATATCATTGGGAAGATGAGAATTTAACATGCTCCCAGGTTATCAAAAAATAACATGTCTTCTCATCGTGCAATTGATTTTAGACAGGCAGAGGACAATGATTTTCAAAAGTTACCACTTTATAACCAGCTTTATATCTATTATTCTTTATTACTAATACTTATAACTGCAAATATTCTACTTAAAAATACCTTAAAAATTCTCATCTAAATAAAAGCTAAGTACCTAAATCTGATAGTGGATATTATGAATATTATACTTTTATTCTTTTTTCAGATTTTAACTCCAATTTACAATGCAGTAATAATGCCAAGGCTTCAGGCATCACTGTCACCTGGATTACCTTTAAGTAAGATGAAAACAACAGAGTAGACAGGGATTTAATAATCCTCCAGCAATTTTAATAAGCAAGATTTTATTATAACCCTAAAATTTCTTCAGGTACATAATATTGGGAACAATTCAGTTTTTGCAAGTCTAATATTCCTCCTAGTTGAGTAATATTACTTTCAAATGTCCTTTCTTAAGAAAGCCATTTAATTGGGAATAAAGTAGCTCGTCAGCAGTTTGTCCATTTCTCCTGGCAATAGAATTGTTTCTGACTGTCAGCCAAGTGTTTACACATGTCTCGAGGTCCTGGGGTTCTAGGGATATGAGGTCAGAAGCCAAAAAATACACTGAGAAAATATATTCCTTCTACCTGTTTGCTTCTACCTGTCTCTAAAATAATGAAAATTACATTTGCCTTTTCTCTATAATACTCAGGCACTGGTCTATCAGACAATAAGAGTTGCTGGAGCAGGAAGTGGCTTTATTGACTGATACTAATTTTATCCCTAATAGCTTGAGGGGTGTGTGTACTTATAGGACAGCATTACATGGAAATTGTCTTTGCTGAACGGAGTTTGAAATTTTAGCCAAAGCTGATCCTGACAATCATGAAAAATACATACAAATTATTAATAGAAATGTTGAACAAAAAAAAGAGAAACAATGTAAAACATCAAGTAGAAAAAAAATGCAAGTTTATGAATTAGTCTTAAGTGCCTCTATATAAAACTGAAAGCAGTGAATATGAACTCTTTCATTATAGCTGTTGTTATTGTTATTTTTCGAGGCATATTCAACTATACTACTCAACATTTTTTGATTTCCCCGGACACCTCTTTAACATCAACCCTAGGGCACACCTCAGACCCAGAATCACTGGGTCTCTGAATCAGTATGGGGAGGCAGCTTGTGATTGCTCAAAAACAGTTCTGTTATCACCTGGTGTGGAACTTGGCTGGTTAATCTCTTTTGGATTTAAAAGATGACGAATTTATCTCATCTCTATACACTGTAGAAACTCTTGCATGCAAGATTAGTCAAAATTTAGGGAGGGGAAGGAAAGAATATGACTAAAGCATTCAGGGTCTGCCTGGAGTAATTTTACTATAACAAATGGTTGGCAGGAAGGAAAAGGTAAAAAAACACAAAAGATAAATGGAAGATGAGAATGTAATGCTTGAACTGTCCTTACACTTTGAGAGCAGCGGATGGCCAGAGGAATGAAATTACAAAAACATCAGCTTAGGAAGACTAATATTATGTTGATGAGATGTGATTGAGTAGAAAGTAAAGGCAAAGGATACCTGTTAATTATGACAATAATAAAGATAAATTTGACACAAGTTTGGAAACATTTTCAAAAAATCTCAAGAAGTGAAATGTCATAAAAAGAAATAAAAAATATTAATGTTTAAGTTACTAGAGTGTTTTTATTTTTAGGTTGGAAAACTACCGTGGAAGCATTTCAAGAACAACTGAATCACTTCACTTTTATAATCATAGCAAATATAAAAATATATTGTGAACAAAATGCCCTTTATACTTTTGTAGTATGGAAGGAAAATAAATGTAGCATATTCTTATTTATTTAAAAAATTCTACAATGCTTACGTTAATGCCAATATTATTAATATAAACTCATTTAATTCTCACAACAATTCCATGAGGAATGTATATTATATATTCATTTAACAAAGAAATGAACTTAAGGCATGGACAGGTTAAGTAACTCACCCAAGATAACACAGCTAGTGGATAGTAAACCTGGGGTTTGAGTCTAGGTAGTAGAGTTCTAAAGATTAGACTCATAACACCATTTCATTATGTTGACTTCCTATTGCTTCTAATTTAAAAGATGGCTACTATGATGTGGTAGGCACATTTAATGATTTTTGAGTCCTCATTAATTTTTCTGAAAACACAATTAGTAGATGAAAACATTATTTTCTGTAAGTTCCAGACATAAAATTTTGATTTTGTGGGCATAATTATAATTTTCCCTTATTGGCCTTGGGCCGTGGTCAGCAAACTGCGGCTCGAGAGCCACATGCGGCTCTTTGGCCCCTTGAGTGTGGCTCTTCCTAAGCCTTAGGAGTACCCTAATTAAGTTAACAACAATGTACCTACCTATGTAGTTTAAGTTTAAAAAATTTGGCTCTCAAAAGAAATTTTAATCGTTGTACTGTTGATATTTGGCTCTGTTGACTAATGAGTTTGCCGACCACTGGCCTAGGGTAATTCTTGATTTAAAGAATATAAGTTAAAGAGGTCATCAAATTAAAGAAGTTACACGGGTTTAGTCAAACCTATTTGGAAGGAGGCAATAAGTTTAAGTGTAAATAAATTCCACCTGACATATATTTTGAGTGCCTATTATGTACAAGACATTGGGACTGTTAAACTGTGTAAAATACAACTTCTCTGTCTTCAAGGAGATGGCACTGTAGTGGTAGACTAAATGAGAATGCAGATAATGACTGTGATAATATGATGAGTGCAATTAAATTGTGCAAACACAGTCATCATTTAAATGGGGAAAGATCAAACTGAGATGAAGAGATTACAAAATGCCTGAGGGGAAGGTAGTTTCTAATGTCAAGTTCAAGAAATGAATAGAATTTCAACAAGCTTAAACTCATAGAAATATTCAGGAAAAGCAGTGGCTTGACTATTTTCTGCCTAGTTGCACATGCTTCAGACTAGTCTAACTAGGAAATAGTTGCTTTATTTTTTAAATATACTTTTATTTATTTCAGAAAAGCAGTGAAGAGAGTGAAGAGAGAGAGAGAGAGAGAGAGAGAGAGAGAGATATGATGAGAGAGAATTATTGATTTATCGGCCGCTTCCTGCACTCCCCACACTGGGAATCAAGCTCACAACCCAGGAATATGCCTTACTGGGAAATGGAATAGGCCCTGGCCCTAGCCACATCTGGCTGGGTGAGGTCTTTGTTTTGTTTTGGAAAACGTAAAGAATAGCAAGGAAGTGAAATAGGAGAGATACATATTTCTGATTTAAAATAATTTTGATTTATATATGAAGGCTAGGAAAGACAGACATGTCAAGGGCAACTTTAAGATATCAAATGATTAGAGCTCAATGAGGATGTGGCCACAGAAACTCTCATTCACTGCTGGTGAGCATGCAAAATGGTAAGGCTACTTTGGAAGGCAATTTGGGGGTTTCTTAAAAACTAGCATAGTCTTACTATGTGATCCTACAATCATGCTCCTTTGAAGGAACTCCACACAAAAATGTGCACGTGGATGTGTATAGCAGCTTTATTCATAGTTGCCAAAATTTGGAAGCAACCAAGATGACCTTCATTTCGTGAATAGATAAACAAATTTTGGTACGTTCAGACAATGGAATATTTGTCCACTCTAAAAAGAAATGATCTATCAAGCTATAAAAAGACATAGAGAAAACTTAATCTTAAATGTATATGACTAAGTAAGCTCTAGTAATTTAACAGGGAAATACCTGTCTCCCCCTTCCTCCCCGACTCCTTTACTCTCCTTTTGTATTTTTCCTCTTAATGCTGAATCCAAAAGGCAACATACCATTATTCAATCTATTCTATTTGAAAGAGCTTATTGCTTAAACTTTTACAAAAATGGCATATGGCTTTGCTTCATGTTTTATGAACCACCGTTCAACATTAATTTACTTGAATTTATCGTATCTTTCTTCCACCCTGTCTATTCTGTCTTAGATATGTCTTCATTTGAGTTGGGTTGCTTTCTCAGGAACATTAAATAAGTGTGCCTTACTGAACCTAATTGTGCTTGTCAGAAGAAAATTCTAGTGTCATTACAAAAATTGTCAGAACAAATTAAGTCACAGAGAATATGATAATTCATTTGGGAAATCATGTTTTACAATTTGTTTCATTTTGTATAGCTTAACATAATACTTAAAAAAAATTTACACCCTTTAGAAAACGTATGCACACTGTAAAGAATGATAGTTTTGTGAAATGCTGTCTCTAGCTAAATAATATCTACTTCCAGATTTGAAAACAAATATACTCTAAAGATTGATATAAAATTTATTATCATTGGCTGCTATGTAAATATCTGGGCCACATGATTCCTTTAGAAGGCATGCTTAAATTTCTCTGCCAACAAAGTTTATGAGAAAATATAGTTAAATGTCTCACACTTCCTTTCAGTCACAACTTTTACATTCACATTTATCACTAGGCAGAAAAATGAAAGATAAAAGAGATTATTCAGCTTAATGATTAAATCATTTTTAACTTTCAGTGTTTCACATTATGCATTAACAACCTACAGTTACCATCACAGATACCTGACTTTAAGGATATAATAAATTACATATTCATAAAAACTCTGAAGTTAATGTTGTTATCAAGAGAAAACATAGCCCAAAATAACTATGTTTGTTTACCAAGTGACAAAATACATTCCTATTCATCTGTATGTACTCAATACCCATATGGCTCATCTAAAGTGAACATTTTTATTTTATTATTAAGGAACTAATTAAGGTAATACTTACTAAGCAAATACTAAGCCCTAGATGGTTGGCTCAGTGGATAGAGCATTGGCCTGTAGACCAAAGAGTCCCAGGTTCCATTCCAATCAAGGGCAGGCTCCTCTCCAGACTGGGCCCTGGTTGGGGCTCATGCGGGAGGCAACCAATTTGTTTCTCTCTGTCTTTTCCTCTCTCTTCCACTCTCTCTAAAAATAAATTGGAAAAATAACCTCATGCAAGGATTAACAACAACAAAAAATAAATACTAAGATGAGAGATAAATTATACAACCTTTGTGGTAAATGTCGTAACATTATTAATATGGGAAAGTGTTGATGTGGAGCAAAGAAACACAAAATAAAAAATAAGCAAACAAACAAACAAAAAAGATTTGAGAAACCTGTTTTCCAGTGTTCTATACCTATTCTTATATTCTAAGTAATTGTACACTCAAGACTTGTGCAATGAAAGATGGGTTTTCATTGTTCAGCAATGTTATCTAAAGAAATTTTGATTTTTAGTTAAATGATTTTCTTATGCTCATTTTTCCTCTTCATAATAAAATCTTTAAAGTTAGGAAACTAAAAAGCTTGCGAGTTTGAGGTTAGTAGGCTAACCAATTGTGGAAAACACTGAAATCAATGGTAAGCAGAAGATAACCATGGGTGTGCAAAATAGCAGTTAAGTAGTCCTTCTCATGTAGCTGCAAAATATATTGTTGGAATTGCTACCAGAGGACTCCATGAGCAAAGCATGTGCAATTACAGTATGTGTCTAGGTCCAAGGTCATTAAAAGATAAATTAGGTTACAATTTGCATATATTAGTATTTCAGAAGAGTGACATTCTGTATTTACTATATATATAGTTATGCATAAAATAGCAATATGATTAGCATTTTTATAGGATGAGTTAATGGCAAAAAGTGGTCACTGCAATAAGTAAAATGTGATGTTGTCTTTGCTTGTGTAATATCCTAGTCTTTTCACTTATTAATAGCCTTCAATATGATCCCATGAATTAAATCCTAAAAAAATGATCTTCCCTCATTTAACATACCCCATAAACACATATTTCCATATTTATCTACATACACAATTTTTTATTCTGTTGCTTTAAGTAATCTATTTTCATTTCATCTCTGATATTAAGAAATCTCATCCCTAGCCTACTTAATTTCTATACCTTCACGCAACTTCCAAAGTAAATTGGGAAATCATTCTCTTTTTGCTGACCCACCAGTTCCTATCAGGCTTACATGTCCCCACTCATTCCCCAAATTTCTTCCTATTATTTGCAAGGAGACCCACTTTATTCCTGCATTCGGAATGTATTGATTTAAATTTGCTTCATAATTGTGCTCCATCTATTCCCCTAAGATCCGCCAAACTATGTACACTTATAATATTTTCACTTAAGCAGAAAGTTAAAAAAAAAAAGTGCACCTTCTTGAACCCCACACCTAAAGGTTCCATTTTCCAGACAAAATAATTAATACTTGTGGGAGGCCTCAACTAGAGAGTATGAGAGCTCACATGTTGCTGCATTTCAACCCAGATGCTGTACGACTCTTCCTGTGGTCATTGTGTTTTCATTAATTCATGGGAAATTTGATATTTATTATAAGAAAATTTGGTTGAACATCCTGCAGAACTTTTTAAAAAATCTGCAGGCCTGATGCATGATAACTTTTGAAATCTCTCTCTTTATATCAAGTCAAATTAATATTAAACTACAAATATCCCACTTTAAGCGGTTTTGCTGAAAATCTTTAAAATGATTTTTATTGATTAGAATGTTAAAAATTAAGTCACTTTGTTTTAGTACAGTTCATTAGTTCATATATTTAATTTTATTTCACTAACGTCTAAATTGTTTTTTAACATTCATAATTTATATAGATTCTATATTTATGTTTCTGTGTGGTGTGGTGTGTACGTAGTTGTGCCTGTGTTTAAGCCTCAAAGAATTTTGCATGTTTTTGCAACGTTTACAAACATTCGATACTAGTTTTCTAATACCCAGTGTTTAAAATCAGCAATGATAACATGTTAGCCCAGTGATTTTCAACTGGTGCATCACAGCACACTAGTGTGCCACAGAATTTTTAAAACATGCAATGCCTGATTATTTTAGTCAGGAGCACTGACCCCTCTTCCCTTAGATTGTCAAATTAAAAAAAAAAAAATGACAACAGCCAACACAACAATAGCCATCCAGTGTGAATGAATCAAAAGTATAGCTATTTTTTGTCAGATCAGCAAAAAATGCATTTTTGGTGTGCTGCAGAATTTTATATGTGCCATGAGATGAAAAAGGCTGAAACTGTTGTGCTATCCTACACTTATCTGCAATGACTGCATACAAGAACTGCATACTTGAGACTGACTCAACTTGGCCCACTAACTCACATCTCATTTACCTTTCCCAAGAAGAACACAGGAACAAGATTTTTTTTTTTTCTTTTCTTTTTTTTTTTTTTGTGGCCCTGCGAGGCTCGGAGGCTGGCCGTGCCTTGGCGAGACGCTGGCGGGGCAGGGCGGAGGAACAAGATTCTTAATACTTTTCCCCAGTTACCTTGAGTTTTCTTAAAGGTACTTTGCAAAACCATCCATGCCTGCTCTTCCCTCAATATTACCTTCTTTTTTTCTTCCTAGCTCCAAGTCCCTCTTCTTCTAAGTATAACAAGCTATCATTTATTCTAGTATCATCTGGAATCCTCTTACCCAATCACTTAATATATAATTCCTACATATTCCTTAAACAAACTAAGTTATTTTTCTATTATAAAGGTAATATCAAATTATAATAAAAATTGCAGAATATAAGAATATCTACAGGTCTTTATATTTTTTTATTTTTTTAAATATATTTTATTGATTTTTTACAGAGAGGAAGGGAGAGAGATAGTTAGAAACATCGATGAGAGAGAAACATCGATCAGCTGCCTCCTGCACATCTCCTACTGGGGATGTGCCTGCAACCCAGGTACATGCCCTTGACCGGAATCGAACCTGGGACCTTTCAGTCCGCAGGCCGACACTCTATCCACTGAGCCAAACCGGTTTCGGCTACAGGTCTTTATATTTTAAATTATTAATATTTTGGTGTATTAGCTACTTATTTTTGCATTTATAATGTATAAACCAATCTGTGTTACTATTTTTAAAAAGATTTTTAGAATTATAAAGGTAACAATTGATCATCATAAACATTGGGGGAAACTTTAATACATTGAGTTTGAATGATAACACCCAGAATCCCCTTACACACTACTGTTAACATTTTCCTAAATGTTCTTGTGGTGTCTTATAATGATTTCAACACCTGTATATACTTAGAATTTTTTTAAAAAACCTATGTCATTCTGAATTTTGTTAGAAATTTTCTAAATTCCTGTCTGTAAACTAGAAGGCACCAGTTACAACTGAGAGAAATGATACCAAGATGAAGAGAGGACTGATTGAATATTATATTTTGAATACTGAATCACCAAAAATGTATTTTTTTCTATTTTATTCTTCAGTCAAGAAGTTAGATGTGCCTTCTTTAGAAATTTGACGAATTCGATTAAAACCTATTAATGAAAAAGGAGTTCTCCATTACAATTCCCAGTTAGCATACTGAATTGTGAAGTTCACTGTTTCCCATTGTTATCCTCACCGGTCAGAGTTTCCAATCAGGTTTGGTCTCTAAGAACAGAGAACAAGGTGGTATAAACTGGGGCTACCGAAGGTGTGAAAATATTAGGAAACCTCTCTCCGAAACCAAGCATGAAACTAAGCAAAATAGTAAAAACAAAACAAAAACACAACCATTTCCTATAGCTGGGAATTGAATTTAAAAAATTATTTGCCCCTGAAAAATTGCTAGCATTTTGGGTAAGAAAAATAGGAGGCTGCAGGAGTTATTACCTGCGTCTCCTCCACGTGAGCCACGCCAGGTGCACTTTTACCGGGGCAGAGTTTACCATGAAAACCAGCCACAGGTGGTCATCTTGATTTTAGTGAAAAAGGCAAAAAAAAAATTCATGCCTGATGCCATTTTTAAACATGTAGCAAACACAGAGAGAAATAGATGTGAATACACACTGCTCTTGTAGCCGGAAGCTATAACCCCAGGTAGGGTGAGCAGTGTGGTTCAGGCAAATATTTAACTAAGATCCTGCAGATGAGCAGAGGATTCGACAAGCTGTCCAAGTGCCCTGCCTGGCTGGGAAATGTTGTGATGAGCGTGCCTGCAGGAAAGGAAAAGCCGCGGCAGACATGAGACCTGGGTGAACTTTGAATACACTCCCCGATCCACACACAAATTCAGCAGCAAAGAATATTAGGACTGTCTGGGCACAGCTTTTGCCTAAATTATTAGCTGACGACTAAGCTTTGCAGACACACAGGAAACGCCTAAAAATCCAGGCTAGAAAAAAAGAAGATTTAGCAAAACTGAGCAGCGTTATCAGTGATTGCCCATATCAAAGGAGACATTGAGTCAACAAGTCTTGGCGAAAAAAACAAACAATAACAGAAAAAAACCCATACACACACAAACCAATCAGAAAAAAATTGCTAAAAGTAAAATATCCAGTTTTCAACAACAGCAACAAAAAACAAACATGCATAGAAGCATAGACTTAGGACTAATAATCAGGATAAACTATTGTTAGTAGAAATTGACAAAAGAGTTGGATCTAACTGGCAAACATTTGAATAAACTGTTATTAATATGTTCAAGGAATTAAACAATCAATATCTGAGAATTTTAAAATCATGAAAAATATACCCATTGGACAATATCCAGCCTTGTACGTAAACTCAGAAATTAACACAATACCATATTTTTCTATTAATTAGTGAATTTATATGAATTTTAAATATAATTTAGTGAGGGTGTGGTGAATTGCATCCTCTCATTCTTTCATTCCGAAACTTGACAAACATTTTTTTGAGCATCTACAATGTGCCAGGCACTGTTTCTGTTTCTAAGCACACAGCAGGAGAGAAAACAAAATAGCCTTTGCTCTTATAGATTTTACATTCTAAGGTAAATAGGACAATAAACCTAAGACATTAAAATTTTTTGTCATAATCCAGCAAACAAAAACCTTCATAGATTAAACAGAACTTATCAAAATCTAAAGCTATATTTGGGTGTTGAAAATTATAATAGCCAGAGTAAAAATTTTACAAGACAAGTTCCACCACAGATTTGAAATGGCAGAAAGTAAAAAAGTGCCCAAAAAAACCATGTGACAGTACCTCTGGTCTCAGGTCCTGCATGTGAACAGCTTGGAAGTCATCACTCCTCTTCTTGTAATATGAAAAATCCCAATTTCTTAATCAAAATTGATGACTTCTCTTGGATCCATCGAAGAACGAAGGTTGCAGAGTAAAGAGCCCAACTAAAATCTAAGAGACAAATTCAGATGCTCACAGCTGAGGCCTATTTATCGTGAGCAGAAGCTGCCAGGTGCTAGTGTTTTTTCCCACCCCCAGACAATTGGTAGGAATACCTATTGGTACTTTCTGCAGATTGCTGGAAGCTGGAGGCCTGTGCAGTCCAGTGTGAGAATGAGGAACTCCTGTGGTCCACAGTATGGGTCATCCGTATTTTGGGGGAACTCACCAGCTTCTCATAGTAGAAAGCCAGGAAAGATGTCCTTGTGGCTTTGACTAGGAGAGAGGAGCAGTGCCCCTTGTGAAATACTCCAGAGCCTACTCTACAGGGGAAGAGAGACTCCCAGGAACTCATGCCACACACCTGCTCTTTTAAGGGACGGTGCCATTCAAGGTCTTATCTCCAGTCTCTGTTCCTGGCAGGTTAGACAAGCAGCAGCACAAGGAACCATATTGATCTCAGTGGTAAAGAAATGCTGCTGAGCCCTAGCTGATTGAGAGCGTCAGCCCACGGACTGAAGGGGTCTAAGGCAGTGGGCTTAACTGCACATTAGAATCACCTGGGAATCTTTTTAAAATCCTGTTTTCTGGGCCTCATCCTCCGGAAATTCTGTTTCTTTGGTACTAATGTTGTGGCCTCACCCCATAACAAAGAAACAGACTTTCTGGAGGATGAGGCCTAAAAATCAGGATTTTAAAAAGATTCCCAGATGATTCTAATGTGCAGCCAAGGTTGAGAACCACTGCTGTAAGGCTTGATTCTGGTCAAGGGCAGGTACCTCAGTTGCAGGCTGGATCTCGCCCTTTTGAGGTGTGTGAGGGAGGCAACCAATCAATGTGTCTCTCTCACGTGGATGTTTCTCTCTGTCTCTCCCCCTCCTTCCCACTCTCCCTAAAAATCAATGGAAAAATTATCCTCAGGTGGGGATTAACAGCAACAAAAAAACAAAATGCTGTCGAGTCCAGTCACAGCTTCCATCATTGTCTCTATTCTTGGGTCTATTATAAAAGCATTAGGATATAGATATTCTAAAAATCAAAATTGATGTACATTTTTACATTCTTTAATAAGTTCCTAACAAAATCTTAATCTTATTTAATTATCGTAATATAAAATCTTTCCAAATAAAAACGTTTTCATAGTTTAATATCAGAAATGTATTTCTCGATGTTCAGAAATTTTACATTGTAAGATATGGAGAAACATGAAATCCATGATATGGCATTGATTTATTCCAGAAGGGTCAGAGCTGAATTTAGAACTAAAATATACTAAATAAGCTTTCTCCAATTCATTACACGACTGTAGGTCATTTACCAATGTTTTCTTTTATTATTGCATGGATAAAGCTACAGTGTGATATATAATAAGCAGCACTGAGGTGCATTTAAATATTGGAAAATGAGAAAAATTTTATTATGTAATAATTAGCCATAAGGCCCTTATTTCTGTGAAACTTAGAATAATAATTTATATGTGAGGCTCTTTGAATAATAAAATAATCTTTTTTATATAAGCTACTTACAATTAAGAGATTTATGAATGCAGTAGAAATTCAAAACACTTTGTGCACCTGAATTTGCATAATCATATACAAATTTATGAAAAAATATATAATTGGTGAAACCTGAAATCAACCTACTTTATGAATTTCCAATAAAATAACTTTATGTTAAATAATATTTAAAAGGTTAAGTAGTTATTACATCATAAATAAACAAGCCATATAAATGCAAAAAGCTCATGAATTAAGCACTCTCATTTACCAATAAAAGTGACAATTTTTAAACACTATGACAATGTCTTTAAGAACTGGCTATTATAATTTATAATTTTAATTTACATTTTTAATGTATACTGTGCCTCTTTGCACTATTATAATTGTATCCAACTAGCAACTAAAAATAAATAAATCAATAGGAAAAATGAAAACATTTTGAATATAATAGAAAATGTGACTTTATCATTCTTATTTTTGGCTAATATGTAATCTAAGAAGACATAAAATTACACTTCCCCAATTTTGGTCAAAATCACTTAGCTAAGAGTCACAAAATATTGTGTAGATCATTATTGTTTTAGTGTATCTAATGAATTTAAACAAAATCTAAAAGCCATTATTATACTCAAAAAATTATGGTAACAGCTTTTCTGAGCTATTTCCAGACTCTGAAACTGTCAGATTCCAGACATCATTGAGCTGTATTGCTCTTTAACATGCAATGCCTATATGTCAGCAAACTGTGTTTTTAACCTTAAATAGAAAATAGCTATACGATATAAGTTGAAAACTGAATAACTTGTGACTACAATATTTCTTTAGGAGAGGTGTATAAGCTTATGAGGCTTATCCAAAGAATACAGAAGTGCTGTGAATTCAAAAAAGAAATGTTTTGAACTATAATTGTATTATTTTATAAGGATTAACAAATAAAAAGTATAAAAATACTAAATAGAGCACCAATATAAACTGGTTTCACTTTTTCTATGGAAATTAGCAGTGAAATATTGAGTTTTTATATTTTAAATATGTGTGGTAATAACTAAGATAGAAAATATAATAGGAATTATTGTCTACTAGCTAGTCAGTCTTAGCTTCTGAACATGATCACATCATCATGTTTACAAAAAAATTCAGTTTTGAAGATACAATAATTAATGAACTGAACTATCAGGTTGAAAATTAAATTACTTCCTCAGAAGAAGTCTATCTTAACAAATATGATCTTAAAACTATCAGAGCAATAAATTGCCTTAGATAATTTAAATCAAATATTAATAACACTTAAATAAAAATCAAATCACTCTGATTATATTTTTTTCAAAGAATGCATGACATATAATTATTTGTATCATATTATGATTTGGAAAGCTTCATGTGTTGCAAAAGTACCTACCTGAAAAATAAAAGCCTACACTCAACCAATTTAAGAATATTTTATTCAGCTCATTTATTCTTAATTGCTTTATCTTAGCTTCCAGAGTTTCCAATTTCCCAAGAAGGGTAAATGGATTAAACTATTAATGACTAACATATCAATATCTACCACTTATGTCCAATAAATCAACAGGGTTAATAAATAATTTAAAGCTTCAATGCCTGCAGTTATACAAATATTTATTCATGTTTTGTCATAAATAATTTTCCCACAGTTGGTGAAAAATATCTGAAGTGAGTATTTTATCTTTTGGGGCATTCCAGAAAACCAAACTTATTAGGATTATTTCTATACTTTTTAAAAAATATATTTTATTGAATTTTCTACAGAGAGGAAGGGAGAGGGATAGAGAGTTAGAAACATCGATGAGAGAGAAACATGGATCAGCTGCCTCCTGCACACCCCCCATATGGGGATGTGCCCGCAACCAAGGTACATGCCCCTGACTGGAATCAAACCTGGGACCCTTCAGTCCTCAGGCCAACACTCTATCCACTGAGGCAAACCGGTCAGGGCATTTCTATACTTTTTTTTTCTGATGTGTGATTTAACTGGTATGGTGATTTTATTCATCTGGACCTAAAATATGAGCAAAAAACCCAACAACCCCCAAAATCTCACATCACTGGATTATAATAACATATGGACATCAAGTCAATCTTTATATGTAATCAAGAAATATACTTGGTTTTGATTAACAGTTGAGGACATACTCTATAAAATGTACTATATTAAATTATAATTAATCAATGTTTATGAACCACTTGACTGTAAAGCATGCTTCTTTGTTAACATTTAAAGAGATGAGTTAACACAAAAACACACTCATCTTTCTGTGAAATTGTCTTCATATTCTTCCCTTCAGGGAATCAAAATGTAAGCTCTGGGAGAACAGGAACTTGTCTGTCTTATTCTTTGATATATTCCAATTACTAGTTAGAGTGCCCAGAAGGAATTAAATGAATCTTTTTTTCAGAAAGGAACTCAATGTACATGTTATCCACCTCTTTTCCAATCCCTGGATTTTACATTAGGTCATAATCTCTATTCTAACTGTATTTCTTATTCCATATGAATAACTTTGATCATTGAGCTGCAAAACCTTTTTAAAAAACAAAACTTTTAAGACAAAAATTTCAAACTTGAAGAGTGTATAGTGTTTAACATTCTAGTGAAAAAGTTATAGAGTAAGGGTGGGGAACCATTTTTCTGCCATGGGATATTTGGATATTATAATATCATTCGTGAATCATACAGAATTATCAACTTAAAAATTAGCGCCTGCCAGCTTGGTGGGTATGGCTCAGTGGTTAAGCATTTAACTATGAACCAGAAGGTCATGGTTGGATTCCTGATCTGGGCACATGCCTAGAATGCAGGCATGCTTCCCAGTGGTGGGCATTCAGGAGGCAGCTGAGCAATGGTTCTCTCTCATCATTGATGTTTCTATCTCTCCCTCCTCCCCTTCCTCTATGAAATTATATATATATAGAGAGAGAGAGATACAGATCTCTCTCTCTCTCTCTCTGTATATATATATATATATTTGATAATTAACTCACCCCTAATGCCTTGGCAGGGTCAGACCAAATTATTCTGTGGGCCTTATATGGCCCCCAAGCCAGATGTTCACCACCCCATTGTAGAATAGTAACATGTCTGAATTTTGAATAACCGAAAATCCTCATTAGAAATAAAAAAATATATGAAGGTACTTAAAGAGGTTGTAGACCAGGGCTTTCCCAGAGCTAACTTCAATATAGCAATCAGGTTTCTTTGTGGAGGTAAAAATTTTGAAAGAACCAAGTACAAGGAAGCAGCTAGAAATGAGAAAATACAAAACACCAAAATAAACCACTAATAATTTTGTCAGAATTATTAAGTTCAGATATGAATCACTAAGACCGAAGCACAATCTTTTTTTTTTTCCAGTTCTTCTTGAAACTTAAAAGAAAAATAAGAAATGGATAACTCCAGGAGATTGTCAATATGTTAACAGATGGTAGTAGAAAAATTCATCTTTCTATTTAGCTTCCATATTTTCTAATAAAGAAGATAATCTTCAATCTGAAATAACAAAGCAAAATCAAAATAGATTTAAAAATTAAAATCCATGGTTGAGGAAGATCTGGTGAGAGCTCATCACACCCCTTTAAGTGAATTTAGGTGTCGTGACTGAGATGTATTTGATCAGAGGACCGAAGGTTTGCAAAATGATTTTAAGTCTGGACACCACAATTCATTTCAGAATTCATAGGCATGACAAAGTTGACAGAAGATTTAATAAATACAATTACGATGAATTTTTTAAAGGAAAAGTTTGTAGTCTCTTGCAGACTGCATATATTTGAGTGTTATTTTTATTTTAATACCTTCAGTTACTATATGTCTTTTAATTGGAGAATTATATTATTACTAGAGGCTCAGTGCACAAAAATTTGTGCACTTGGGGGGTCCCTCAGCCCAGCCTGTGCTCTTTCGCAGTCTGGGACCCCTCAGGGGATGTCTACATGCTGGCTTAGGCCTGCTCCCCAGGGGAATGGGCCTAAACTGGCAGTCAGAAATCCCTCTGGCAGCCCGGGAGCCCTCCAGTGATGTCCACTTGCCAGCGGGGAGAAGGCCTAAACTGCAGTCAGACATCCTTAGCGCTGCTGAGGAGGCGGGAGAGGTTCCCACCACCACCGCTGTACTGGCAGCCATCAGCCTGGCTTGTGGCTAAGCAGAGCTCCCACTGTGGGAGTGCACTGACCACCAGGGGGCATCTCCTGCATTGAGCGTCTGCCCTCTGGTGGTCAGTGTGTGTCATAGTGACCAGTCATTCCCAGTCATTCTGCTGTTAGAGTCAATTTGCATATTACCCTTTTATTATATAGGATATTTAGAGTAACTATTTCTAGGTAAGGACTTCCAATCACCATTAAGTTAATGACCTTCTGATTGTTTCCTAGCTCCTTTTTACTTTCTTTCTTTGCATGTATCACAGCCCCTAGAATGACAGGGTGCAGCAGTAGGGTGAGCATAGGAGGCAGGGGCAGTAGCAGCACACTTTTGGGGATGGTGATTCAGATTCTGGTGGAGTTGGGCAGTCACAGAGCAGCAGCAGCTCACCCGAGTGATGATAGGTCAAAGCCGTGACTTAGAACCCTGAGGTCAGGCACATAACGACAGCAGTAGGGCCCTAGTTATCAAGGGTCAAAGCCCCAATAAAGACCTCCAGGGTAGGGCATGGAGCCGTGGCAACTCGGTCCTCAGTTTTTGAGCTCTGGAGGCTTTCTGCTGCTTCTTTGTTGTAGTCCAGGCTTCCCCAGAGCTAACTTCATTTGTTTGTAGTTGTGTATTCATTGGTTTTGTGTGGGAGATGAGCATTGGTATCTCCTAACCCTCCATCTTGGTGAAGTCACCTTAGCTTGTCAGTTTACACAGACACACACACACACACAGACACACACACACACACACACACACACTTTCTTGCTGAACTTTTTATATTGTAATTACATTGAATCTGTAGATAAATCAGGAAGAATTGACATTTCTACAACACTATTTCTAGCTATATACATCTCATTACACATTTTAAAATATTCTTTAATTTCTTCAAATAAAGTATATAATTTTAATCTGTGTATATGACTTACATATGTTTTGTTAGATGTATTTCTAGAAATTTTTCTGATTCTTTTTTAAAAAATATATTTTATTGATTTCAGAGAGGAAGAGAGGGAGAGAGAGATAGAAACATCAATGATGAGAAACATTGATCCGCTGCCTCCTACACACCCCACACTGGGGCTGGAGCCAGAAACCCTGGCATGTACCCTGACCAGGCATCAAACTGTGATCTCCTGGTTCAAAGGTCAAGGCTCAACCAGTGAGCCACACTAGATGGGCTGATTCTATCTTTTTAAAAGAACTTATTGGTAGTATCAAAAATTACATGGTAGTTTAATTATTTTAGAGATTTAGATATTTGTTTATTGTCTTTACTCAAATTAGTGCTCTGTGAACTATTACCTTCAGTGTTTCTTCAGTTTTTATTACTTACTAGTGGCCCAGTGCACAAAATTTGTGCAGAAGTGGGGTGTCCGTTAGCCTGGCCTGCACCCTTTCCAATACGGGATGTGCAACGGCCTAGGGGATCGGGCCTAAACCAGCAGTCAGACATCCCTCTCACAATCTAGGACCACTGGCTCCTAACTGCTCACCTGCCTGCCTGCCTGATTGTCCTAACCACTCTGCCTGCCAGCCTGCTCACCCTCAACTGCTCCCCCCACCCCCCGCCACCGGCCTGCTTGCCCCTAACCACCTCTACCTCGGCCACGCCACCATGGCTTTGTTCAGAAGGACATCCGGAAGGTCTCCTGATCTAATTAGCATATTACCCTTTTATTAGTATAGATTTCTTTAAGCTCTTCTTCCTTTGAGGATGTCTTTAGTTCCTTGATAGTCTTTTTAGGATGACAAAGATTATGAACTCTACTGTTCTCAGACAGTTAGGTTATAGAATTCTCTAAATCCCTTGCTGTCCCACAATTCCTTAGGTAAATAGTTTGTGTGACAATAGTCACTGACCGGGTTGACAATGATGAAGTAATACACCAGTATATGTTGTGGCAACATCAAGATAAATAACCATTGTGTTTTCTTTTCTCATCAGGGGAGAACAGCTGTTTACTTAGATAGCAATGACTAGTAGTAAGAATATAAACCAGCATATTTCTCTTTTAAAATATTGGTACCAGGAAGTAAATAACTTAAAAATAACATAAAAATAAATAATGATGAATGCTCTGAGAAATGCAGTTTCACACACATGAATGTTACCTGTTTAGTACCTGTCTCTCAATAAAGATATCTTTCATCATGATAACAAAGAGTAGAAATACAAAGTAAGACAACTTAGGAGAGTAGAAAGAAAAAAATCAATTGAAGAATTTAAAACACAGCCTCTCTTCTCCCCTAATCCATTTTGGACACAAATCTCAATGAATATTTTGATGAATAAGGAAGTATATTTAATTCTTTTCAGTTAGGAAAACACAACTTTTATTTTGTTGTTGTTTAATATTGAGTGTTCATTATGAAGAAAATAATTGTTCATAGGGATACTGATTCATAATAATCTCTCCATATGCTCATGAAGAATATGCAGTGATAAAGTATAGCAGGAAAGGTGTGAATGTCTGCCCCCAAAAGAAAGATTGGTTTAAACTGGGAATAAATATAAGACTAGGTTTAGGTAAGATCAAATGATATGTATCAAAATTTAACAATTTATCCTTTTTAAAAGTATATATATTTTATTGATTTTTTACAGAGAGGAAGGGAGAGAGACAGAGAGTTAGAAACATCAGTGAGAGAGAAACATGGAGCAGCGGCCTCTTGCACACCCCCCACTGGGTATGTGCCCACAACCAAGGTACATGCCCTTGACCGGAATCAAACCTGGGACCCTTGAGTCCGCAGGCCGATGCTATATCAACTGAGCCAAACCGGTTAGGGCAACCATTTATCCTTTGATTTAATTTTTATTGTTCTCAAATATTTTTCAAGTACCACCCTATGTGAGAAGAAAAAGAAAGGAGGGGGATAAAAAGGAAAGAAGAAAAATAAAGATATATGTTTCTTGTTCACAAGGAGTTCTCATGCAATGGTTATTAAACATTCTGATTTACAAACAGTGGGTGGGTGTTTAATATAGATATTATCATCCTAAAATAAGCTATTGGTTAATAACAGTGACAGTATAATGAGGATCTGATATATAAATTTCAGTGGGTCAGAGGTGAAAGAATACACTTAATTGATAAAAGAAAAATTGGAACCTTTTCAATGTTAATGAGGAGTCATTGAAAGTATGCATTTCTGATATTCTGAAGTCAATGCTATCAAACATTGCCTTTGCAAAATGTTGAGTAATTTAGAAAACACGCAAAGAGTGAGTGGCTAACTGAGGCACATACCTCTTTCATGCAACTCTTCAGTGGCAGGTGATTCAGCGGCTGAGTAATGCAGATATGAAGGCTCAGACCCATGAAGGCCTCCTGAGTGTTCAGTGGTCCTCAAAGAGTCCCATCTGTAAAAGCATATATTTGCCATATCTCTTGTTAGGTATAATTATAAAGCTAGGTTCTAGAAGATAATATGCATTTTTAAAAGTATAAATAAAATGCTCTAATACTAGATAAATAGAGAATATTCAAAAGTATGAATTTTAAGAATTTTTCCAAGTTACATATCTTTGAAATGAAACAATAAAGGATAGTTAAGGTTATATTATTTTTTTTCCTTTTCCCTGTCATGCATATCACTGTTTATCATTGCTTGCTTGTGGCATTATTTCATAAATTAGTTCAGGAAATTGTTGTTTTGTAACACTTTATTGGACTGTCTCTATGCTTCACTTGGGTAACTTTATTTTCTAAGTATTTCAGGTTAACACTATTAACATGCAACAATATCTGAGTAATTTTTGTTTTAATTGAAGTTATCAGAAGATATTTCAATCAGTTTCAGGAAGCAAATCAAGATTTGCTAGGTATGCCCTACCCGTGTAGCTCAGTTGGGTAGAACATCCCAGTACACCAAGGTTGTGGGTTCGATCCCCATCAGGGCACATATAAGAATCAACTAATGACTGTTTTTAAAAAGTGGAGGAACAAATTGATGTTTCTCTCTATCCCTATCTCTCTCTTCCTCTCTTTCTAATATCTATAAATAAATTAAGGATTTAAAAAAAACCAGACTTGCTGGGTAAGTTTCTGAAATTTCTTTCCATTGATTATTCCTTATAATTACAGATAATTTTTTATTTCCTGATTCTTTTTTTAAAGAAGAATATCACTTGAGTTTTTTATATATAGCTTTATGAAAAGAGAACAGAAACTCAAGGAGAAGAAAATGGGAACCAACAGGAGGCTCCTAGATAGTACATTTTCACTACAGAACTACAGGCAATTTCAGAAGAAAATAAAAAAGATAAAGAGAATTTACCCTTAATCATGTGGCATTTATTCTGCTTTATAAATGTTTATTTTAACCGCCAAGTACACTGAACAATTAACAATGAACTTAAACCCATAACAAAACATTCAGTGACACATGCAACCTAAAATAACATTATTTCTAATTTTAGCAGTTGCACTAATCTCCTTGCATTTAAATTTTTTAAATTTTATGCTGTAGGAAATAAATTTTAGCTGCTCTTTGTGAGATATGTAATAAGGAAAATTGCCACATTGATTGCTTTGCCTTTTCTTAAATTAATATGTAAAGCACTTGTTAAGCTGTGCTGAAATAAATAAGCTTGCTTAAAAAAAAAGAAACACATCAACCTAGTCAAAGCAGTCAGCAGATTCCGGTAAGTGCTTTAAAACTCACTTAGATAACTATTATCTTTTCTTTAAGAAATATTTTGCAAATTGAGAAGGCCTAAATGAAAATGTACTTTAACAGTTTAGACCAGTAGTCAGCAAACTGCGGCTCGCGAGTCACATGCGGCTCTTGGGCCCCTTGAGTGTGACCATGAGTTTCCATCGCACTGTACATGTGCGCCCGCACGTGGTATTTTGTGGGAGAGCCACACTCAAGGGGCCTCCGTTTGCTGACCACCGGTTTAGACTTTCAATCAGGTAAATGATACTGTATTAATTTGTATCAGTTCACAGTTTAGAATTTTATGCACAATTTTGTTGTTTGTTTAACATAGTAAAACATGTGACATTCATTCATATATTTGTTTTTCATACAATAACAACATGAGGAATCTGTTTTCAGAGAACTATTACTTTCCTATTTATCTGTGGATAGTAGACTCTTTTAGGTCCCAGTAGAGTGAAATAAGTTTCACTGATCCTGAACTAATTTTCAACCATTGCTTTGTTCTTCTCACATAAAACATTTGCCATAACCAGCTTTTTGGAATAATAACCTAACAGTAAGCAGAAGTTCTGAGTCTCTGTTTCTTTCATCTTTTATGAGAACATAAGGTAAACATAAAGGAAAATTCAATATTTCTTTGTCAAATAAGGGTAAAATATAGACTAGATCTTAAGACTGTATTGCAAGTCTCATAATATTAGCCTCTAAGCCAGTAGTACTCTAAGACTAAGATAAATCATCCTCAATATCCCATATATATGAATGAAAGAATTTGCCTTTTCATGTCAATATTTCTCTCCAATGTATACATTAATGATTACTCTTTCATTTTTTTAATTTGCAGGATTACAGGATATAAAGTCTTTACACATAAAGAACCCAACACATAATGTTGATTTGACATTATCAATGTTTTTTGTTTCTCCTTCTACTGCTATGCTTAATAGCTACATCTAACATTTCTCACAAATGTATTGTTATGTGTATTAAGTTCACAATTTCACTTTTAGTAGGGACTCATTTAAAAGTAAATGCCATAAGAAAATTAGACACAACTTGTATTTTTTAAACAGAATATTTCTGCCATATAAAGAATCTGTGTAGATGATGTATAATATATAGTGAGATAGGAAAATTTTGTTGCCTGCAATGACACCAAGGAGATAAATGACAGTATTACCAATGAGCATCCGTAGTGGTGGTGACCTGTGTCAATCCTCCCTTCCATCAATAAAAACGTGTTTGATTGAAGGGTTCCCCCCGCCCCCTCAGGGAAGCCTAAACAGTTAGTTCACTAATGATCCCAATTTCGACCAGTGACCCAGAAATGAAACACTACATTTCACAAAACTCTTGGAGTGCACTATAAACAAGACTTACAAAATGTCATGTCCTTGAAAACATGAAGTCTAACATGCTGGTATGTGTCTTATACTCAGAATCGGGTTCAGAAAGGAATTGTTTAATGGGCCACAGAAGGAGGCTAGGTCTATTATTAAAAAGAAACTCCTTTATAAGTAAAACAATAGAAAATCTGAAATGTGAAGTTTCTGTGGCACAAGATCGACCACTCAATTCCTTTCATAACCTGGTGGTGCCATTTCAAGATTATTTATAGCTCTGAAGAGACTAGGTGGTTTTTGAAAGGTGTTGATCTGGGAAATCCTAGAGAGTCCAGGTTTGTTCACATACAAAAAGTATTAAAATCTAATTTAGCACTAGCTGATTGCCTGATTTAAAAATTTCAAATGATAATTATGATGACCCATTTCTTAAGGAAACAATTTTTCTTGACAATTTATATCTTGAAATGTACTGTTTTTCATTCTCATAGCCGAAGAGAAACACAAATTTAAACCTAACAGATATTCAATTTCATTATAGTATATATAAAATGATGTTGATATTATTTATTCTTTATCATTTATATGTTTTTGAGGGATGTCTTTTATCATATATGATTTTCAAATATTTCATTGCATTCATGTTTTGCCTCCTCGTTCTCTTAACAGTATTTTTTTAAGTCTGATTTGTCAGTTTTTCCTGTTATGGATTTTGCATTTGATATTTTAATCTAAGTAATATTTGCTTAAACCAAAGTCACAAAGGGTTTAGTCCTATATTTTACTCTGTAAGTTTTATAATTTTTCATTTACCATTTGGGTCTTTGGCACAGTTTGACTTAAAGTTTAAACATGATGTGCTTCATATGCAGGTTCATTTTTTGCATATGGATATCCAGTTGGTATTGCACCATTTGCTGGAAAACTTCACTGTATGCATTGAATTGCATTTGCACCTTTGCTGGCAAACAATGGATGATCTCTGTGTAGGTCTAATTCTGGATTCTCTATTTAGTTTCCTTATCTATATATCTATATTTGTGCCTATACCAGCTGTCAGCAAATTATTTCTATAAAAGGTCAAGTAGTAAATATATTAGACATGTTTCTTTTATTTAATTTTAGTAAATTTAACTTTATATTTACATAACCAAATAGGACCAGTGTCTACCATATTGGACTGAGCAAGTGTAAAAGGAGGTAGACATCTTATTTATATCAGTATTAGATAACTCAAGGGTGCATACTGTAATCACTATACTAGTGGATTAAAAAAGGAAAAAGGTTTAATTGCTAAGCTTATTAGGTATAAAGATAGAATGATAAAAATATTCATTTAATCTCAAAGAAATCAAGTAAAAAAAAGAATAGAAATCAAATATTTAAACATAACTAAAGGAAAAGCATGAAAAGCTATACTATAGAAACACACAAGCAAAACTGACTTAACTATATCATTAAAAACATAGGTATTAATGTAAAAAACTTTACTATAGATCAGGGGTCCTCAAACATTTTAAACAGGGGAGGCCAGTTCACTGTCCCTCAGACTGTTGGAAGGCCAGACTATAGTTTAAAAATAACTATGAACAAATTTCTATGCACACTGCACATATCTTATTTTGAAGTAAAAAAACAAAACTTCAAAAAAAAGAAAAGGCCCTCCTAACTTCAAAAAAAAGGCCCTACTAACTGCAAAATAAAATAAAAAAATAGACCTCCTAACTTAAAAAATAAATCATAACTTGTTCTTACCTCGGTCCTCAGGCAGCAGCAGGCTCTGCACAGGCAAGCTCGTAACTCGTCCATCTGAGAGAAGGAGAGGAGTCGGTGAGAGTGGCGCACATCCCACACATGCGCACTGCAGACCCGGGACGAGTGGGCTGCTAAGCAATAGGCAGCATAAAAAGCAAATCTAAACTATCGTATTAGAAAGAATAAATTTTTTTAAGAAGGAGAGAGGGGACAATGGCAGGCGAGTAGGAGAGTTGCAAGTCCCTGAGTGGGCTGCTGAGCGGCCTGGCCCAGAAAGATTTCCACGGGCACCTGGGCATTACTGAGGAGCTGCTGCGGAGCCAGCTCTACCAGGAGGTGCCACCCAAGGAGTTACAGCCT
>NW_006284244.1:1223956-1227721 GCF_000327345.1 Myotis davidii
GGGCTGCCCCCCCCCTAGAAACCCCCCCCAACCAACTAACCAACTTCAAAAAAAAGGTTCTCCTAACTTCAAAAAAAAAAAAGGCCCCGCTAACTGCAAAATAAAATAAAAAAATAGACCTCCTAACTTAAAAAATAAATCATAACTTGTTCTTACCTCGGTCCTCAGGCAGCAGCAGGCTCTGCACAGGCAAGCTCGTAACTCGTCCATCTGAGAGAAGGAGAGGAGTCGGTGAGAGTGGCGCACATCCCACACATGCGCACTGCAGACCCGGGACGAGTGGGCTGCTAAGCAATAGGCAGCGGCGGCAAAAACACTCGGCTGGCCGGATAAATGTTTTCAGGGGGCCGCATGTGGCCCATGGGCCATAGTTTGAGGACCCCTGCTATAGATGAAGAGGATTTTTGCAATGTTTAAGGTTTCAGTCAGTGACAACATCATAACAATTTTACTTTTATATACTGGGCATTACTGAGGAGCTGCTGCGGAGCCAGCTCTACCAGGAGGTGCCACCCAAGGAGTTACAGCCTTTTCTGGTGAAGGTGAGGGGGATTCTTAAGTCTGTTGCATCTGCAGACATGGATTTCAACCAGCTGGAAGCATTCTTGACTGCTCAAACCAAAAAGCAAGGAGGGGTCACATCTGATCAAGCTGCTATCATTTCTAAATTCTGGAAGAGTCATAAGACAAAGATCTGAGAGAGCCTGAGGAACCAGAGCCACTGGGACAGTGGGCTTCAGGGCCTAAGCTGGAGAGTTGATGGCAAATCACAGTCACACTCAGCTCAGATACACACCCCTGTTACTATAATGGAGCTGGACAGGAATCTGAATTTCTGTGTTTGGAATTTGATGAGGCCAAGGTCAACCAAGTTCTGAAGAAGCTCTCAGAGGCAGAGAAAGCATCAGCACACTGATGCAGCCAGCCTAGCTGAAAATGGACTTGTTGAAGCAAAGGTGTTCATGACCTGTTTTGTTTTCTTTAAATATTACTCACCCATTAGTATTAAATCCTCAAATTCAAATTTGCCTGCCTCTGCTTGCTGGGACTTATTTTTTCCATTTACTCTTATAGTTGTTCTACTGCAAAGGCTCTTAGACTTCAGCAGGTAGAGGTACTTGTAACGGCATTTTTTTTTTTTAAAGGAGGTGTCCAGAACCCTATCCCCAGAGACTTGGATTCAGGTTGGCTGGGGTCAACTTTAGAAACCCATACTATGGTGGTTTGTTCCTGAGTAGGATTTTAGGAATATACACATGATAAATTATACAAGAATTAGAAAACATTTTATGCAAACAAATACAAGGCTGACCAAATACTGTGTATCTTGAGCTGAGGCCTAGAGGAGATTTGCTGACCCTTGACAGTAAAACCAGAGATGCTTCTGGAACTGATTCAGGTATTTGAGTTAGTTCTACCCAAATCGGGGGGATCTGGTTTGATCTGAGCTACTGAGAAACATGGGGATTTTTTAGAAGCTAGAAATAAACTGATCTCATCACAAAGGGACTCCCTCACCTCAAGTCAGGACTGTGGGGAGAGAAAAATGTCTCTGGATGTGATGTGAAGTTCTTTACCTCAGAAAATGTTACTTGAGTCATCAAATAAAACCTCTTTAAGAAAATATCTGCAGCCCAGCCAATGTGGCTCAGTGGTTGAGCATCGGCCCATGTACCAAGAGGTCACTGATTTGATTCCCAGTCAGGACACATGCCCGGGTTGTGGGCTCGTTCCCCAGTAGGAGGCGTGCAGGAGGCAGCCAATCAATGTTTCTCTCTCAGTGATGCTGCTTCTATCTCTCTCTCCCTCTCCATTCTCTCTCTAAAATCAATAAAAACATATTTTTTTAAAAAGGAGAGAGGGTGGTTGGTTGAGGACAGAAAGTAGTCCTCTTATATACCAAAAATAAATGTGTAAGGTCTTGACCTGGGCAGTGATTATATGGGCATTCTCTTTGAGGCCATTTATTGGGCTGTATATTTATGTTTGCCTACTTTCTTTCAGTCTGTGTTTTATTTCAGTATTTGATAAATTGTGATGAAAGGAGACTGGACTTAGGGTGGTAAACACACAATACAATATACAGATGATGTATTATAGAACTGTATACCTAAAACATATATAATCTTATTAACCAATGTCACCCCAATAAATTCAATAAAAAATAAAAAATAAACAAAAAAATGAGAAATTGTACTTTTTCAGATGACATAATTTTTTAAAAATATAAATCCCTGGCAGAGAACAAAGATGGTGGCATAAAGTATAAACCTGTACATGCCTCCTCCCACAACAACATTAAAATTACAACTATAAGACAAAGCAGCTATCATCCAGAACCACAGGAAAGCTGGCCGAGTGGAAGTTCTACAACTAGAAGGAAAGGAAAAAGTGCATTGAGACCGGGTAGGAGGTGCAGAGGCGCCAATAACAGAGGTACGGAGGTACACGTGAATCGGGCTGCATCTGGGTGCGCAGCAGAAGGGGATACAAGCTCTTGAATGCACTGAACTCATTTACGGCGAGACTCTGGGGTCCCAGACTCCTACAAGGAGAAACTGAACTGTCTTGCAGCAGGTCAGAAAGCGAGGGTGGCTTTCTCACAGTGCTGCTCACAGGGATCATTGTTGCTGTGGGGGCGCGGGACTCCGGGACGTGGAGGGACTGGGGCACGCAGGGGTGCAGAGTTGCTCGGAGTTGCCCGAAATCGGGGAGACTCTGACGACAGCCATTGCTGTTTGCTCTGCCCTGGTGATTCTCTGGGACCCCTCCCTACTCAATTTACATCCCCATGCAAGCTGTGATCAGCAGTGCAAAGGAACCACCTGCACTTTTGCAGCCTAACCTAACAAACTGCAGCTGGGTCAGCGAGCTCCAAAACTTCCAAACCTCAAACAAAGAGGAGAAATCTGCTGATATCACTGTAGCTCTTGCTGAGTGGACACACACAGTGGTTGACTTGGAGATCCAGGAGCCAGGGTACCACTGGCCAGATACCAGATTTCAACTCCTCACACCCATAAGGGACACACTCAAGAAGCAGACTCAGTGAGCACCAAAGCCCCACTGAAGCAAGTCCTACCCCATAAGGATATCTCCAGAACAGCAGTTCTTCCACTGTAGACACAGAGGATCCTCACAGTCAGCCAAAAATGCAGAGACAAAGAAACATATCACAAATGAAAGATATGGAGGAAAGCAACTAATGGAGGACATAGAGTTCAAAACCACAGTTATAAGGCTACTCAAGAACCTTCTACGAACCTCTGAGGAACTTAGTGAGACCTTCAAGGATCTTAATGAGAATACCAAAAAAATGGAAAAGGACCAGTCAGAAATTAAACATACACTGACTGAAATTAAAGATATTATACAGAGATTCAACAGCAGACTGGAGGATCCCAAGAATCAAGTGAAAGATTTGAAATACAAAGAAGCAAAAAACACCCATCCAGAAAAGCAAAAAGAAAAAAGAATCCAAAAATATGAAGATAGTGTAAGGAGCCTCTGGGACAACTTGAAACATATCAACATCCGTATTATTGGGGTGCCAGAAGAAGAGAGAGAACAAGGTACTAAAAGCCTATTAGAAGAAATCATGACAGAAAACTTCCCCTACCTGTTGAAAGAAATAGGCTTACAAGTCCAGGAAGTGAAGAGAATCCCAAATAAGAGGAATCCAAAGAGGACCACACTAATTAAGACACATCATAATTAAAATGCCAAGGGCTAAAGACAAAGAGAGAATCTTAAAAGCAGCAAGAG
>NW_006284244.1:1227954-1234537 GCF_000327345.1 Myotis davidii
ATTGGGGGGGGGGGAAAGAGGAACATCTGTAATATTCTGAACAATAAAGATTTATTAATAATATATATATATATTATAATATATAATAGTCAGGGTTAAATCCCTTATCTTAGTCAGGGTTCTCCAGAGAAGCAGACCCAATAGGATGTCTATGTATAAAAAGTAATTGTTTAATGAAATTGATGCATGTGATTAAGGAGGCTGGCAAGTTCAAAATCTGTAGGGCAGATGGATAAGATTATGGAGGGCAATCAGTTAAATTCAAAACTCACACATTTAAATGTTAATCTCCATAAAATGTCTTCACAGAAACATCCAGAATAATGTCTGCCCACATATCTGGGCTCGAAGGTCCAGCTAAATTGACACAATATTTTCACCTCTTTCACCCAGCCCCCCCAAAACCCTCCCCTCTGGTGATAACCAGTCTGCTCTCTGTATCTGAGGTAAAGGGATTTAGAAGTACAAATTGGTAGTTAGAAATTAGCCAGTCAATTATAAAGTGCAGCACAGGGAATATAGTCAATTAAATTGTAATAACTATGTGTGGTGCCAGGTGGGTACTGGATATATTGGGGAGAACACTTTGTAAAGTATAGGATTATCTAACCATTATGCTGTCCACATAAAACCAATATAAAATAATACTGAACATAAACTGTAATTGAAAATAAATCTTAATTTTCATACTCCCTTTTTAAAAGTAGTTTTGTGTAAAATTCTTCAAATATTAAACACATTGTCATTCTTCAACAACATAAATGTTAATGATATGCAAATCAGAAAGTGAAACACAAAGGACTAAAAGCTATTACTTTCATTTTTTAAATCTAAATCGTTTCTCACCTTTTTCTCTCCTATTCCTGGCAATAGATTTATAGAGACCACTAAAACGAATCTTTATACATGGCTAACAAAGAGATGATGAGTGAGTCAGGTTTAACTTGGAATTGCATAGTTAATGGTCATAGTAATTTTGGATGAGAGAATTTTCATTTAAAGCCCAAAAAACTTGCAATTAGCCCAAAGTAGTATAATTGAGTAATGATTTGATGATATACCCTGAAATGCTAAAGTTATATTATTAAAATTTCTGCTTGCAAAGAATTTAATCTTTATTTAGTGGTGACTATGTTTTTTAAGAATATATACGAGTACAAGGCTTCTTTTGATCATTGTGCTTGCAAAATGGGTAGGCTTAGCCATTTTCTGGTAAATTGACTAGAATTCTAAGCATTTACCTTTTGGTTTATTTTAATACATCTCTCAGTTGGGATCTTAAATTATATAGTAAGCTGTGAAGGCTAAATTATTTTGTAATGGTGTTGTTTTAAGATTTATTATGCATATTAATCCAAATCTCTAAATGGTTTTCTTATTATCTGGAAAGCTTGATTCAGTCGAGTAAATATTCTGGCTCAATTGTTCTGACCAATTAGGTAGTGTCTTTCCCCCAAAGTTGGAATTTGTCAGAGTTTTGTTTAAATATAAGTATATATTTAACATAATTATGAAACCCAAGTTTTATATTTAAAATATGAATGAATGAAATTTATATATCTTCACAGTTAGGAGAGTGTTAATTGTCATTTTTGCAGGCTGCGCTGTGAGACACAAAGATATAATTTATTCCTCAGAGATTTACAAGTACATTCTGTCATTTCATTTTTCACTATTTGAGTAGAGCTATTTAGTTCGTTTGTTTTATTTGATTTTATGTTAGGATAATATGAATAATTAATGGCCAATTAATAAATACCTTAAAATTCTCCTCACCTATTAGAGATACTCCAAGTACCTTTCTGGTCTATGATTTCCAAGATTCTTTTGCACTCTTTTCCAAAACCTTATAAATTTTGACTTTTATAAACAAAATGAAAATAAAAGCAAATTATTCTATTTGCTCACATGAAAGGAAATACATATTTTAAAAAATCTATTTGTATCTCCCTGCCCTTTAACACACTTTACTCAAAGTAAAGCTGGTTTTTAGACTCGATTCTGCCATAAACAAGAAAATGTGTTTAAGTAAAATCCATATTTAGCATTTAAATTTGTAAAATAAAGTTGCATAAAGAAATAATATTTTCCTAACTGATAGGCATTTTAAGAGTAATTTAAAGTAGCATTTTTCAAAATGTAGTCTGTAACTTCCTATGTGATAATCACCTAGGTATATTACACAAACGGGTTTCTGAACCCCGCACCAATATCTGAGCTGCAGAGTGGGAACTTGAAACCATATGATGTAGGAAGAGTCATAAAGCTAGGATTCTACATATTCATTCATAATTTTTCTTTACACATAACATTTCTTTACCAATACATATTTGCCAATGGCATATCTGATAAAAGGTTAATGTTCAAAATTTATAAAGAACTTATACAACTCAACACCAACAAAAAATTAAATTAAAAAATGGACAAAGAAACTGTATAGATGCTTCTCCAAAGAGAACATACAGGTGGCCAATAGATATATGAGAAGATGCTCAAGTAGCCATCAGAGAAAGGCAAATTAAAACCATAATGACATATCACCTCACACATCTCAGAATAGCTATCATCAATAAATCAACAAACAACAAGTATTCGTGAGGATGTGAAGAAAGGGAGCCCTCATGCCCTGTTAGTGAGAATGAAATTTTGTGTAGTCACTGTTGGAAACAGTAAGAGCTTCCTCAAAAAATTAAAACTGGAGCTGCCTTATGATTCAGAGATTCCACTTCTGGGAATATAACCAAAGAAACCAGAAACACTAATTAAAAACAATACAGGCACCCCATTGTTCATTGCAGTGTTATTTACAATAGCCAAGATTTGGAAGCAGCCCAAGTGCCCATAAGTAGATGAGTGGATAAAAAAGCTGGGGTACATTTTCATAATGCAACACTGCTCAGCTATAAAAAAAAAAAAAAAAAGAAGGATATTTTCCCTTTTGTGACAGCATGGATGGACCTGGAGAGTATTATGCTAACTAAGTGAAATAATCCAGTCAGGGAAAGACAAGTACCCTATGATTTCACTTATATGTGGAATCTAATGAACTAAATAAATTAACAAAATAGAAACAGACTCATAGAGACAGAGAACAGACTGACAGCTGTCAGTGGGGAGGGGTGCTGGGGGACTGGGTGAAAAAGGTGAAGCGATTAAGGGGAAAAAGGACACAGAAAACTATGGTGATTGCCAGAGTGAAAAGGGGTCCGGAGAGTTAGAAGAGGTAAAAGGAGACAAATGGTGATGAAAGACTTGACTTTGGGTGATGAATACAGAATTCAATATACAGATCATTTATTATAGAGTTTTATACTTTAAACCTGTATAATTTTGTTAACCAATGTCACCCCAATAAATTCAATAAGTATTACAAAATACTACAAAAAATCACCGTTCTAGAAGACTTTACAAATGCCTAGGAATTTTTTTCAATGTGTTTTCAAATGAAGAATTTTGAGATGTGGCATACAAAATGTCGCTAAGAGCCCTGGCCAGGCGGCTCAGTTGGTTGAAGTGTCATCCCCACGTGCCAGGGTTGTGTGTTTGATCCCTCATCAGAGCACATACAAGAGTCAAGTGATGAGCGCATAAATGAATGCAACAACAAACTGATGCTGCTCCCTCTCTTTCATTCTTTTTCCATCTCTCTCTCAAATCAATTTTTTAGAAAAAGCAATTTTTAAAAAAATTCTAGCCATGAGAGCAATATATGTCAGTTAAATCTTAAATTCTACATCTAGAGTAAGTTTCCCACTTCAACACTATTTCCACCAGATTATTTATTTATTTATTGATTTATTTATTGCGGCATGGTCGGCACATTTTAGGACATTTAGCAGCAACTCTGGGCTCTACCCGTTAGATGTCAGTAGCCTCTCCAGCCCATTTGTGACACAATAAAAAATGTTTCTAGACACTACCAAATGTGCCCTATGGTTAAAATTACCCCCACTCTGGTTGAAAAACTGGTCTAGGGAAATGATTATGGGAAACATTTACAAATGCTTTATCCTCTGATGGCATTGACATCTGGATGGTTTGGAGAATATTTGTTATTGATATAGTTGATATTTCAAATTTTTATAACAAATAGCCTACAAAGTTGGTCTACTGCAGACACATGACTTTTACAAGGAAGACTGCTGTTCCTTTCTGCTTTCTTGTTTTATTGATTGCCCTTTTATTTTACCCAACCCATATTCCTGCCCTTTAATATTATTTTTTAACTGAATAAATTGAGAGATCACTTCTTTACATGATCAGAAGAGGATATGAATATGGAGACATAAATTATTTCAGAACAAACTGTTTTATCACATGTAAATGTTCTTTGTCCTTCTTAAAAAAGAAGTATAATACTCTGTAATTTCAATCAGATACATTGCTCATAAATTACTGACCGAGTATGAACAGTGATAAACTTAGTCTAGTAATTTTGCATAAAATCCCCAGACTTCCATGAACTGAATTTCTAAATTGCCCACTGGTAAAGCATTTAGTTTAATGCTACCTTGGGGTGTTGTCCAGTATTTCAGATCTAAAGGTCCCAAGGTCATGGCATGCTCAGTCACAAAGTTAGCCTTGCTGTTCTTTTGATCTATACCAACAATTCCCCATTGACATCACCCAAGTCCCACTGAGGACTAAGAGGGACATAAGGCCCTTCTATTGTGCCCTTAGGTTCATAACGGAGAACAAGCCTGAAACATGTCAAAATTACGTGACACTATCAGGAAAATTCTAACCAGTGTGGGCTCAGCAGCTTTATTCTCTACAAAGAGTGTCTATCTGTAGAGAGCCTCCTACATGGGCATAAAAATGGAAAACAGCACATTCCATTAGCTGGAGGCCTAGAATATTTAGTGGTTTTCTTCAAATTACTTTCTGATCAATCCCCATGAAGCACTCTATTCTTTTTCCAGTAAAATACATTTAAACTAAAAATTAAAGTAGTTTCATGTGCAAGAAAATATGTTTATATCTAAAGGATAAGAGGGTACTTTGTTATTTTTAAATTACAAAATGTCCCCAATATTAGTAGATTTTGCTGTTTGTATAAAGTTTCAGAAAGCACAAGGGGGCACTCTTACTAAATCCATCAGAAGAAAAGGCAATGATTTGTGTTGACTTAAATCATTGATTTCCTTTTTTCTAAATGGTTTTAAATGATATAGTAGTTCTATCCTTACACATCTAATTATGTTTTTAATGCTTAATTTAGAATATTCTAAACATGTAACCCTGTCCATAAAAAATACTTGTTTGCAGCAAAAATTTTAGGGAATTAAGCTCACTTAAAATTGTAGTACAAGAAAAGGACTTTCTCTTGAAAACGAGTAAGAATTTCAACTGAGAACATATGTATTTTTTAAATTTGTTTTTTAGACATGTAATTTTTTGAAATTTTTTTTCTGCTTATACCAAGAAAAATGTTGATGAAGCAGCCATTTGTAAAAGTTTCTTTTGTCAGCAAGTAAACATTTTATTTTTCTCTGGATTTTGTATTTTAGACACTTTGGCAGAAATCCATGATATATCTTGCATTAAAATGAAATGTGAGTATTCCCCCTATATGCTGATAATACTATTTTGAGTGATTCAGGAATGATGATTATGACATTTGAGCATGAACACGGGTGCAATATTTGCCAATTGACTAAAATTTAGCACTGGAAATGTTAGCTTTTAGGAATGGCAATAAACTAAGTAGTCCACTTAAGTGTAAAACCAACATTACACTAAGTAATAATATAATCTATTACTTTAATTAATTGAAGTAAAAGTAAAAAGTATAGAGAAAGCTTGAAAATAACTAGCAATTATAATTTTAATACTTTCCATGTAAAGAGGATAAGGGTATTCCAAAATGAACAATAAATGTCAAATTCATTGGTGTGGTATTACTGTTGTATTTGAAGATGATTCATTAAACTGCAAATGTTTAAAATGAAAATTTTAAATTAAAGTTGATCAAAATATGAAAAAGTTTATAAATCATAAATATAACCATATTTTTCCAAAGAAACTACCAATAACACCTAGAGAAGAGTCTAGAGTAGTTAAAATTTGCTAGGGCTAGAACAAAGAACCCCAGTTTCCCAGTTAGAAAACATATATGGCACTCTGCATTCTAAGTGGCAGAAATACAGTAGGGAACCAGAAAGGATCACCATCCTCAAGTTACTGACTTTCCATTGAGGGAGGTAGGGGATGCAATACTAATATTTACAAAATAAATAAAGTAATTTTTCAGGTACAGATAGATTCAATTCAAAGAAAAAAACAAACAAAAAACAACACGGTAATATGGCAGTTACCACTGGGAATAGGTGCTTGGCCAAGGCAAGTCAGGGAAGAGCTGTGTTGTAGTGACAGGAGAAAGAGCATGACAATGAGTTGAGCAACCAAGGGAGTTGAGTTTGCAGATAATAAGCTGTTTTATTGGGAGAAAGTTGTAATTTTTAACAGTTGCAGTATTTTTTGTTATAATTTGTACAGGGGACTTGGACTTTATAGGCTATAAGCCTCTGTTTCCTTAACTTATTAATGGGTTAATAAAACTAACTTTCCTACTTCTCACTCA
>NW_006284244.1:1234621-1236494 GCF_000327345.1 Myotis davidii
TTCCAAAGAAACTACCAATAACACCTAGAGAAGAGTCTAGAGTAGTTAAAATTTGCTAGGGCTAGAACAAAGAACCCCAGTTTCCCAGTTAGAAAACATATATGGCACTCTGCATTCTAAGTGGCAGAAATACAGTAGGGAACCAGAAAGGATCACCATCCTCAAGTTACTGACTTTCCATTGAGGGAGGTAGGGGATGCAATACTAATATTTACAAAATAAATAAAGTAATTTTTCAGGTACAGATAGATTCAATTCAAAGAAAAAAACAAACAAAAAACAACACGGTAATATGGCAGTTACCACTGGGAATAGGTGCTTGGCCAAGGCAAGTCAGGGAAGAGCTGTGTTGTAGTAATATTTATATTGAGACTAAACATTGAAAAGAAGTCAGCCCTGAAAAGATCTAATGGAAGGGGATTCTAAGAAAGACAAATAAGTATAAAGTCCTTGTTACTTACTAGTATCATGTGTTGAAGGGGCAGGAATTGGGGTTATGTGCAGTGAATGCAAGGGAGAGAGAAAACGGAAGGAAGATTGGCAGGGACATACCAAAGGGGCCATGTGGGAAGAAGTTAATGGTTTCAGTTGGTATTCTAGGTTCAAGGCAACCTCTTTATGATTCTTAAGTATAAAATCATAATTATATATATATTCAATACATACTTTATATATACATATACATAATATATTCTTAATATATACTTAATATATACTTTAGGAAAATTGCAAAATTACTCTGCCTGCTCTGTGGGTTTTAAGAGACAGGAGAAAGAGCATGACAATGAGTTGAGCAACCAAGGGAGTTGAGTTTGCAGATAATAAGCTGTTTTATTGGGAGAAAGTTGTAATTTTTAACAGTTGCAGTATTTTTTGTTATAATTTGTACAGGGGACTTGGACTTTATAGGCTATAAGCCTCTGTTTCCTTAACTTATTAATGGGTTAATAAAACTAACTTTCCTACTTCTCACTCATTTGTTATTTGGATTAAATAAGGACATCTATGTGAAAGCCTGAATAAGCTATAAAGCATTTGTAGTTGTTATGGTCTGTTCTGTTAAATTGTACCTTGGCAAGAACATCTGTTTTCTCAGAATTGATCCTGACATTGAAAAGGTTAAAAAGAAATATAACATACAACAGTTTGCTTTTGTGAAACTCACCAAAAGTGTATACATTTCTGTGAAATATGATTTAATGGTATTGTTTTTGATGTTTAGTGACTTATACATATTCCTACAGTTATTATAGCAAATCTGACACTAGTTGATTTATCATATGAAAATTTATATCTTCTCAATATGCACAGAGCAAATATTAACATTCTAGCCAAAATAATTTAATACTAACAGATTAAGGGTCATGTTTAATTTAATCAAGTCAAAATATGGCAAATTGTCTATCTATTTTATTTATATACTAGAGGCCCGATGCACAAAATTCATGCAAGAGTAGGCCTTCCTTCCCCTGGCTGCCGGCACCGGCTTCCCTCTGGCACCCGGGATCTGGGCTTCCCTCGCAGCCCCGGCTTCATCCAGAAGATTGTCCAGAAGGATGTCCAGTCTAATTAGAATATTATGCTTTTATTATTGTAGATATAAGATTGGAGCTACTTAGCTTCTATACTTAGTGTGTTCTTAAAAACTCTAGTGGTGCCATGTTGGAAGGTTTACATTTTACAGTAGGATCAGCAAACTACAGCCTAGGGGCTAAAATGGGCCTCTCACAGTCTGTGGGTTAAGAATGGTTTTTATATTTTTAAAAATTTATTGTAAAAACAGAGTACATGAGAGAGAATGTGGCTGGCAAAGCCCAAAATATTTACCATCTGACCTTTTATAAAAATGGTTTGCCAACCCCTCCTCTCTGGG
>NW_006284244.1:1236774-1239835 GCF_000327345.1 Myotis davidii
AACATCGAACTCTGCATTTACAGCTCTATTTTGGTGTTCAGCCCAGACTGGCAGGAATTTCTCAATGCAATTTCCTAATTCCTGTGGAAGAGAATCTGATTGCTCCAACTCGAGTCAGGGTTTCCAGAGCTGAAACATGTTCTATAAATCTCCATCTCGAGGCTCATTCCTGTGCACAGAGAAGTGCTTCCAGAAGAGAGATGTGGCCTAGACGCACACTGCACATTGTGTTGTTATCCTCAGGTTCATAATCATAAAATGGTTTCCAGAGACCATTCATTACTGCGAGAGAAAGGTTGGCCTGTTGGATTAGAGTCATACCCACATATGACTTCTTCTTTCAGGAAGGAATATCTTCTTTCAGGAAGGAATGTCTTCTACAGAAGTGTACCTTCCGATTTCTCATATATCACCAGTCAGGGCTAAGTCACTAGGTTTGAAAAATTCGTATCTGGCATTTTGATGCATTTGCTTAGGGGGCAGGCCATTGCCAGTAAAGAGAATGTAAGAGAAGGTTTAGGCAACCCAAGATATCAACCGGTATTAGATTACCAGGTATTTTGATACTTACTAACATATTTATTTATTTTAGATGCATTTTATTTGTCCTTTATTTGTCACTAACCCTTATGAAGATTAAAAAGAAATGAAATTTCTATGACATCTTATTAGGAAAAATAGGCTAGTTAAAATTTCCAGGAAGTCTGTAAGTTAAGTATTGTAAATACTTATACATCTCATTGAGTATGTACTACTGAAACTAATTCTTATATATCAGTATTAACAGTGAAACTAATACTTACATATTTTACTGAGTATGTAATATGTGAAAAAGCCTAAAGTTTTAAAAATATAATTTAATAATTGATTACTGATTCTTTTACTTAGGCTGGCCCAATTAAAACACTTAGAGTCTATTTTTAAAGAATTAAAAATTTTGGCCCTGCCTGGTTTGGCTCAGTGGATAGAGCGTCGGCCTGCAGACTGAAAGGTCCCAGGTTTGATTCCAGTCAAGGGCATGTACCTTGATTGCGAGCACATCCCCAGTAGGAGGTGTACAGGAAGCAGCTGATCAATGTTTCTCTCTCATCAATGTTTCTAACTCTGTATCCCTCTCCCTTCCTTTCTGTAAAAAATCAATAAAATATATTTTAAAAAAATAAAAAATTAGAAATTTTGGTAGATTTTTTTTTGCATTTGAGAACAAAACTCAAATGTCATTCATGTAAGTATAAATGTTTTGTTCTCCATTTTTTGTGAAACACAGGACATGCTTCCTAGAATGAAGACTAAAGGAGATAGTAAGCATGTTACTCATTTTTCATTTAATAGTTTTTGATTGACAGTTACTATTATGTAGTTTAGGGTTCAATGATGAATTGTATATATACTATGATCTTGGGGATCAAAGTCTTCTGGTAAAGATATGTACGTTAAAAATAATTAAAATAAACTAGATAAGTGAGCAAAAATAGACACATGAATATAAAACACAATATATTCTGGAAGCATAGAGAAGGAATATCTAGCTTTGCATAGTGAAATAGAAGTTTTCAGAGAGATGGGATATCTGAGCTGGTCAAATAAAAATTATTGTCCTAGCCCTGGCCAGGTGGCTTAACTGGTTGAAGCAACAACCCATACACCAGAAGGTTGTGGATTTGATCTCCAGCTGGGGCATGTACCATAGGCAACCAATCAATATTTCCCTCTCACATCAATGATGTCTTTTCTTTTATCTTTCTCTCCCCCTCTCTCTACCTTCCCCCTTCCTTTCTCTCTAAATCAATAAACATATATTCAGGCGAGGATTAAAAAATTGTTTTTTTAGACAGTAAAAAAGAAGGTTCTTCAATGGAAAGTAATTAACACACAAAAGCACAAAGATGTGTAAGGGAATGAGAAAAATGTAGAGACAAGACTAGAAGTGTGCACACATCACACAATATATTCTGGAAGTAGGGACTTTATTTTGTAAGCCAGCAGGAAGCTACAAAGCCACCAGAAGTGATGAAAGCGGGCACATATGAAGTATTTAATTTCTAAGTTACCATATTGACAACCACAATGAGATACCATTAAATAACCACCAGATGTCAAAAACTGAAAGGACTAATGACATAAAAAAGTATCAAGGAAAAAAAAGTATCAAGGGATATAGAGCAACAGGTGCATTCAAGAATTTCTGAGTATAAAATGTACAATCACTTTGGAAAAGTGATGTCTAGAAAAGTGATTTGCAGCTTTTTACAGTGCTAAAAAGTAAACCTACCCTATGACCCAGGAATATCACTCCTGGCTTTTAACGCAAAGAAAATATAAACATATGTTTGCAAAAAATAATTGCAAAAGAATGTTCACAGTGACTTTATTCATAACTAGAGGCCTGGAGCATGAATTTGTGCACATTGAGAGAAAATTAATTAGAAGAAATATTTTAATATTGTTATTCGCCCTTTCTCTATAATAGAAGTGTCAACCAAGTTCACGATCAACAATGACAGATGAAACACATGGGTGCGTTTGGCACCAGTGAGAGTTTTATATATCCTATATAATAAGAGGGTAATATGCAAATTGACCCTAATGGCAGAACGACCAGAATGACCACTCGACCAGTCACTATGAAGCACACTGACCACCTCTCAGTCCTTTCCTGTAGCCATCAGGCTCCAATGGCCCAATGGTGAATGAGGAACCGGGAAGGTGGGGAAGATGGCTCTGATCACAGGCCAGGCCTGGGAACCATACCTGCTCACAAATTTTGTGTGCCGGGCCTCTAGTATAGATAAACTTGCTTAATTAGACCTGCTTTCTGATTTAGCTAAACGTTTTGCAGCCCAATGAGGCACCCCAACTTTTCCTACTCCAGGACTTCTGTGAGGATCAAATGAGATGAGGCACGGGAAAATGCTTCACAGACATTTGGTAAAAGTGTGAAATGTTTCCACCTGGCTATAAAGCAAGTCATATTTCTGGGATGAAGAAACTGCAAGGAGGCTAGTTGCTAGGGAGAGGAAGCCAGGCATTGCTACATGACATCATTACCCGGTGCCCACAC
>NW_006284244.1:1240216-1247210 GCF_000327345.1 Myotis davidii
AGGCAGGGGACCCCCAGCTCCCTATGATCGTCAGAGGCCTTAGGCCTGGGCAGGAGACCCCCAGCTCCCATTGCCATTTCCACCCCTGCTTCCTGCAGTCACTGGCCAGGGGGCAGGCAAAGGCGCCCGGTTCTCCGATCACCCTCAAGGCCGCCTTTGCCCTGCCACCCGGCTTTTGGCTGCCGCCTCAGTTTCCAATCACCATCAATGGCAGGGGGCTTCTTCCGTCCTTCCCCTTTCACCTCCCCGCATTGCACCTACATATGCAAATTAACCGCCATCTTTGTTGGTGGTTAATTTGCATATATCACTGATTAGCCAATGGGAGGCGTAGCGATGGTATGGTCAATTACCATGTTTGTCTATTATTGGATAGAATAGTACTTAATTGCTATGAGGAATAAGGATTGACTGGAAGTAGGCTTGAGGAAGTTTTTTGAAGGGATTAAAATTCTCCAAGTCTTGACTGGGGCCATATTTATAAGGAGTGTGTATTAATTAAAACTTATTGACTGTTTAAGACTGTATGAATTTCCTCAAATGTTGTTAATTGAGGTAGATGTTACCTCAATTTTTAAAAGTGACACCTTTGACAGCAACATGGAAGTGAGATATAAATAGAAGGGATCAATAGCAAAAATACCACTGAAAAGAATGATGGCTTATGACAGGTAAAAGGAAAGATTTGAATAAAACAGTGACAATGAGTAAGAGAGAGGATTTCATGAGGAAGAGAAATTTCATAGGTAGAGATAACTGTGTTTATAATATGATGATGGTGAGGGTGGTGGGTAGACGAAAAGATAAAAAAAATAAAGAATGGTTGTGTTTTGATATCATTGTTAAAAAACATATTGAAGGGCAAAAGACTCAGAATAGTCAACACAATATTGAAGAGCAAAGTCATACCAGACTTCAAGACTTACTTCAAAGCAATGCTAATCTAGACAGTGTAATTGGTGAAACAAAAGGACAAATAGATCAATGAAACACATTAGAGAATGCAGAAATGGACCATATAGTCAAGTGATCTTTGACAAAAGAGCAAAAGTAAATGAATGCAAAAAGCATTGTCTCTTCAACAAATGGTGATGGAACAACTGGGAAAACCTCATGCAAAACACACACACACACACACACACACACACACAACAAAAACAAAAACAAACAAACAAACAAAAAAAACCCACTAGATCCCCCAGACCTCAAACTTTTGACAAATATGAAATAAAAATTGATCATAGGTCTATATGTCATATCCCAAACTACAGAGTTTCTGGATGCTTATCATTATAAATCATTAGGGCATTGCAAATTAAAACAACAATGAGCTATCACTACACACCTTTTAGAATGGCTAAAATACAGAACACACCGAATGCTGGCAACAATGTGGAACAGGAACAATCATTCATTGCTGGCAGGACTGTAAAATGGTGCAGCTACTTTGGAAGACAGTTTGACAGTTTCTTATGAAGCTGAACCTCCTCTTACTATACAACCCAGCACTCGGCTCCTTAGTGTTTACTCCGAGGATTTGAAACATGTCCACATGAAACCTCCACATGTTTATAGCAGCTCTATTCACAATTGCCAAAACCTTGGAAAACCAAGACTTTCTTCAGTAGGTGAATGAATAAACTGTGGTACATTCATACATGGGATGTTATTCAGTGATAAAAAGAAATAAACTATCAAGATACAAAAAGACACAAAGGAACCTTACATGCACATATTTAAGTGAAAGAAACCAATCTGAAAAAGTTACATATTGGCCCTAACCCGTTTTGCACAGTGGATAGAGCATTGGCCCAGGTTCGATTATGGTCAAGGTCACATACCTTGGTTGCAGGCACGTCCCCAGTAGGGGGTGTGCAGGAGGCCGCTAATCAATGTTTCTCTTTCATCGATGTTTCTAACTCTCTAGCACTCTCCTTTCTTTCTCTGTAAAAAATCAATAAAATATATATTTTTAAGAAGTTACATACTGTATGACTCCAACTACATGACATTCTGAAAAGGAAGCTATGGACAATAAAAAGATCAGTGGATGCTAGTGTATAATCAAGGGAAGGGAGGAGGGATGAATAGATGCACAGAGCATTTTTAGGGCATTGAATTAGTTTGCATGATACAATAATGTGGATACATGTCATTATGCATTTGTCAAAGCCCATGGAAGGTATAATACAAGGGGTAAACCTGAATGTAAATTATGGACTTGCATTAATAATAATGTACCAATATTGGCTCACCAACTGTAACAAATGTCCCACACTAAAGCACAATGTTAATAATGAGGGAAATTGAAGAACATTGGTAAGGGGAATATATGGAAACTAATTATTTTAGTTTGACATAGAGTGTGTAAGTATATGTTTATTATTCAGGTTAGAAATATAACAGCAATAATATATCTAATATCCAAGATATTAGGTGTAGAGGAAGAAAAACACAAAACCTATGTCAGGAATCTAAGAAACACCAGAATTGAGAAACAGATGGAGGAACAAGCAAAAGAGAGGGTAGATGAGTAATTCAGTAAAAGTAGAGAAGAGACAGAATAAGTCGTTTTTATGTGAGCCAGTGATGAGTATGTTCTGTGGTGTCAAATGTTACGAAAGATAGTTTATGAATATGAGAAAACAAGGTGAAATCTAGGCTACTATTTTTAGTAAAGTGGTGGGATATAAGCCAATTTTTAATGAGTTGAATAAAGAAGAAAAAGATTTGAGAAATGAGAGTGCAAGTTCAGAATAATAATTGAAAAGTATGATAGAGAAAGAGAAAAGGCCAGCCATCACTCTCTCATGACTCATTCTGAAAATGTCAAGCAAGCTTTTTCACTTTATAGGTCTTCAAATGGTGGACTCAGATCTTTGATGATGTTTTGTTGTTGTTGACATAGCATAAATCTAGTTAATGATACTGTAGTGAGTTTTGAAGTATATCCATAAAATGGATAAGCTTAGGTACTATTCAATATATAAAGAAGACTCCTATAGAATATATTTAGCAAAAATGATTGAATATCTTGCCTAATAATAGACAAACATGTAAATTGACCATCCCTCTGCTATGGTCACCAGACAATCAGAAGAGTATGCAAATTAACCCAACAAAGATGGCGGTTAATTTGCATATGTAGGCGAGAAACAGCAGAGCCAAATGAAGACTGAAGGCTCTGGCCAGAGCCACAGGCCTGGGTCCTGGGTGCCGGAGGAAAACTGGTGCCGGCAGCTAGGGGAAGGGAAGGCCTATTGCACGAATCACTTTGTGCAACAGGCCTCTAGATTTATATATAATGTTAAATTTTCTACTTGAGATATTAAAACAGAATCATGTGGAAAATAATGATAGTTTACGAATTTCTTGTTGACCTCTAATCTATTTAAGATGAACTAATTCTGAAATCTATAGCTTCTATTTTTAAATGATGTATTGGTTACCACAAAGGCATTTCCCTTATTAAAATTTGATTTCCTAAGACAATCAGGTTGACCATAATAATTCTGATCAATATTTAGATAATCTGAATAGTAAGTCACACTTTGCTTTGGTTTAGCATATTTATATTACTCTCAAAAATTTTTATTAAATAATAGGAATAATCATATCACTGCAAGGATGGTCTAATGAATGCCTAAGAGATATTCCCTTAGAAACCCTTATGTTGAAATACATTTTAAATATATATTTTAAGAATTTTTTTGCTTGACTTTTTTTCTAGATTAGACTGACCACTCTATTTGTGTCTATCTAGTAATCATGTTTTAGATACGAAACAAAACATTTAAAAAATGTAAACTCCATATTATTTAACAGCTCATTGATTTCACCTGTGTTCCTTCTTCTAAAAGCCATGGCATTCCTACCATACTTCCCTGGCTAATAACTCTACTCTTCAAGGCTCACAAGTCTTGTCTCACATTTGACCTGTCTCTCCCACAGTATTCTATGTAGACCTTTGGTGAAATTCTGTCACATTTGCCACCCTTGATCTGGTCATTTGTGAAACAATGGTACCTCTCACCCTCACTGGTACCTCTCACCTACCTCGGTACAGGCATCTATTCAGAGTTTGGTGTCCCGGTATAACCAAATCAAAACCAATGTGATTCAGGGAAGGACAATTGAAGCCCCTAAGGTGGGGGGACTATCCTTTTCTTGTGCATGAGCTGCTAGAACTAATGTGATTCAGGGAAGGACAATTGAAGCCCCAAAGGTGGGGGGACTGACTATCCTTTTCTTGTGCATGAGCTGCTAGAAGAGAATCTCTCCTTTTTCTTAGATTCTAGTGTTTTTCATGTGAGATTTCTAGGTCCTATGGTTTGTTTTTTTAAAAACATTATGAACACACCTGTATTTGCAGGGGTGGAGTTTCATATCACTAAGGTGGTTCATGATGGAGAAATTTGATCTTTACTAGTTTTGTTTGAGCTATTTGTCTGAGGTCATGCTTATCTCTAATTTTTTTATTTTTATAGAGGACAATTAATTCACATGTCAGTGTCCTCGTATTGGTTCAGGAAGAGACCTGCTTGACATAATTCCTATCATAACACTCATTGTACTGTCTTTAAATTATTAATTTATGCGATTTTTCTCCCTCAAAACAGTGGGAGCTTTTTGTGGAATGAGATCATGTAGCAGTTTGTTCATAGTTTTTTTCTCCAGTTTCAAGTTCACAGCATAGGAGTTAGAGAACAACCAATCAATATTTTTAAAGTACCGAAGTCGCACCAAATCTGCGGGAGATGCATTCCAAGACCCTCATTGGACGCCTGAGACAACAGATAGTACTTAACCCTATACGTATATACTGTTTCTTCCTATACATACATATCTATGATAAAGTTTAATTTATAAGTCAGGCACATTAAGATAGTAACAATAATAACTAATAGTAAAATAAATCATACTTATACACTGTGAAAAATGTTATGTGACTATGGTCCCTCTCATAATATATTACAACCATCCCTCTTGCAGGAAGTGGTTTGATGTCACTGGCTTCAGGGGATCCCTAGCTGAAGTCTTGTAGTGGCTCAGTGTTTTCTGGCACAACATGTTGCCATAAATCAACATGTTTTCTGTTCATGTCTTCTACCCACAAATTTAATGCCTTTTCCATCTTAACTAAGCACTTATCATGCACCGTGACCGTAACTTTTGCAGTTTTAGGTGCAACAGCAATACCAGCACATTTTTTTCCTTCTTCACAATTTCACTGATAGAAGATTCATTCTTACCATAGGTCATAGCAACTTCAGCATTTTTTTTTCCTTTTCTTACTAAGTCCAGAACTTACACCATTTCACTTAAGAAATTATTTTAGGTTTCTCTTTGACATATCCATATTCCAGCATCACTACTCTTGCATGTTGGGGCCATATTAAGTAAAATAAAGTTTGACTCGAGCACAGACACATACCTCCACAGTCAACCTGAGAATGGTGGTGGTCACTACATGAATAATGAGTGGGTAGTGTATACACAATGGAGACACTGGACAAAGGGGTGATTTACATCCTGGGCTGAATGGATGGAGACTCAAGAGATTTCAGCATGCTATTCAGAAAGGCACACAATTTAGAACTTATGAATGGTCTATTTTGGGCAATTTCCATTTAATATTTTTGGACCACAGTTGGCTGAGGGTAACTGAAAGCAAACTGCGGATAAGGGGGGACTAGTGTCAATAGCAAGTTAACTGGTTTTTATCTTTAAGAGAGGAGAAACTTGCATTATTTGTGAATTATTTCATGTTTTTGTTTAAGTTTTAAGTAATACTTTCTCTACTTTCAACAATCCTATAGTGTACAGAATTCTTGGTCTTGTATGTATGGACAGTAATCACAACATTTTCTCTCCTTTTAGGACAACTGCCTAACATGGAGAGAACTCTCCATTTATCCAAGTGGCACTTGGTGTAGTTTTTACACTCTGAAAATAATTAACTAACAATAATTTAATAGAAAATGATTTAAGAAGCTTATTTTGCCTAACCCACTAAAACTAAGTAAACACACAAATAAAAGTTCACAAATATAACATAGCAACATAGAGGACTCTTTGCAGACCTTGATTTAGAAACTTTATAGCCCTTGGAGAACACAATACCCTCCAAGCCAAATAACATTCATAGCTGAAGAATAATCTCATTTCACACCCATTTTTATGTGAATGTTATTACTGTATATAAATAAATCTGCAGTTCAAACAAATTGTAAAAAAACACATCCTTATTAACCTTAAGGACATAGGTACTTCTAAAAGTCCTTTTGGCCTGTGGAATTTTACTTTTAATAACTTTAGAATAAGAATGTGAATTTCTGTGCATGTGTGTAGAAGATATTGTTTATTCTTATATGTTTTTACTGCATTTTTGTGTCAGAACCTTGTACCTAACAATAGAATTTATGCTTTTATAATCAATATTCATTAAGGTTAAAAATAGTTTTAAAAAATAGTGAAGAATTACATCTCAATATAAAGTAAAAACAATTTTGAATTGCCTTATTGGCCACATTCTAGCATCATCAACTTACTAATCAGTTAATTGAACCAGATTCACCCTCTTTTTTAAATGTTGAAAAATGCTTTTTTAAGAATCACAGTACTTGAACTGCTTGATGTGCTTCTCATATTTACGAAAGTTTGCAAATTCTGTTTATCTACTGAATGTTTTAGATTATGTTAAATCACAGATGGCCTGTTTATCAAATTAGGTATCTAATATCTTCTAGGTTGGGTAAAGTGGAGTTGGTTTCTGCAAGCAACAACAACCAAAAAGCCTGTTATACTATTCTAACAATTCCATTACAGTTTTCAGAATGTGTTTATTTTTGACGTCCCAATGAAAATATTAGTAATTACTGCTACCTTATATTACAGTAAAAATACAGCTGCTATAAGACTTACCTGGTTTCAGTAAAAAAAAAAAAAAAAATCTAAAATGAAGACATAGAATGCTTCTTCTTGGCATGTTTTT
>NW_006284244.1:1247373-1250136 GCF_000327345.1 Myotis davidii
AAAACTCCTCTGAGTGAACAAATGCCTTACTCTTTCCACCAAAAAAAAAAAAATCTAAAATGAAGACATAGAATTCTTCTTCTTGGCATGTTTTTGTGATGGTGTTGGCAGGTCTTTAATGTGCTCCTGAATTTTTAATACCTAGAGTTTTTCTTTTTTCTTTTTTAAATTGCTGAATTCAATCTCATAGACACAATTTGGCATATGGCACAGCTCTAAATGGTTGATTTTAATAGATCGCGTATTGTTTCCCTCACCTTATAATGAAATATTTCAGACATGGCTAAATTGTGCCTGTAGGATAACTCATCTATCATTAAACTATAGCTTCTGGTGACCGCAGATGCTCTGCGAAGCCACTTAATGCCCATCTCTCCTGACCCTCCACCAGCTGTCTGTAATGGAAAGGCAAACCATATTTTTGCAGTAGGAAAGGGGGTCAGTCCTGGCTAATTCCCTCAATCAACCTGGTGAATTGCCTGGTGGGTTTCAGGCTTGATGCTGCTGAGGCCCCTACTGCTGGCAGTTGACAGGGTCATTTGAGACGGGGACTAAGGTGCTAAGCATGAAGGTGGAGTGACTGCTGCCTCAGTGTAGTAGTAAGCTCCCTGACATAACCATTTCCTCTTTCCCTGACTTAAAGATGAGTCCTGGCTCTTACTGGAATGGGGGTACATAAATGCACAACAGGTGAGAGGAAAGACATGGGCACTTGGAACTGAAGAACATAAACAGGAGGTGGTTCTCATCCTTGGCTGCACATTAGAATCACGAGAGAGAGAAAGCCTAGAAGCAGTGTGGCCTAATTGTTCTAGAGAACGTCATAGGCTCCAAAATCCTTCCTTTGTATTTACTGTTGGATCCGGGACAAGCCTTGAAGAATAAAGGTCATCCTGCATATAAGGTGCCTGGCACTGTGTCTGACACATGAAAGATGTGCAATAAATCGGACCTTTCCTGCATATCCTCATGATAGTTCAGATTAACAACAGAGCAGCATATTTTTACAGTAGCTGCGAAAGAAAGTAACCTATAAAAGATAACTCTGTGTGAGTGTGTGTGTGTCTATTATGGTCTTCCTAGAACCTAATAGAACCTAACCTAGAAATGGACCCACTGTCACTATATATTTAGTATTTCTTTTTCTAGAACTGCAACAAATTTAAAAATTAGGGTAAGGAAACCTAGAACACAATGTGTTTAATATAAAAAGTTCCTAGTAAAATAACTTGCACATATTCCATAAACAATGTTTGTTGATTGATTTCCTTAAAATTTAGTGGAGGAAAAGTTAAAGGGATAGAGAAAGGGACTTAGAGGTGAAGTTAAAGCTTGGAGTGGCCCTCATATTGGCCTTTCCTAATGTCTATCAGCTATTATCTGGTGTGAGGTGACAGAGAGGTCTGGGAATCTGAAGACCTGTGTCTTGCTATGAGATCCAAGTGGGTAAAGCACGACCAGAAACAACACCAAGGGCTCGCTCTGCCACTTGCTTTTCCGGAACCACTGTTACTGGGGAGAAGATGAGGCTTTGGTTCTTGTCTTCTTGAAGGAAAGATTTCAATCAAGAGATAAAGTGTAGCAAAGTAAGTAAGAATTTAGAGGCTGCAGTAAAAATATACTTAGGACAGTGAAACAAGGAAGGGCATAGAAGTAACAGGAGAGCCTGGGCGGGCTGCTTTGGCTCCCTGAGAAGTCAGAGAAAAGGGGCCTTGGGGACAGGTTCAGCGGGTTAGCCTGGGACAAGCTACTGCTGTCCATTGCTCCCCTAGTTGCAAGTCTTATGGGGTTCCCTAGAAGGAAGAAGTGGGGAGGGAATGGAGCAGCATGCTCCCCTGTGGGGCAGTGTGGGCGCTGGGTCCTTCATCCTGAGTGTATTGCAGGTTGAAATCTTAGGGGAGGTCTCAGGAGAGGGTCTCAATAGAATATTTATCAGCTTTCCAGGTGTGCTCTTTCAGGCTATTGATCTCCACTGATTGGTCATCCCCAGGGCTGGGGGTCATTAGTCAATGCAGCTGTTGGCATCACTTGTTTGGTTTTGCTGCTTTTCTGGGCCTGGAGCTGAAATATAACTGAGGCCTAGATGTTATCTTTAGGGGGAAAAAGGTCAGGGGGTCAAAACTGCATGACCAGGGATATGCTAGGGAAGAATAGGTTACCCTGAGGGCAAGGTGTTTGTTTTCCCAGTTCTGTTCCTTGCTCTGCATCAGGGCTTTTTGCCCTAGTGAGTGTCTGTATCTGGCTCATTGTCCTTGCTCTGCTCACGCCTGCCTAATTGCCTTTAAACTCCACTCTAATTTCTCCTTTTTTAGCCTTTCCACTTTTCTATGCTGATTCTCAACAAAATTGGGAAGCACAGTCAGTGAATATTCCCCTCTGTACTCACACTGTGCAAGGTTACTAACTACCCCTTCCATATCTTACCTCCCACTTAAAACTTTTCCTGTACTCTTCCCAGCTGTGTTTTGCTCTCAGCAAGCTTTCAATTAATCCCCACTGAGCTGTTAACTGATAACCAATGTGTTTACTGAAGTGTGAATTCTCTCAGGATTATTTAAATTTTAAAAGCAGGCTCTTTGAAGACCCAAACATCCTGTTATACAGAGAGATTGAGAGGAGCCATTCCTGTGATTAATAACATCACACCACCATACTTAGTAGACTTTTACTTGCACCACCAACATGCCCAGAAGCTTAGCATTGACAATGACAGTGGCTGTGGAGAGTGGCAGAGGTTTAAGGAGCCCTGCTGGGAGTGAGGGG
>NW_006284244.1:1250776-1252233 GCF_000327345.1 Myotis davidii
TGTGGGGCCCCCCCCCCCCCCCCAGGAATGTGCTCTGATCCAGAATAGAACTGGGACCTCCTGTTTTATAGGTCTAAGCTCAACCACTGATATCTGACATGTGTTTACATCAGTCAGGACCACTATGAATTGTAATTATACATTCTGGTGTTTGTTCACCCCACCCCCCATTCCCCCACCTCCATCATTCACCACAATGGAAAGGAGGGAAATTGAGGGAGTGGGGGAAATGGCAGTTTTTTTCTTTTATTTATTTTACATATTATAGATTCACTTTGAAATCCTACATTTAAAAATGAGAAACCAATATTAATTATTGTGTTCAATTCCTATTTTAATATAGTTTGGAAAACATTACACAGGTGTTATGAGATTGACATCGAAAACATGAGAAAGTACTGCTGCTATTCAAACAGCTTCTGACTTGTGGAAGCTGCATGAAAATTTCAAAGGTCACAACTTTGGGAGCTGTTGTTTTTGGCTAAAATAATCTTTAATAATTTAATAGAAATACATAAAGTTATTGCAGTTTTTAGCCTCCATAACTCTCTTGATTTGCATATAATAATTACTTCACCAAAATCCTCTAAGTCTGTGGGAGAGATTTTCTTTACAGGGGGCTAATCACGGATTTCCTTCCAATTTATTTAGAATACTGTGTGGAAAAACAATGGAGAGCCCAGTATTTTGTCATAATTGGAGTTTGGAGGCAAAAATTAGGATTAGGTCTTCAAAACTCTCTTCCACTTTGCAGGAGGGAGGCATAGATTGGGTTTTTTAAGTTTTTGATCCAAATACTAGAACGTAAAATACAGTTGCCGAGGAGTCTTTACTCGGGACAATATCTTATGGTAGTTGGCAGATTTAGGTGCACTCAAAAGCCCTACCTGGTCACGATTCTTTTCCTTCCTTCCTTCCTTCCTTCCTTCCTTCCTCCCTTCCTTCCTTCCTTCCTTCCTTTATGGATAATCTTAGTCTCATTTGCTACATCTGAGAAACTTATCTCTATTATTTTTTTCCTTCCTTCCCTCCTCTCTCCCTCCCTCCCTTCTCTCTCTCTCTCTCTCTATCTCTCTCTCTCTCTCTCTCTCATTCTACCTTCTAATATGAGAGATGGCTTTGCCTTAGGTCCTAGCTCAGCCAAGAGGTTTACAGGACAAAAAGTCCAGGGGATTCTTTGGTCTTGGTGATGCATAAAGTTTTCTCCAGATCTGACTTGGTAAATGCAGAGCCACGGCAACTAAGAGAGGCGCAGCACGCGTCGCGTTAAATAAATCCAGGAGCGGAGAGAGTGGTCAGTCTGGGCGGCGAACCCCAGAACCTCTTCCGCTAAGGATTCTTAGGCGAAGAGCAGCGCATCCTCTGCCTCCAGCCAGCGGCGCATCCGGAGTTAACTGCAGCTCCTACCCAGAGAGAGAGAGGAAGGTAGGATAGGAGGAGGTGGTAGAGGGAAAAAA
>NW_006284244.1:1253107-1256521 GCF_000327345.1 Myotis davidii
GGGAGTTATGGGGCGGCACCGGTCCGCGGAAGTTGAACTGCTCCTGATGGCATAACATTGCTGATCAGATGGGTGCCTCGGCATGCACTTTAAAACAGAACGTGTTTGCGGTGCGTTTGGTGCCTTGTATCCCAAAATGAACCCCCGTGAAATCTGCGGGGTGAGGCGGTGGCGTGGAAGCTAGTCCTCAGGTGGCAGCACCGAAAGGGTTAATCTGTAGACCGCCCTGGGGAGTTCCCGGACGGGTTCGGGTTCTCCCGACCGAGCCAGGTTTGAGGAGGGGACGCTAGTTTGCCGGGGAGCCAGGGGCCCTGATACTGGGGTCGGTTGTTTCCCCACCTGATGTGAATGAAGCAGCAGCAGGGCTGGTTCCGCGTCAAGAGCGCGGTTGCTCTCCACGCATCCAACTCCGTTGTCCTGGGAGGAGGTGGATTACTGTCCCCAGCCCACCCTTTAGACCCCAAAGGCCGGAAAGGGAGCCAGAGGGAGTCCCAGACACACTGCCAACCCTTCCTGTGGCGGGGGAGAGAATTTCTCGTGGAGTCCAGCCGCAGTACACTACGTGCAGGTGACTTAACTTCTTTCATCAGTTCGCACACTGTCACGATTTGAGAAAAACCAATGGAAGCTTATAGACTCGTTTTCATCTTAGCTCCTCTACCCCTTCTCCTAACACCCCTCACGTGAACTAGCTGACAAGCCAAGTCTAACATGTAGGTGATTCAGGCACATAGATTCCAGAAACGCAATTTTTTTTTTTCACTTTAAAATTAGATGTAGCTCATTAATACTAGACGAGGCATGGGTATGGGGATGAAAAACCATAATGATGATAGCACTTAATGGAGGGCTTTGCTTACATGCTTTGTGAACAAGGCTCAAACATTTTGTTAGATGAGTGCTCTTGCAAAAGCAACCCCCCCCACACGTTTGTTTTATTTCTGTTTATGCTAATATTGAATACAAAAAAAAGTAAACAAAAAATAAAGTCAAGCAAACAAATGAAATTATTTCTAAACCCGGGGAAGAATTTCCCTTTATCATGCCCTCACTTGGAAAAATATTGAGTCAGTATTTGAACAATGCTTCACATATGGCATTTCATTTCTTAATGGCTGCGTTAAAATTTCTTAAAAATGAATTTTAGACTTTCATCTCTAAAATATATTTTAAATCTGAAATAGCTTACTACTCTGACTTCATTCAGATTACTTGGTTGAATTATTATGAGCAAGCAGTCTATACTTGGGAAGTTTGCAAATGTGTTTGATTTAAACTTTTTAGTCAAGCTGAGTTGCCTGAATGAATTACATATTCTAGGAGTCATTCAGCCAATTTATATAATGATGGAATAGACTATTGCTATAGTATTTTCAGTTATTTTTATGTGACCTTTGGGGGAAATTCATCACAATTACATATTAAATTTAAGTGAGGGATTTACTGAAGTATTTTTGGCAAATATCTGTTTTGATGCACATGCAAAACATGAAAATATAATGATGGTTTACCTTAGGAAGGTAATTACATTCCAGAGGGCATGGAGAAGATAAGTGCTATATTTTTCCCCCCATTAACTACCTGTTGCTTATCATTAACATGCTAAAATGCATGCTGACAGTGTGACCTCAAATCATCAGAGTACATTATATGCAATCCTTATTTAGACCATCCACCCCACTCATAATTTACATACTTTCTTTCCCCTTTTTGGGAATCACTAGCTTAATAATATTTTTGTGTCTTTCAGGGTGTTGTTCATTTTTTTTTTTTTGGTTCAATTTCAGCTGGAAGTCCATGGTTATGAGGCAGTGCTTGAAATATGTACTGCATGAATATACCTTTAACTGTTCTGCATCAGCATTGACATCTTAAGTAATGGACTTGAATATTCACTTTATATGAAGGCACAGAAAGAAGGAACTCTGAACTTCTTTTAGAAACAGTTTGCTGACGTACTTCTATTTAGTACTTTTGTCTCATAAAAATATAACTAATTTCACTTAGGGAAAAAAAAACTTTGGATACTTCAGCATATTTAATACTAGAATTAATCCTTACCTTTTATTATGTGACTGTTTTACACAGTCAACATTATCATACAAGTAACTTCTTGATGAAAGTTTGAAGTATATCCTCTTTTGAATTATATATGAAAAATGTTTTGAATAATATTTGATATTATTCAAATCACTCATATTTGAGTGATTTTTAAATTAATGTGATTTATATATGTGATGTAAATATATAATACATCAGGTATAATAAAGAACATGGATAGAAAGTGTTATGGGAGAGTAGATGAATGAAGACCAGAAGCTCTGTCATTGATGTCTCGTTTTCTCAATTTCCTCCATGTGAAACAGAGAAATTATAAAACCAAATGCCAGCTTATAAAGAATATCTATTAATACAGAAGAAACTTCCAAATAATTTTGACCACTTTATGCTAGCATTGCTCTTTGGAAAAGGTTTTGTTGCCCTTTAAAGTGTATAAAATGTGATTATATAAACAGAGAACTTTTATCCCTTTGAAATTGTTACTATATTTTGTTATTTGCATAAAAATGCCTGTAATATCTTAATTCCTATGTTAGGAAAAATAAAAGTTTAACCTAAAGATATAGAGAAGTCAACACATTTATAAATAAGTATAGTAACTAGAACCAGCATGTTATATTTGTGGTATAATTATTTGACTTTAGATAAAGCAAAGGAACAAAAGCCAGAGGCTCATTTTGAAAGTTGTCTTAAGAAATGGTTACTATTTGTGTTGCAAAACCCACCATCAACTTCAGTTTACATTTATCCCTTAAGTGATTTTTAATATTCTTTAGATATATTGAAAGCAGTAGGAAAGCATTACAAGTCACCTTTAAAAATTCAACCTTAATATAAGTTAAAGGACATGTAAAATGAGAAAATGTAAAATACAGTGTCTCAGAGGAGATCAAATTATAAATTGACTTTTTAAAAATGCCTGCTTTGGATATATTGTATAGTAAGTAGACTTTTCTTAACTTATTGTATTTCCCTACGTTGAGGTTCTAGAGTGGGCAGATTATTTAAGAGATGATGGTTGTTGAAGAGATATTTCCTGGCATTAGTGGCTATAAGGAATAAAGCCCCCTGAGAATCTATCAACTTTGCTGTTAAAAAGTAAATAACACAATTGGTTTTTCTGCCTACTCCAAGTAAAGTACTGTATTGCTTTAAAAAGCATTACAATTCAAACGGTGAGAATCTTGAAAGAATGCTTTCAGTACTTCCCTTAGATTTGTGATGTTCCATGGTTCTGTTTCCTGAATAGCCAGCATAACCTTAACACTGAGGGCTCCTCCTTTGTGGTACTATTTTTAAATTAAAATATTTTAATTGCGATATAATTGACAAATAAAATTGTATATATTTAAG
>NW_006284244.1:1256834-1261802 GCF_000327345.1 Myotis davidii
AGTTGAACAATGGGATGATGTCCTATACATATAGTGCAATGATTACCTTTGTGGTATATTAATGGTAGGCAAGAATGTTGTGCTACTTAACTTTTTAAAAAGTAGTGTGCCAAAAATAAAATTAAAGAATTAATACTAATTTGAAGAAATTTAACATATAACCAACTATTCTCTCTGTTCAGGAATAGTTTCTCAATAATGGAGAACCTATTCTTTTCGGGGTGGGGGTGGGGGTAGGGAAACCTAATCTAATAAAAACGCACACATTTTTAGTGTTTCTCATCATGAAACAGTATGTTTAACTGTGGTAACTATTATCTATATTTTATCATAGTTGAGGACGTAGTCTCTCCACGGGAATTCTTCACAGTTAATTTGTTGGATTCTCATGAGTGTTGCTCTTTCTTTTTGATCGTTGATTGACTATGGGCCACAGAGTGTTTAAAAAGTCATAAAAGCCTGTGAATATCGTATGCATATTTACAGATCAGAGCTGGTAAAGTCTATAGCATGCAATGTTTTTGATGTTGGACTATTTATATTGTTTAAATCATCTGGGGATGTCATCAAGAGAGAGGCAATTGCCTTCTTGAAAGAAGCATTAGGCAGTCTTTGAAGATTTGGGCAGACAATGAGTTACTATAGCAACAAAGGGCTAGCCCCATGCAGCATCCTGTCCTCTATCCTTGTTATTGGGTCCTAGTTAAGCAGTGGTTCTGGTAGGATCTCCACATCCCTATTTCTTAATTTCCCCCTCCCCGCCACCTGCCACCACCAGTACCATACTCACCAGGCAGGATCTAAGACTGGCTTTGTCAAGTCTGATGTCACATTAGAATGGCAGGTCAGAGGGTGCCCACTGACCTGCTGGTTTCATGGAGAGGGCTGTTGGGAAGGGCTGGTATCACATCATCAGACCCCAACAGGAAGTCTGAATTGAATTGGAAATGTAGTCAATTTGGTCTGGGTTCATTCTAACGGAAATTATAGGGAAGTGTGCAACACTGTTAACTCTCTAGCTTTCATAATTTCTAGTGCGTTATTAGGAAAGTATAATTAAGTGGTTTAAGAAATACATTGTTCTGTGTGTGTGTATATATGTCATATATGATTATAGGTATGCATAAGTAGGTCTATGCATACATGCATATATACTTTATATGTTTATATATGTGTGTTTTCAAATAGGTAACAGCTATAATAATTAGAAAATCAAGGAGATTATATATTGTCTTATATATTTATATGCCAATTAGAAGAAGATATTCTTCCTAAAATGTTAAGACATCTGTTAGGTATTTTTAATGGCATATTTTATTGGCATATTTGTTTTTTTTGTTGTTGTTGTTTTGTTTCTGGTGAAATATTTTATTCCAAAAATTCAGAACATGTGTGCCTTCTGGTTTTTATGGGAAGTCAGCTTGTTTGAGATTATATGCTTAAACTTTTTAGCTAGATATACAAAGGGAACACTGTACTGCTATAAAAGCATTTATTTTCCTACTCTTACAATAAGACTGCTTTTAGATCTCATGATTCTGACTCAGAGTGGCATTTGGTGTTATACAATTTTATTCTTCATGAGGTGGGCCAGAATTATTTTATTTATCTATTTTTAAAGACTGATCTGTGAATTGTCTTCTCAGCCTGCCCGGCTCCTACCAGCTGGAGTATTTACATGCCTTTTCCATTTATGAAAATCCTTTCATCTTTTCTACCCCTCCTAGTTTCCATATTTGGCTATCCTAGTAGACTGTGAACTCTCTACAGCTATATATTTTAGTCTCTCTCTCTCCTCTCAAATTCCTACAGTTCACTAAGCATTAGCACAATGACTGGGTCAGTGTTCGCATTAGAAAAATATCTACTAAGTGAAGGAATACTGTGTTAAGTGTGCAATTGAACTGTCCTTAATAAAGGCTTTTTGAACTGTATTGCTTTTTATTAACCATTTTACTTCCATTTCTGACTATCTCCAGCTTAGATTTGTAATTTGAATGAACATTTAATTTTTTATAGAATATAAGGTTTCATGTACTAACCTGCCTTAGTCCATGAGTTCCCAGTGGACCAAAGTGGGCATGCTGTGTATGCTATGTCAAGCTGTCATGTTCATATTTAGAGTGGTATCAGTAGATGCTAATTGTATGCATGTTGGTGGTCCCTCTGCCAATTCATCCAATTCTTTTTCCATAGTTTTTCTCTTTGACCACACAATTTTGGTGCTTTAAAGTCTTTAAGTGTTTTCGTGCTACCTGCTAAGTAATGTCAGAGACCAGTATCTTCCCTTTCTTTTTCTACTGCTCTGCTTCAATGAAAGGTTACGTGGCTGAATCCAGGTATTGTACACACAGTCCAGATTTCTTTCTTTCCCTTCTGTCTCTCTTACAGTTGCCAATGTATCACTTAGAAATAGGTTGCGTTTCTGCAAAAGGGGCCTCTGGACCCAAGTGCCTGAGTTAAGGCAGAATTTTATTTGTCAACAATATCACCATCAGGAAGTGAGCTGTCCAGGCTTGGACTTCCAGGGTTATTCTCTCAGGGTTCTCCATAAGTTGACATTTTCTATCCAGTAGGAAGGATTTAAGAGAAAGTCTAGGACATGCCACTCGTCCTAGAATTGACTTGAACGTTGTCACCCATTACCTTCTGTGTGTATTCCCAAGGCCTGAACTTAGTGACGGGCTATAGCTGGCTATAAGAGAGATGAGCCAATGTCATCTCTAATGGCAAAGGATTAATATGGAAAGAAAGAAGGTGAATCAGGTTCTGGGAGGAAAATATTAGTAGCTACTGTAACTGTTTCAACATCAGCATATCTCTTGAGAATAGTCTCTATGCCCACTGATAGAATTTTTTTTTATCATTTCCTGTTAATTGTTTGCTTTGCCCTCAATCTCTTTCTCCCTACTTTCATAACATTCCTCTGTTCTGTATTCAGGGTAGAACTGGAGTGCCTGGTACCTAAAGTTGTGGGTGTAGGAGCTTAAGAACCATTAGTAGTGTGTGCCTGTCTAAGAGGATATGTTACAGGTCAGAAACAAAGAAAACTGTCCACATAAGGTGTTAAGGCCAGCATGCATCTGCTGATGAGTCCTGTCTTCTAGTGAAATCCTTTAGCATTACCTTTTTAGTTATCTTTGGTCATAGGTCCAGAATGTTCTGGTGCAAGGTAGATAATGGTGATTAGTGGGAAGGAATTAAAATGTAGCTACCATTCCCTTAGGAGGAGGACAGAATACTCACTAGAGCCAATGTTGCAAAAAAGGAAGGAAGGAAGGAAGGAAGGCAGGAAGGAAGGAAGGAAGGAAGGAAGGAAGGAAGAAAGGAAGGAAGGCAGGCAGGCAGGCAAGACGATTAACGTAAAGTAGTTTGCCCTGGAATAAACCTGGAAATGATGCCTTTGCTGGATTCACACAGCGCTTAGTCCTGAAAGCAAAGAAAACAATTTATTTTAGCATTATTAGTACAGCAGGTCTTTAAATAATGTCTTCTCATTCAATTCCTTCTGTTTTAACATTGATGAGAAGAAAAAAAAATCAATTCTTGGCCTGGAGCCACAGTTTGTGTGGAGTTTGCACATTCTCCCCATGTCTGCGTGGGTTTTCTCCCGGGGCTCATGTTTCCTTCCACATCCTAACGACGTGCACATTGGGTGATTGGCATTCTAAATCATCCCGGTCTGTGTGAGTGTGGGTATATGAGTGCTTCCTGCGATGGGAGCGCCTTGATCTAGGCTGGGGTCCTGCCTTGTGCCCTGAGCTATGGGGAGAGGTTCCAGCCACCCGTGATCCTGAATTGGATCAATGGTTTGGAAAACAACAATCTTACTTGTTTTTTAAATCTTTCTTAAATGTATGTATAGCTCGCTTTTATTTCATTGTTTAATATTAGAAGTCTAGGTTGGGGTCTTTTTTCCTATTTAAAAAATTTATATAAAAAAATCTCAATTACAGTTTACATTCAATATTATTTTGTATTGGTTTCAGATCTACAACATAGTGGTTAGATAATCATATACTTTACAAAGTGTTCCCCCTGATGTTTCCAGTTCCCAACTGTCACCATATATAGTTATTACAATAGTATTGTTTGACTACATTTTCTTTTCTTTTTTAAAAAATAATATATTTTATTGATTTTTGACATTTTCTATGTTACAAAATAGTTTTAGGTCTTTATTTAGAACTTCAGTGGTTTTTTTTTTTTTAAACCAGAAATATGCTCCAGGAACTTAACTCTTGGTTATATCAATTAGCCTATGGTAACATTGGTTTATATGTTTATGCCATTTTGCTTAAAGTCACAGTTTCTAAGAACTTATGGATGAGGTTAACTGAGGACTTACTGCCAGATGTGCCAGAGAGGCTTCATGCTTTCAGATGTGTTTCATGACATGGGAGACAGCTGATATGGGAGATGGCTGACATGGGAGATAGCTGACATGGGAGATGGCTGACATTGGAAATGGCTGAGCTCCTTGGCTGGACGAGAAGCAGAGATGGTCATTGCACTATTTGTCCATCAGTTTGTGTGTGTGTGTTTTTTAAAGAGATGGTTAACTCCTACCTTGCAAAGTGAAAACTTTAGTATTTATTTATCCTTTCTTCCATAAATGTATTTATGGCATGATTATTTTATAAGTGATGATTATAAAAATTTGCTTAGCATTTTATTCACACAATTCAGAATGTTATTAAATTAATAATAGTAATGAAGAAAGGTAGAAAGGTAGATAAAAAGTCTTTATAAAACCATGTTGTCCTTGCAGTCATGTACATGGTGGGCAAGAGTAGGTTTACAGATATGAATATGCGAAATAATTCTTCTACAATTATTTATTAATTATAGTATTATTTTCCATATGAACAACTGTAAACCTACTTTTACTCCACCCTGTATTTCTTCCAAAGGGTTGGTGCTTTTCCCAATGTCCTTCCAGTGGGAGTCACTGGCTTTCCATATTCT
>NW_006284244.1:1263457-1288254 GCF_000327345.1 Myotis davidii
GGTGCTGAGGGTGAACACAGGGTGGCAAAAGCAGATTTACAATTGAGAGTACTCAAAACAGAGTTTATTTTTGTGTTATTATTTATTAATTATAGTATTATTTTCCATATGAACAACTGTAAACCTACTTTTACTCCACCCTGTATTTCTTCCAAAGGGTTGGTGCTTTTCCCAATGTCCTTCCAGTGGGAGTCACTGGCTTTCCATATTCTACTCATTAAGCTGCTTTCTTCTCAAGGAAGTAATGGCCTTAACCAGAAATGTCTCCCACTTCTAAACATGGACAGCTGATTTTTCTATTCAGCTTCCAGGGATGATGGCTTAATGCAAACTTTTATCCCCTCCTTCAGAAATACAGTAGTACCATGACATTTCATTAGTCCATTTAATGGTTTAAAAATAATCACATTTAATAAAAAAAATAATGATCTTTAGAATATGAATGAGGTACTCTTCCCTTTTTTATATGTAGTTTCTGTGCTTTGGGTATCTTTAGTAAGTATTATCACTCTTTTTTTAAAACAATATATTTTATTGATTTTTTTACAGAAAGGAAGGGAGAGAGATAGAGAGTTAGAAACATCGATGAGAGAGAAACATCGATCAGCTGCCTCCTGCACATCTCCCACCGGGGATGTGCCCGCAACCCAGGTACATGCCCTTGACCGGAATCGAACCTGGGACCCTTCAGTCGGCAGGCCGACGCTCCATCCACTGAGCCAAACCGGATTCGGCAGTATTATCACTCTTATTGTGAAATAGGGATAATTAAAAAAAATCCTGATTTTGTTTTCATGACTGTTTCCTGAGGAACAATGTTATTGAGTTTTAAAATTATATCATTTAACTATGGAAAAGAAAGTTTAACTAACTTGCAGTTTCAGCAATCTGTAATTTTATTATTTTGTTAGGGTTGTAATTTGATATTTTGGTTTACTAATGACATAAATTAGGAAAGGAATTTAAATTTAATATATATATACATATATATATTTTCTACACACAAACTCAGAGAGAGTGGCAAATATGTGAATTTTTTTCTATAGCCTTCTTTTATGTTATGCTCTTTATATTACTTTAGAAATTAACTGTATGCCAATAGGCCTATTTTCAGATGATTGTTTTAATATTTTGTTAATAAAATAATACTATATCTTTATCTTTGTGTGTACTTTATACACACAAAGTAAATGTTTAAACTTTGCTAGATTACTTTATATAATGGAGATCATCTGTTTCTCTTATTTTATTCTCTGAAAACTCCAACCGTCTGTACTAATCATGTTGAAATATAAATATTTCTAATTATGTAATAATTATATCTATATATTTCTATATATCTATGTACCTATATGTATATCTATATATCTATAACTATTTCTATATATCTATGTATATAATCAGAATATTAAATAATATAAATGTGAAAACCAATGTTAGGGAAATTATAGATTCAAATTATGAGTAAATGCAAATTTATTAGGCACTTTAATTAGAAATAATATTTTAGTTTAATTCCTAGCTGTTACTCTAATCAAATAATTTTTAAAATAAGTAAATGGATACATTTTCTATAGTTTATATAAATAGGCTACTTTTAGGGTTAAAATGGTAATGGTAAAAATGTACTCATTCAGAATATCAAATGACTCAGATATCCTATATAATAAAAGCCTAATCTGCTAAGTGTCTAACCATTCATTCTATACCATTGGACCAGTCTCCATGATGAGCACTGACAACGACCAGTAGGTTAGCTTGCTGCTGGGGTCTGGCCAATGGGGACTGTGCCAGAAGGGCCGGACACACCCTGGTACCCTCTCACGGTCCCTCTCCTTTTTATGACTGGCTTGTTTTTACTGTCTTCCAGGTTCATACATGATGTTGCCAATGGCAGGGTTTCCTTCTTTTTAAAGGCTGAATAACATTTCATTGTGTGTGTACCCACATTTGTTTATCGATTAAGCCACAGATGTCACTTGAATTGCTTCTGCCTTTTGGATATTGTAAAAGAGGCTGCTGGGAACATGGGTGTGTGAATACCTCTTCAGGATCTGCTTTCAATTCTTTAGCTATGGCATATAAGATAGGTTAGAATAGATCTAGTTTTTTAGAGTCGTTTTATTGCCTATTTGATATGTTGGAGACTTCTCCATTTAGAATTTCAATTAAGTTACTAAGTATGAACTGTTTCATTGAACATGGATTCTTTGTTGTTAGAGTTTTGTAGCAAAAGCAAAATTAATTAGCTGCCAGGCTGAGGAATGTATGAATACATTAATATACAGTGATTTCTATATTTTGTAGCTCTTGAAGTTAAATAATACTGAACTCATTTGATGCTAACTTTTACATGAAGTATTTATATGAAATAAATGATTACATGAAATATTCTCTGATAAAAAAAATAAAATAGATTTATATGGTCAATTTTGGAATAAGTTGAGTGCTCCAGATACTTCTGTGGGTTTCTATTCAAAAAATAAGGGAAAGCCCCTTATTTAGCTAAAGAATTAAATCCCCGAGCATGTAAAGAACGCCTACATTGAAAGAAGGAGCGGGCCCCACAGTGAAACAATCTAATTGTGTCTCCAAATCTATAAAACATGATAGGGCATTCTCTTCCAGAATATGGTAAAAGACCTACTAGATAGAGTTCCCCAAAATATTCGCTTGATAGCCCCTTAATCACAGCTCAGTTTCACTTTTCTACTACCAGCCTGCTTTGTGACTTTCAAGACATTCAGTAGGGTGCTCTGTGCAGGATACTCTGAAATATGAGCTTGCTAATTGCCTTGGCACATGGTATTAGCATCTGCTGAAGAACCAGTTTTAGAATATCAGGAGAATATTTATAGGCCTTTCATGGCATACAGCATAGTATGAAATTATAGGCAACCTCCTAGTCTTCTAGGGAGACTGGTTAAGGTGCCCTTGGCAACATCTGAGGTTCTCCTCAAATGTCCCTGAGGCAGTCAGATTCATCTCAAATGAACATTCCCCTGAGGCAAAACTTCTCTGGGACATTGAATCAACATCCATTAGCCGGGTATTACCTGAGAAATGTTTCAGTGACACGAAATATAATTTCTTTGAGTTGAGCTGCTGTATTCTTTAGTTTTAAAGAGCTATGGTGCCATGACCAGCTAGCTCAGTTTGATTAGAGCAGTGGTTCTCAACCTTCTGGCCCTTTAAATACAGTTCCTCATGTTGTGATCCCAACCATAAAATTATTTTCGTTGCTACTTCATAACTGTAATGTTGCTACTGTTATGAATCGTAATGTAAATATCTGATATGCAGGATGGTCTTAGGCGACCCCTGTGAAAGGGTCGTTCCACCGCCAAAGGGGTTGCGACCCACAGGTTGCAAACCACTGGGTGAGAGCGTTGCCCCAGTATGCCAACGCTGTGGCTTCGATCCTGCATCAGGGCACATACAAAAATGAACCAATGAATACATAAGTGGGACAACAAGTCAATGTTTCTCTCAAATCAACCAATAAACAAAAGAATAAGTTTCATGCTTATAGACCAAAACTCTAAAAACAAACCAACAAAACACCTGCTGTGCTTGTTAGGAAGCTTTGAAATTTGAAAGTAACCCTAGTCAAAGTGATATTTTTATATAGATCAACACATTGGCCACATTATCCCCAGAATTTCATGTTGACCAAATATGCTAACTTTGCTAACATTATTATCATTTAAAATAAGTTTAGAATCAAAAGTTTCTGTTTCCCCTCCCCCACATATTCTGATAAGTAAAAAGTATGAAAACATGGGGAAGTTGCCACTGGGGAATGACATGTAATTCAAATTTGTAGTCAAGATAGGAGAAGACATCCCACACCATTTTTTTTTTCATCTCTGTTGTTGAAAGTATTACATATGTCCCTTTGTCCCGCCCATTGACCCCTTCTAGCCTGCCTCCTCCCAAACCCCACGCCTTTACCATGCTATTGTCAGTTACCATGGGTTATGCATATATGCATACAAGTTCTTTGGTTGATCCCTTCCCTCCACCCACCCCTGCCTTCCCTCTGAGATTCCACAGTCTGTTCCATGCTTTTTGGTTTCTCTGGATCTGTTTTGTTCATCAGTTTATTTTATTCATTAGAATAAGAAGTCTTTGAAAAAAATTGTACTTTGAATGTATGCCACGTATCAAGTTTCGAGTATCATCGAAAACCACAGCAGTTTATAGGTCAGTGCATGAGATCTGGAAATCTAATTTCCAGCCGGCTTTGTTTGCTCTGAGTAGCTGAAAGCCACCTGGCCTTTGCTGCCAAAAGTCTTGTTTATTCTGAGAATGAATGCCCCTTTGTTTACATGTGCTGTTGGATTTATTAGAGTACTAGAGCAAGCTTGCCATCGGTCTCAAAGGTGACAAATTATCTCTGGGTTAGTGTCATGCCAGGTCACTACCCCTGCTACCAAGATCACAAGTAAAACATCAACATAGGGACGAGATAATGCCTGTCAGGATCTGGGACAGTTATTTTGTTGTTAACACACATTTTTTACTTAAAAACAATTCACTGACTTCTAATGGGTCTCCCTCTGGGTTCCTGAATGGCTTTCCAGTTTTATTACTCCATAGCCTGTCATCTTGGACTTCAAAAATAAGTTCTTTGTGAACAATTATCCTTGTAAGTAGTAGGTAGCTGTAGGTATAGGTAGTCTTACCATGTTTGTTGTTAATTCTTCTACTTGAATATATAATTTAATTTTTATTCATTTTTTTTGTTGTTGGATTAGACTGTGATGTGGTTGTGGGTTTAACGTTTCTTTTTACTTGAAAGAAATTATACATTTAAATAGCCTTCTCTTAGATGGCATGATAAAAATTCTACAATTTAATTTCTATAGAGATACCGCATAATTGGTATTACATATAACTATTTTATTGTGAATAGATCTAAGATTGATTTTTTAAAGTGAATATAAATTATATGTTCATTTCCAACTTTCTTTCTTAAATAAGTATTGGCTAAATCACATAGAAACCAAATTATGTTGTGTAAAGAGGTATGATAATAGTATGTGTTTATGTTCCAACTTTTTGTAACATTTTAATATAATTTTGTAAATTGACCAACTGGTTAAGGAGATTCAAATTATTTTAAACAAACTTTTATTTTCTTCTTTAAATCCAAATTTACTAATAAAAGCCAAATAAAATGGCATCATATATTTTATCTCATGTTATTGAACAAATAAATGTGTGTTTTTTTTTTAACAAAACCATTGGAAGAAAGCAATTTCTGTATGTGTATTTAGTTTGGCATAGAAGTTTATTTCTATGCTCTGATCTTTATATTTACTTTAGGACTTCCCTGTAATAATGTCCAATTATGAGTGTTTGCTTCTGCAGCATAATTAATAAAATGTTTCTACATTGATTAAACCGATGTTATTCCAAAGCTAATCCTCTGAGCTAAAAGTCCTTAATCATTTTGGAGCATAGAAACTAGAATTTGAAGACAGCTCTGACCACTTTCCCCAGAAACATCCAGATACATGCAACTTTGCATACCATATATAGGGAATTAATTTGTAAATCTCTGCTGTCATTATTGGCAACATGGTTGTAAATGAGTTGTGCATTACAGTCTTTTCTTCATAACTTATGACAGTCTTTAATTTAAAGCTGTGCAAAGAACTTTTTAAAAAATCCTCACCTGAGTACATATTTTTATTGATTCTAGAGAAAAGAAAGGGAGAGGATGAGAGAGAGAGAAATAGTGATTGGTTTTGACTAGGGATCTAACCCACAACTCTTGTATGGGGGTTTCAAACCAGAGACCCTTCGGTGCCCTGGACAGTGCTCCAACCAACTGAACCACAGTGGCCAGGGCTATGCAAAGATATTTTTAATGTTCTTGTAATGATAAGGAATGTCTTATTGAAGATACCTTGGACTCCTGTCTTCCTCCCAGCAATTCCCGATCAAATCACTTGCAAGTCTTATCGAAGTCCTCTCAGTGGTACTGCTCAAATCCACAACTCTTCACTCCTCCTGGCTCAGAACATCCTTCCCTCTCACTGTGGCTGGTCTTGTAGATGACCTTCATGTCTTCAGCCTTTTCCATGCCTACAGCTTCTGTGTTTTATTGATAAATGAATTTTTCCCAAATTATAGCACCGGTCTTTTTTTTTTTTAATATATTCCCATTGATTTTTTACAGAGAGGAAGGGAGAGGGATAGAGAGTTAGAAACATCAATGAGAGAGAAACATCGATCAGCTGCCTCCTGCACAACCCCCACTGGGGATGTACCTGCAACCAAGGTATATGCCCTTGACTGGAATTGAACCTGAGACCCTTCAGTCCACAGGCCGACACTCTATCCACTGAGCCAAACCGGCCAGGCCTAGCACTGATCTTTTTCTCTGTTCAAAAATTTCCATTTATCCTTTAATTATCACAGAGTAGAACTGCATATTGCTGCAATAATAGACTTTTGGAGAAAAAAAATGGGAGTATGATTGCCTTCCAGGAGCTAAACTGTGGAACTTCCACAAAATAGATTAATTCATGTATATTTATAGTCATCGTAGAGGGAGATTGTGTGATTCCTAAGTCTGTTAGAGTTACTGTAAGCTGTTTGAATATCATAAAATATACTTTGAGGAAAATTGTTCATTAGAAGGAGTCTGAATTGAGCGAGAAAAACAATTCACCTAGTGAAACTTTGGTAGTGCTCAGGAGAGAGAGACAGTGGCCCCTTTAATGGTTGGTCTAATGTTCTGTAACATGTGGATGGAAAAAAATTCTGTCTCTAATTTCATGCTCACCCAGCAAACTTCTGATTTTCATGTAGCTCAGCCTCAGGGAGAGAATGTGCCAGTCATGCTGACACGTGTTTTCTACTGACAGAACCAGGTTTCTGAGGCTTTGGGACTGAAGGCCAGATCTGGACGGTGGTAACGTCGTCAGGTGATATCACAGTGTGGGTTCTTTGGTATGCAGCCAGGATCTTCCTGGTGACAGACACGTCTCACCCGGAGCTTTGTATTTTAAATGGCAGCACCAAATAAAATCCGAATCTCCTGTCCCCAAATCCAGAAGCCCTTTACTACTTGCCTCTAAAACAGATTTACTTTCATATCCTTACTTTCCCTTTTCTGCACACTGCATACCCATCAAATTGAGTTATCATCTATCTTTCTGTTACACTTTCTGCTTTTTTTTTTTTTTTGCTATTCATCTGGAATGAAAACTGCCCTATTATTTTTCTCCTTTCTGATTCTCATTTTCATGATCCATTTTACATTATATTTTTTCCTAATCCTTTCTATAATTTTCACAATCAAATACAATCTTACCCTTTTCTGAACTCCCAAAGCACTTGGAGAGGGGCATTGTTAGCAGTGGAGAGCCACGCTTCCTAAGAGGTGTGTCTGTGCCTAGGAGGATAGAAGGAATATTCATGAAACAGTCATATATCGATGACCAAGTGAAGTGGTAACCAGTCTTTTCCCATCAAGCATAGGAGTTAATAGTTAATATAGGTATCCAAACCTAGGTTAATACTAATAGTTGATAACACAATTTATTTTATATTTTTCCTAAAGGTTTTCATTGAGCATGTCATTTATGGAACCTGTGTTCATTCCCAATACTTAGACAGTCTTTTTCCTTATTTATTTTTCAATTAGAGTTGTCATTCAATATATATATATGGCTAATATGCTAAGTGTCCCTCCTACCCATCCGACCAGTCGCTATGATGTGCACTGACCACCAGAGGGCAGATGCTCAACGCAGGAGCTGCCATGGTGTGCACTGGCCAGCACCATGGACCTGGTGGTGACAAACCAACACTTGGCTTCCCCCAAGTAGGACACAGGCCCTACCACCACACCGGAGCGACACCCCACCAAATCACAAGCCACGCTGCCCAGACCCTATGGCTGCCCAGAAACAGTTGCTGTGGGCACAAGTTAATGAAGTCGTGTGTCAATGCTTGGCTTCCTCTCTATAGCGATGACTAGTCTCCTTGCAGTTTCTTTAGCCCAGGAACATGACTTGCTTTATACTGAAGTGGAAACATTTTACACTTTAACCAAATGTCTGTAAAGTGTTTTCCATGCCTCATCTCATTTGATCCTCACAGAAGTCCTGGAGTAGGTAGATAGGGGACTTGGTAGAATCCTATTTTCTTTTCATTATCCAGAAAACAGAGATTTAGAAAGCTTAGAAACTTGACCCAACTGAACAGAAGAAATGGTGGGCCTTGAAAATAACTTCAGGTTTTCTCACTGTGCAGAATATAGTCAAACACTGCTGCAGTTAAATATTTTACCCTTTGTTCTTCCTGAGTGTTCTACAATAATAATCTGCTTCATATTGATATTTAGCTCTCACTAGCGCCAGTCGCATGCGTGTGTTTCGATCTGTCATTGTCGATCATGAATTTGGTTGACACGTCTATTATAGAGAAAGGGCGAATAGCGATATTAAAATATTTCTTCTAATTAATTTCCTTTCAATGTGCACAAATTTGTGCACTGGGCCACTAGTTATTTTATACTAGACGCCCAATGCACAAAATTCGTGCACAGGTAGGGTCCCTAGCGGCTGCCAGCTGCCGGCCGTGCCTTCCCTTTGCACCTGCCTTGGCCTAGTGTCACCCGCTCACCTCCTCCACCATCCCGCCATGGTCCCGCTGTCATCGGGCCCCTTGGGGCCCACAGCATCTCTACTGCCGCCCGCTGCCAGCGCCGCATCACTGACACCCACCATGTTCTGTGCTGCCCCCTGGTGGTCAGCGTATGTCTAACTCCCAGTTGGTCAGACTCCCACAGGTGGGGACAATTTGCATATTAGCCTTTTATTATATAGGAGGATTAGTTTCAGGTGTACAGTATAGTGGTTAGAGAGTTATATATAAATAGTCTGTCTTTTTTTTAATAATTTTTATTTCTTGAAGTATTACAAAGAGTATTACATATGTCTCCTTTTTTCCCCCCTTGACATTCCCCCAGCTCCTACCCCCTATGTCTTGTGTCCATTGGTTTTTCTTATATGCATGCATATAAGTCCTTCGATTGATCTCTTAATCCCCACCCCCGACAAACCCTCCTCAGGCTTCCCACTGTAGTTTGAAAGTCTGTTCAATGCTGCTCTGCCTCTGCATCTACCCCTGTTCATCAGTCTATACTTGTCCCCATTAGCTGTCCCAACCTCACTGGCACCATCCCAACCTCACTGGGGCCGTTTCGTCCTCACCAGGACCGTCTTGATCTCACCGGGGCCGTCCTGACCTCACTGGGGCCTCCCTACCTCACCGGGGCCGTTTCAACCTAATAGTCTTTCTTGAATGTCTGATTTCTGCATTTAAGCTCTCATTTATTTAACATAAACATGATTGCATTTCAATATTACTTTAAGTATAGTAAAAACAAACAAACCAGGAATATCAGCACATGTTTTCTCTTCCAAGGAGCCAACTCCTGATACATTATTACTATGAAAATGTCAACAGTAGGCTTTTGGGTTTTTCCCATAAGTCATCAAAAATTAGCCAACCTTGCCCTGGCCGGGGTGGCTCAGTTGGTTGGAGCATCATCCTGTACACCAAAGAATTTCTGGTTAGGGCACGTACCCAGGTTTTGGGTGTAATCTCCATCAGAGCAAGTGCAAGAGGAGCTCAGGGGGGAACTGATCAGATATGTAACATTATATAAAGGGGAAATTTATAGAGATTTTTTTTTCTAAAAGAGTATCTATGGAAAGGAAACATCTTAATGTGATTTGTAATAAAAGTAATATGTAAAAACCAATTATTTGGGAAACACCTATTGAAAAGACATACATACTCAGATATATTATGTAGCCTGAGGTTTTATCTCATGAATTAAAAATTTATAATTTTTTTTGTTATCTCAAATGAAATTGAAATTATATTTCCTCACATAAATTTATATTTCTTTTTTACTTGTAATCTTACATTGTTATGCATTCAATTCAGGAAAACCTAAAATCTAATGAAAATCAGCAGATTTATAATCTATAACATAGGTTAAAGTTACTTATGAAAGATGACAACTACAGTTTGTGGCTGTTTTATTCTTTAAACTATATAGAAATAGTAGTAACAACAAATACAGGGCCAAAGCCAAGAATTATAACCACCATGTACTGAGTGGTTTGCATAACTCTGTTATGCTTTCCTATTTTCTTAAAACAGTTTCTAAATTTATATCTTGGAAAACATCCTCAACCGACTATCATGGAAGCTGTATCTGTTCCCATAAAATCAAAAGCAGAAACGAGGCCTTTGAGAACCTAGTTTGAAATCAAATCATGTGCTCCACTTATGATCTTACCCTAGCATTTTATAGTATAGCAGTATAGGATTGAAGTATTTTGTCATTATAATAAAAATTCAAGCTATTTGAATCATGTCATCTGTGGCAATGCAATAGATCAGCGATTTTCAACCCGAGTGCCACAGAATTTTTAAAACATCCAATACCTGACTACGTAGTTAAGGGCACTGACCTCTTTTCCTTTAAACTGTCAAGAAATAAAAATAAAAATGACAGCTAACACAGAAATAGCCGTCCAGTGTGAATGAATCACAATTACTAGTATACCTATTTCTTCTGTCAGATGGGCAAAAAACGTAATATATTTTTTGGTATGTCGTAGAATTTTAGTCATTAGTGTGCTATGAGATGAAAAAGGTTGAAAACTGCTGCACTAGATGAACAAATTCATGTGATGAAACATCATCTTGAAGTTTACTATTTTTTATGGTGACTGCTTATTAACTTTATAGTATGGTATTTATATTTAGTGTTCTTTTGTAAATTTTTTTTTTAAAATTCAAGAATTAGATGCTTAATTTCTTATACTTTCAGGATCTGAAGGTTTACAATACAAGTTAAATGTAGTTGTATGAAAACACTGATATTTTGATTTATTATGCTTGTGTTGGTTCATAACCTTGGGAGCTCCCCCAGGTAGAATTTAAAACTGGTCCCATACTCAGAGGACAAAGAGAGACTGCAGAAAGACGCTGAGCACTCCAGGTTGGGAGATAGTAGGTTTCCTAAGGAAGAGAGTTTGCATACGATGGTTGTCTTGGAAATCAGCAAGATAAGTAGATCTCTACACCTACCCACCAGAATCTTAACAGTTTATACCGAGGCCCTAATAGGGTTTAGTCATGTACATAGTCCAGATGGTTTCAACAACACATTACTCTCAAGGCCTTGAAGCAGCTCCTAGTGTCATAACCTAGGCAGAAGGCCCATTCCAAGGGACAGGGGATGGCTGAGGAGCCCCAGGTGGCCCTGGTCTAGGTCTCAGGTCAATTGGTTGTCAGTTGTTTCTAGGGACCTCCACCCACAAATTGACACTGAAATTGATCATGAGATTTTTATTTTATTCATTATATTTAAATGAATAGTTTTGGCAATTGTGTTTGTGTTTTAAACTAGAATTCCTATTTCTTGCTTAACATTAAATAACAGCTGATACTAGGGAAAAACAAACACACATGGGAATAACGTCAAAATGTTTTTGCTAGATATTTACGTTTTCTAAATATTTTTGAGAGCTACTTTTTTATTGTTTAAAGTATTACATATGTCTCGTTTTTCCCCAATTCACTCCCCTGCCCTCCCTCTGCCATTCCAACCCCAGAGGGCAAGCTCCCGTTGCCCCAGTGTCTGTGTCCATTGGTTATGCTAATATGCATGTATACAAGTACTTTGGTTGATCTCTAACCATCCCCCTCCCCTGCCTTCTCTCTGAGGTTGGACGGTCTGTTCAGTGCTACCTTGTCTCTGGATTTATTTTTGTTCCTCAGTTTATGTTGATCATTATATCCCACATATGAGTGAGATCATGTGATATTTTTCTTTCTCCAACTGGCTTATTTCGCTTAGCATAATGCTCTCCAGTTTCATCCTTCAGAGCTACTTTTACAATATCACTTACACCATATTTTTTATGATTATCATTGATTGTGTTAAATTACATGAAGATAATAGAATAAATAAAGAATATCTTCATATAAACATTAGAAAATATTTAAGAATGATTTCAACTTTTGAGTATATTTTTTATACCTATAAAGTCAGAGAACCTAGTGCATGTACTTGGTTTTTGACATAATCTAAGATATTATGTATTGCTGAATAGAGTTTGCTAATATTGTGTTGAGGATTTTTGCATCCATGTTCATCAGGGATATTGCGAGCCTTTCCTCTTATTGAGGTCTTTTTTGGAATAGTTTGAGAAGGGTGGGTGTTAATTTTTCTGTGAATGTTTGGTAAAATTCATCTGTGATTCATCTGAGGAGTTTTGTTTGTTTGTTGGGAGTTTGTTTGATTGCCTAATTAATTTTGTTGATTGTAATAGGTCTCTTCAGATTTTCTGTTTCTTTTTGATTCAGCCTTAGAAGATTGTATGTTTCTAGGAATTTACCTCTTTCTTCCAAATTGTCCAAATTGATGATATATAATTGTTTGTATTTTTTTAAATAATCCTTTGCATTTCTGTGGTGTCAGTTGTCATTTCTCCTCTTTTCTGAATTTATTTCTTTGTGCCCTCTTTCTTGCTTGATGAGTTGGGTTAAAGATTATATATATATATATATTACATATATATGTATTAGACTATATTTTGTTTATTTCTACTCTGAATCTTTATTATCTTCTTCCTTCTCAATTTGAGCTTTGTTGTTCTTTTTTTAAAATTCTTTAGGTGTAAGTTTAAATTGAGATTTTTCTCGTTTCTTGAGGTAAGCCTGTATTTCTATAAATTTCTCTCCTAGGACTGCTTTTGCTGTGTCCCATAGATTTGGGGTTACTGTCTTTTCATTTTCATTATGACCCAGCAATTCCACTTCTGGGTATATATCTGAAGAAACTCAAAACACTAATTCAAAGAGACATATGCACCTCTATGTTCATTGCAGAGTTATTTACCATAGTTAAAACTTGGAAGCAACCTCAGGACCCATCAATAGACAAGTGGATAATAAAAGCTCAGGTACCTTATTGGAGGGATTGTACATGAGAGCTGGCATGATTCTTAAGCCCCTTTCAACTAAAATAATCTTGTATATGAGGACAAACTTCTGTAAATTTTTAGAAAAATTATGAAATAACTTGAGACATGGTAGACTATCACTGTGTGCTATTTTTGAGATACTGGTTAAACATGAATGAGTAGTCAGAGGTTTATGGATTCTGTAACTCAAAGAGTCCTAGAGATTATAAGCACCAGTTCCTGAAAGTTCTTAAATTCTGTACTAATAACATCATAGGAAAATCCAAGCCTGATATTATTTATCTGATTGACTCCTGGGCTAGATACATTCAACCAAAGTATAGATAAAAAATGCTTCAATACACAGTAATATCAAGGGGCCTTATTACTCTCCATAAATATAGCAGAGATGTCATTTATTTAGTTCAATACAACAGAATCCTAACTTTGAATATTATGCAGTTAGATCTGGCTGCTGAAATGCAGGTATTATAGGATTACTGTATCTTGCAGTTAGACTCCCTGAGGTTGAACCCTGACTATCACTTGCTGCTAGATTAGTTTGAACTCTGGCTCTGACACTTACCACTAAGTAACCTTGGGAAAGTTTTCTGTCGTCCACATTTTCTGACTCTGTAAAAAGAAGTTGATGTTAGTATTTACAGAATAATGTCAGGTGGGAGGGTTATAAGTTAATACATATGAAGTTTTTTTAGTTCATATTACCATACATCAAATACATAATACAGTGGGGCCTTGACTTACGAGTTTAATTCGTTCCGTGACAGAACTCATAACTCAAATTACTCGTATGTCAAATCAAAAAGTGAACGAGTGAGACACGTGATGCTGGGCTGATGTTGTGGCATTCACTGTAACATTCGCTGAGCCAACTAGCGGTGGGGTATCTGAAGTAGCTCGTAACCCGAATTTTAGCTCGCAACTCAAAGCAAAAAATCGTCCGAGAGATGGCTCGTATCTTGAAAAACCCATTAGTCGGGACACTTGTAAGTCTAGGCCCCACTGTACATGTTAATCATCATCATTTCTATGGTCAATAGCTATCACTGTTTAAATTTATGTTGAAATTTAAAAAAAATATTCTTGTTTGACAACTGAGTCACATTTAGATTAAACATGTCTTAAATATGCAGGATCTGGCATTTTTCAATAAATTAATGTATCTATCCAATAACAGAAATATTATCAGATATTAAGACAAATATATAGTTTGAGAGCATGTTGCACTTATCTATGTGCACATAAATTTGTAAGACTCAGTTACTTAGCTTGTAAAATGAGAACAATATTTGCTCTTTCAGAAAATCAGAGGATTGTTACTAATATCAGATGATTTAACACACATGAAAACACTTTGGAAAAGTAATAAGTTGCTAAAGTATGGTATAATTTCAAAAACACACTCTTCATGTGTGTATATATCTAAGTCTCATGGCTAATTATACACTGTATATTTTAATGTTTATAAAATTTATAATCATTGAGACTAAAAATATGTCAAAACAATGAGGAAAACACTGTTTTGTTTCTACATTATTATGTGTGCCCTTTTAAACCCTCACAGAAAATATGCCATCCTTCTCTAAAGAATCCTTAGAAGAATTAAAATGGATTGACATGTTGAGGAATGATTAGAATGTGTTGTGCCAAGGGAAGTAAGATAAGTACATGCAAATCACATCTGTAAAGGGAGATAATTCAATGAAAGCATCACAGAGAGTCCATGACACTTAATCTGGATTTTAAAAAATATATTTTTATTGATTTCAGAGAGAAAGGGGGAGAAAGAGAGAGAAACATCAATGATGAGAGAGAATCATTGATCGGCTGCTGCCCACAACCCAGGCATGTGCCCTTGACTGGAATTGATCCTGGAACACTTTAGCTCACAGGCCAGTGCTCTGTCCACTGAACCAAACTGGCTTGGGCTTAATCTGGACTTTGATGGATGAATAGAATTTGCCTTTTGGGTGAGGGGAAGAAAGCATACCTGTTAGGGGTCTGCATGCACAAGGTATGGAGATGTGAAAAGACATCAACTACAAAAAATTACATGTGGCCTAAATAAAGAGTGAATGATAGGAAATCATTGGAGATGAGACAAAAAAGTGTTAGGTCTAGAATTTAAAGCTATTTCTAAAATTGCTAAGCAAATTGTCCTGTATACACAATGGAAGGCTCCTATATTACCACCAGCAGTGGCCACTTCACCAATACTGATAGATGTCCACAGGTTCAGAGTAAGACCTTTGCAGATCCTAATACCTGAATGGCCCCATATATAATTCAAAATAAAAAATGAGTGTGAAATTAGTGTAAAGAATTTCAATGAAGTTCTGCCTTCCTCCCTCCATGATGTCTACTTTGATTAATTCTTTCAAGAAAAAAAAAAGAAATGTAAAAAAATAAAATATTTTCATCATTTGCATGCCTCTAGTTTGGACATGTTCTAAACACATGTTCCATCTCTTCTAAAGTTGTACTAAATTATTAATCTTCTATATAATGATGGGTGAATGCATTTGCACTTTATGTTCTGCCTATGTAAGTGAGAATGAGAACTAATAAAATTTTGTGTCACAAACTGGGCAATAAGAAATCCTTAAGAAAAGTATGGGTATTTTGAACATAAGGACTTACAAAAATTTGCAAGTTTTCCTCCTAGCAAACACAGAAAACACAGTTCAATTTCCACCCTAGAACAGATTGGAAGACTTTTAAATGTTTGCTTTAAGTTTCTTTGAAATAACTCTTCTTTAAAATTCATTTACCATTGTGTTTTATTATGGTACAAGTAACAATATCTACTCATTCATAAAATTCCAGATTAAGCCTCATAAAACCATCTTTGCCTCAATTTCAAAATAATATTTTCATACTCTAACTACTTGAAAAATTGATGTTTTGGCTATTTAGAAAAAAAAACATACTATTTCTCCCGTGGCATTGAGCATCCACAGCATGTTGCCTAGTTAATTACATGTACCCCAGTTTGAGAAGCACCATGTTGACAAAAGCTAATTCACCTTGCTCTCAGCTTATTGAAACTAATGTGCTGATGACCTGTCTTCAGTTGGGACTATAGCAGCTGTGGTTATTTTACATCTAATGAGACAGTAATAAAAATCTAACACTTTTGTTCATCCAGTGTTATTTGCATATTAAAGTGTCAAAGGAGAAATGTAACTGTTAGTGATCAATATGCAGAATACAAGTAAATAATTACTCTATGTAATTTTTGAAGCATGATTGCAAACTTATAAAATGGATAGGCTGTTGTAGTTAATGTTTAAATTTTTAATATGTTTTCTCATTATGATACTGTTTTAGATTCTCACCTTAACTACTATAGGAAAGAATTTTTTTTCTGGCAAAACATTAATAAAATAATTACTATTCATTTTAGTAGATAAAATGATGCTTACTTTTTGGAAGTATTTTCTCATATTTTCAATAAGATCAACTTGTATAAGTGAACATCTAAACTGTCATTTAATTTACTACTATCAAATAATAAATATATGTTTCCAGTTCCAAAAATGTGCTTTGGTAAAAAGGGATAAGAAGGTAAAAAGAAAAAATTATAAGTTTCAATCAAATTTGAAAAATGAGGTTGAGACTTTAAGGTATTTGCCCAAAGTAACTTTAGGTAGTAAGTCTTAGAGATGACAAATTGGGTCACTGATCTCTACTGACTTCCCAAATTGGCTTGAATTTTCTAAAAAGTAAATGACTTGAATTTCTAATTACTTGAAGTGAAATAATAGCTTTAAAATAAAACAAAACACCCACATTTCTTATATTCCTGAAAAACTACAAATAATTTTTAAAAGTTACCTTTCTTGCCTGGCTAGCTGAGCATTGCCCCATGAACCTGGAGGTCACAGTCCCATTCCAGGTCAAGTCACATGCCCTGGTTGTAGGCTCCATCCCCAGTACGGGACCTGCTGAAGGCAATTGATCAGTGATTCTCATCATTTCTACCTCTCTCTCCCTCTCCCGTCCTCCCTGAAATCAATAAAAATATATTTGACGAAAGTTACCTTTCTTGCCATAACGTTTTAATTTCACTTATTCAATAAATCTCTATGAAATTGCCTCTCAGCATTTTTCTACCTACTGTGCTAGGCAGTGGTGATTCAAAGACAAATATTAAGGCCACGCTATAAGAGCTGAAGCAAAATCAACCAAGGACGGTCATGGGACCTGCACAGTGTTGGGAACACGGGCTTTCTTTTGTTCTCCCCTTCTCCCCAAGGAGTTTCTATCTGGTGGTTCATCATAGCTGCTCTACTTCTGCTGAACATTTTCTCCCAAGCCACGGGGATGGGGTGGAAAAGAGAAAAGGGAAGGTAGGATCACTTTTTCAGGCTCAACCTAGGAAGCTGTACACAAGAAGTTCACTCTTTTCTGTTTGCCCAGGACTTAGTGACATGAGTTCACGTAGCTGCAAAGAGGTTGGGAAAGACAATCTTTAGCTGTGCATACTTGCAAAGCTGGAGGTTCTATTACTAACATAATGAGAGATATAACAAAATTACAATTTTAACAAGAAACATAAAAATAGCAAAAGAATATTTAAGAGGAGAGGAAAAATGCAACATTAAAAAAATCTTTAAGTATAAGCCAAATGGTTTGGCATTTCTCTTTATCGATATCTTAGTATTGCTGACCTCTGGTTTTGAACTAAGAATGCTCAGATGAGGAAGAAGAAGAAGAAAAAAAGACAGTCGTCCTAGTTTTGTTTATTAAAACTTGTAAGGCTATTATAGGGATAGTCCTTCCATTAAAAGTGTAATAGAAGTTTAGGGGCAGGGAGACTTGCACATCTCTACCTTTTACAGTTGAAATTGACAATATGCTTTTTAAGAAAGGTCTAAAATAATAGAAGGGAGTTATTAAAAATTGCAAATAATGACAATTAGACTATTTGAATTGGTTTGACATAGTGCTAGAATTTATGTAGTATCCCTAAATGGCCCCAATGAATTGGTTGGAAAAGGTCTTTTGTAGGCAGATTGGTGTGGATTAGTGGTTGAGCAATGACCTATGAACCAGGAGATCAGAGTTTGATTCCTCGTGGGGGGGAAGGTGTGCAGGAGGCAGCCCATCAGTGATTCTCTTTCATCATGTCCAGACAGTCGTTCTGCTGTTGGGTCTAATTAGCATATTAGTTCTTTATTATATAGGATGTGCATTTATTTTCTGAAGCCAAAATATATTGAGTTGACTAAAAAATCAATAAATTCTGGCCTATACATTAAATAAAGATTATGAAGTTGAACAAAGGTGACGAAAAGTTAATTATACTCCTTGATCTTATGGTCATGATATATGAAACTGAGATATTGCTCTGGAGAAGTCATACTGAAATCATAATTAATTGGGTTTCTTCTGAGATTGTCTGCAGGTACAACTCTAAACTTTTTTAGCTGGGAACATTAGAAGCTATTCTCGTTTAAAGCTAGTTCTCTTGCTCTGTAGCTAACTTTGAGTAAGTCAAAAACTACAGTGGGGCCTTGACTTACGAGTGTCCCGACTAACGAGATTTTTGAGATACCAGCTGTCTCTCGGCTTATTTTTTGCATTGAGTTGATAGAGTAATTTGAGTTAACGAGCTCCTTAATGAGCTCGGTCGCAGAACAAATTAAACTCGTAAGTCAAGGCCCCACTGTACTAGGTGAAGCTTTGGTTTTAATTTCCAAAATGAGAGAAATAACCCCACATTATTAGTCATTGAAGAGAAAAATAGATAGTGAATTCTTGTGTTATAAATTAGAAAATCTTTTTATATGCATATTTATGCAAGAAGACATTTTATGTCTTATTTGTTACATACATTTACACAAATACTAGAGGCCTGTTGTACGAAGAGATTCGTGCAATAGGCCTTCCCTTCTCCTGGCTGCCGGCACCAGTTTTCCTCCGGCACCGGTTTTCCTCTGGCACCTGGGACCCAGGCCTTCACTCAGGCTGGAGCCGCCTTCTGTCCTCCGTCTTCGTGGCTCCAGCTTGCCTTCAGTCTTCGCTCCGATGCTTGGAGCCTATGTATGCAAATTAACCACCATCTTTGTTGGTGATTAATTTGCATATCACTCTGATTAGCCACTGGGAGGCATAGCAAAGGTACGGTCAATTACCCTGTTTGTCTATTATTTACAAATATGTGTGGAAATTAGGTAGTATTACTCTTGCAGATCCAGGCTGGCATTCATGTTGAGCTCTTTATTTCCAGCAATGGTTTAGATTTCAATTTAAGAACTACATGACATACATTTGGAAAATATAAGAAATATAGTAATCAGTCTTCGTATTTCTTTTCTCCTAAACTCCCATATATTTTATAAGCTTTTTGGATGTACATTGTTTGCCATACATTGTTCTTTAAAGTGACCAAGGATGGTATTGTTGTCCTCATTGTCATCATATGAAATAACTTTTATTCTGTTAAAATGCTGTAGCAATGTACAGTTGTTCATTTTTGACTACTATTAGAAAAGAGATCATGCATACAATATCGTTTTGATCTTCAAACCTTTTATAGTCTTACCTAATTATTAAAGGAATGCATTTTTATTTCACTGTGTGAACCTTTTTTTTTTTAACCTTTCTCTTCTAGGAGCTTGCATTCTCTCTCTCCCTCCTTGCTTTCTCTCCATAGTGCCTCCAAGGAGAAATTACCAGTGTCCCAAGGAAGAAATTTTATTCAGCTCAGTTGTCTCAGAGCTTGATAAGAAGCTTTAATAATCCATGCAGCAAGAGTTAAAATTAAGTTGTTTAATTATAGTTGATGTGTCTTGTGGGGAGTCCCAGTGGGTGGCTTCTGCGAAGGGCTGTGTTTTGGATAAAGTACTATAGAATGCTATGAGAAGAGGATATGTTTATTTGTGTGTGTGTGTTAAATAAAAGGTCCAGGTACTTTTGCTTTTAATAAAATAAGTAATTTTTTATCTCTTCCATTTGATGAGAATTGACCTATGACTGGACAGAATTTCCAACTTGTATATGTACTTCCAAGGTCAGAAATTGAAAGTTGCTGTGTAGGTTCCTGGGTGACGGTGAAATCAGCAGCTCCCGGAGGCAGTTTGCATCATTTAACCTTCTCTTGCTCTTTCATGATCCGCTCATTATCTGATGACTTTGCTATTCCTAGCTGTTATCAGTTGTAATATTATATGTGTGTTATTGAAGTAAAAATGCTTAAGTATGGAATGTATGAAAAAAGATAATTGTTGGGAGTACTCTACGGTGTATCTAGTGACAGATAGAGTCCATTGCCTTTTCAATGTAGCATTGCCTGATCTATTTTTTTAAGTGTGTAATTTCAACCTATGGATTTAGTTGTTAATAAAATCAATGTGTCATCCTTAAACAACATAAAGAGCATATTTCATAATTGCATTGTACCTGTACGTGTTTATAATTTTCCTATGTATTTAGGCAAGGAGTAAATAACATTGTATTGCTTTGAATACATAGACATTTCTAAGAAGATCATCCACTGTAAGCTGGATTTTAATCCATCAAGTAGATGAATCCACTTTATGCTTCCTCTTTTGCATACTGAATTTTCAGAGAGAGAAATGCTTTATGCTGGTTAGTTAATATCTATTGAACAAATTCCATGTTTAGGTGCAGAGTTTGCCTTCTGGAGGAATAGAGAAACATAATTCTATGCCCATATAATAATCATTTGAAAGCATTTATCATATCTTTTGCTTTCTAAGCCAAACATTCACTATTAAACATGCACCTTCCATAGATTGAATCCTCTGTATGATTTTTTTTTGCATTTTTAAGTAATTATGCAGTCATTTCCCCCTGTATTTGTGAGTTTTTTCTACAGAGAGTATTTATCTATCAAGCTACGAAAATATTCAGAGTTTAGGATAGAATTTACAGTAAGTACACAAAGCACAGAAAAGGAATATTGCGTATGGTTTCATCACCCTGTGATAATTATGGTTATTTGTATTTGCATTTAAAGTTATTATTATTTTAAATTTCATGATACTCTAATAGGTTGGGTTCCCAGGAAACATTCTGAGATTCGAGTGCAGGAGTTTTATTGGGGAGTGTTCTTAGGAACACCTGTTAGGGGTGAAGGGAAAAGGACTGAGCAGGAGAAGGTGACTGGGAATGAACTTGCAGCCGAAGCCTCAGTAAATTGTTTGAGGAACTGTGGGGCTAAAGATGACACTTAAAAACTGAATCGCTGAGACGAGGGGCCAGGCCTTTGGTCTCACACACTGACTAGTCTGGATGTGCTGGCACCAGGAACGGGGTATAACCGTGGGTGAGGCAGCTGCCTTGGGTGGAAGGCAGTGTCTACAGAGGAACTCACCTGTGCACCATCAGCAGCAACACACGTCACAGCTGGGGCGTCAGAGTCCGAGTCGTGAAGATGCCTCTGGCAGGACCACACCCACTGCACATGTGCGGAAAGATATTGAGCATTTTGTGGATCATATCTTTCTTTTAAACTTTTTACACTTAACGATGATTTCTGTGACTATGAATTAGAAATGTTAGGCAACAGCTGACTCCCTCATGTAACTTGAATGCAACTTTAACTTTTCTGACTCATTTTTGTGAGGATCCTATACAAATAATTCATATATATTCATTATTTCATATATTCAAAAACATACCTATGGGTCATATGATATGAAGTCTGACATGTTTTCCATAAAAAAAGTGAAAGATGTTATTAGTTGCTCCTAATATATTTTCTGGGCCATCTTAAATCAAGGGGCAATTTCAGGGCTATATTTTATAGGCCTGAATAAATTACCTTTAATCCAACCTTTTACATTAGAGTCACTAATCAATTGCATTTAATTTCTAATCTATGTATGTGACTGTACAATGTCTGCACTTGAGTGGGCTGCAATCTCAGTTGTCAGATTTAAATTATGGCTCTAGGAGATTGAACTGACAAAGAGGTGAGGTGGGATTAGTCTGAGATTCAGAGCACAGACCCAGAAGAGACCTAAAAGAAGGTTCAAAAACAAAAGAAAAAAAAAACAGATAAAAACAAACAGAAAAATGACCACCTTTCTTCATTTTTGACTTATGTAAATGTTATGTGCAAGGTTCTAACAGTCAATTACATATTTAGCCACTAGAGGCACAGTGTACAAAAATTTTGCACTGCGGGGGGGGGATCTCTCAGCCTGGCCTGTGTCCTCTTGCAGTCTGGGACCCCTCAGGGGATGTCCACCTCCTGGCTTCGGCCTGCATCCCGGGCTTAAGCTGGCAGTCAGACATCCTTCTGGCAGCTCAGGAGCCCTTGGAAGATATCCACTTGCCAGCAGGGAGCAGGCCTAATCTGCAGTTGGATATCCTTAGTGCTGCTGAGGAGGCAGGAGAGGCTCCCACCACCACCACTGTGCTGGCAGCCATCAGCCTGGCTTGTGGCTGAGTAGAGCTCCCCATGTGGGAGCACACTGACCACCAGGGGGAAGCTCCTACATTGAGCGTCTGCCCCCTGGTGGTCAGTGTGTGTCATAGTCACCAGTCATCCCCAGTCATTCTGTTGTTAGGGTCAATTTGCTTATTACCCTTTTATTATATAAGATAGAGGCCTGGTGCATGGGTGGGTGCCAGTTGGTTTGCCCTGAAGGGTGTCCCAGATCAGGGTGGGGGTCCTGCTTGGGTGCCTGGCCAGCCTGGGTGAGGGGCTGGTGGCCGTTTTCAGGCTGGCCACACCCCCTGGCAACCCAGGCTCCTAGCCTCTCCTTTTTTTCTTTTTCTTATTTTTTTCCCTGGGATTTATTTATCTTCTATAATTGAAACTTTGTAGCCTTGAGCAGATCCCAGGTCTGCTGGAAGCCTGGGAGGCTCCCAGCCCCTACTTGAGCAGAGGCCACTGCCAGCTGGAAGCAGGTATCTGGGATTTATTTATCTTCTATAATTGAAACTTTGTAGCCTTGAGCAGAGCCCAGGGCCGCCAGGGCAGGTGGGAAGCTTGGCTTCCTCCATCACCAGGGGCAACCCAAGTCTCCTGCTCACCCCAGCTCCGTGGCGGCCGCCATCTTAGTTGGGTTAATTTGCATACTTATTCCTGATTGGCTTATGGGCATGGCTTGGGGGGTGTGGCTTGAGCATAGTGGAGGGACAGTCAGTTTGCATGTTTCTCTTTTATTATAAAGGATTATCTCAACTAAATGTGGGCTTTGGCACTTCTACTTCTATTTGGAAATTTGGTCTTTTGGAGATGGGTTTGGACTGATTTGATTAGGAACATCATGAATCCACATTTTCTTGATAAAGAGGCTATAGGTTCAATTAATCTTGCATTCATTTCTCTGTCCAGAAATCTCTGAAGGATCTTCTATAACCAAATTCCCAGACAGGGCTATCACTTAGCAGGGTCACAAGCTAAGGTATCTGGTTTGGCTTTGGGGATGGTGACATGGATCTCCACAGAAATATGTTTTGTTATTGCTTTTTTAAAAAATATATATATATTTTATTGATTTTTTACAGAGAGGAAGGGAGAAGGATAGAGAGTTAGAAACATTGATGAGAGAGAAACATCAATCAGCTGCCTCCTGCACGCCCCCCACTGGGGATGTGCCCGCAACCAAGGTACATGCCCTTGACTGGAAACGAACCTGGGACCATTGAGTCCGCAGGCTGATGCTCTATCCACTGAGCCAAACCGGTGAGGGCTGTTATTGTTTTTTGATGATAATCAACAAGGAAGAGTTTATGATGGTGTCGATAAGACCAAACGATACTCATCTTAGTCCCATTTTTACATTCTTACTTTTCAAGAGTAAAATATACTTTCTAAACCTATATTTCTTTGGTTGGCTGCAGACATTTATAATCTGATTCAGATATATTAGAAGGGATTAAGAAAAGCTTTGCACATAAGACTTTTTAAAATGTATACTGTACAGTAAAAGCAAGCCAGATACAAATGAGTATCAGACACTCTTCTAGAGACAAGCTATATCAGCAACTTAGTGAAAGCATTGTCAAGAGTCTTGCAAAGCCACTCACAGATCTTGCTGCAGCTGAGCCAGGTGTCAGGGATAGAGTCAGGTCTAATGCAGTTTGGATCAGCCCCTTCTGAATGGTAATGGGAAAGGAATATTTGTTTTAAGGCCTTTTGGGGCCTCACTTCATTTAGCATGCTTATTTTTCAAGTATACCCTTGAAACATACGTGCATTAAGTGAACTTGAAAATGGAGATAGCTAATTTGTGATGAAAACTTAACTTCTTCCTGTTTCTTAATTATTTTAACTTTATTCAAATAACATATACAAATGTATTGCCACTCTGATTTGAGGTTTCTTTATTCTGATTAAAAGCAATTAAGACATTAGAGTACAACCTTTAAATAATTTTAAGGAGAGTTAACTTTCAGGTATTTATGCAGAAATTTAAGATTAATGAAATATAGATTTCTTACACTTGAATTTCCAATACTAGTTTATCTTCACTTTCCTTATAATTTCACTTACCTTCTAAATAGCAGCTTAAGTTTTCACATGTTATGTATTAAAATATATATATATATATACTAGAGGCCTGGTGCACAGAAATTTGTGCACTTGAGGGGGAGGGTGGGTCCCTCAACCCAGCCTGTGCCCTCTCGCAGTCTGGGACCCCTCAGGGGATGTCCACTTCCTGGCTTCGGCCCGCTCCCCGGGGATTGGGCCTAAGATGCCAATCAGACATCCTTCTGGAAGCCCGGAAGCCCTCGGGGGATGTCCACTTGCCAGCGGGGAGCAGGCCTAAACTGCAG
>NW_006284244.1:1288484-1308484 GCF_000327345.1 Myotis davidii
GAGGGCAGCTCCTGCCATTGAGCATCTGCCCCCTGGTGGTCAGTGTGTGTCATAGTGACCAGTCATTCCCAGTCTTTCTGCTGTTAGGGTCAGTTTGCATATTACCTTTTTACTATATAGGATAGAGGCCTGGTGCACAGGTGAGGGCCGGCTGGTTTGCCCTGAAGGGTATCCCGGATCAGGGTGGGGGTCCCCACTGGAGTCCCTGGCCAGCCTGGATGAGGGGATGATGGCTGTTTGCAGCTGATCACACCCCCTTCATGGTGGGGGTCCCCACTTGGGTGCCTGGCCAGTCTGGGTGAGGGGCTGAGTGCCGTTTTCAGGCTGGCGGTGACTGAAGCTCCCAATCTCGCCTTTTTTAATTTTTTTTTAAATTCTGGGATTTATTTACCTTCTATGGCTTTCACTGGAGCTGAGAGCCGGCTTTAACTCTCTCGGCTGCTGAAAGCAGGTATCTGGGTTTGTTTGGCTTCTATAATTGAAACACTGTTGCAGCTCCAGCCCTGAGGCCCGGCTGGCTGAAAGCAGGTTTCTGGGGTTTGTTTAGCTTCTATAATTGCAACAGTGTTTTTTAGAGTGCAGCTCAGAGGCCGGCAGCGGCAGGAGGGGAACATTGGCTCCCTCCATCACTGGAGCAAGCAAGCCTCCTGTTCACTTCAGCTGCCTGGCTGCCGACCGCCATCTTGGTTGCAGTTAATTTGCATATCGCCCTGATTAGCCAATGGGAAGCGTGTCGGAGGTATGGTTAATTACCATGTTTGTCTATTATTAGTTAGAATATATATTAGAGGGCTGGTGCACAATATTCTTGCATGGTTAGGGCCCCTATGCCAGGCCGACAATCAGGACTAATCTGTGGGTCGACCAGCGGGACAATTGGGGGGACCCCTGCTAGCACCTACCTTGCTACCTTGGCCGGGAACCAGGCCTAAGCCGGCAGTTGGACATTCCCCGAGGGGTCCTAGAGCTGCCGCAGAGGTGGCCATGAATATTTTTAAAGTTTATATAATAACTTTGTCATTTGGGTAAATCTGAGAGAGGGATTACCGGGTCAAATCGTAAGTATATTAACTTTGTAAATAATTGCAAGCCATTTCCAGGATAGATTAATATGCTGTGTTTTCATTTTCATTTGGTTAAAAAAAGTGTTGTAATTTGTCTTAGGATTTTTCCCTTTTAATCATGTGTTAATTAGACATGAATATTTAGACATGTTTTGTTCATATTTGAATATTTGGAGATATTTCTATATATCTTTCTGTTATTGATTCCTAACTTAATCCCTTTATGTTCAGAGAAAATAGGTTGTGTGATTTCAATCCTCTTAAGTTTATTGAAACATGTTTTATGGTCCAGAATAGGATTTTTCTTGCTAAGTCTTCTCTTTGCACTGGGAAAGATTGTACATCCTATTGATAATGTTTCAGCCCTGCTGATTTTCTCTCTCTTTGTTTAACCAATAACCAAACTAAACATGATGAAATTTCCATAGCTAAGTGTGGCTTCTTTCTGTTTTTCTCTTCCATTCTAATAACTTTTTCTCCCTGTATTTGAAGTTCTGTTGACCATTTATTGTTATGAAATTTCCTTCTTGATCTTTGAAATATACTTTGTATAATCTAGAAACTCAGATTTATTTTGAAGTATCTCCATGACATTATCTATTATCTTATTTCATTATTGTGCCTTTAACCTCTCCGTATCTTTATATTTATAATGGATTGATTGTAGGTAATATACAGTTGGATGTGTACTCTCAGTGCATCAGCATCTTCAAATTCTTTCAAATTCTGTCAGTGTTGGACCTCGGCTACTTTTACTGCAGGTGATGTCTGCACTACTGCAGTTTTCATCAGTATTCCTTCTCTGTTTTCAGCAGTCCCTCTTTCTGAACCTCTGGACTGCAGGTTTCTCACCACTGTTTCCCTTCATCTAGTAACAAATAACCTCTCCCTCCTAGTCAGTGAGGAGTCCAGAGCAAGCTTTCTTCTGCCCCTCACCCTTGCACAATAGCTACACTTGCCTTGTGTTTGTGCAATGCCTAAGGCACAATTGAAGGTTTCACATGTCTTTGCATGGTAATAGCACTCTGCATGGTATCTATGCAGGACCTGGTGCAAGTAGGTGTCTTGCTCTCCTGTATTAATGGCAAAAGGGTTTTGCTTACTGTCAGTTTAAGGTAGGTAGGCTGGTTTCTTTCTTCTCTCCCAGAGGCATCAATTCTTAGTCTGGTATAAAGTCAAGGACTGGCTGAAGGGTGTGGGATATCTGTCCCTTCCTTCTGTGGGGTCATTTTTTTGTCCTTGTTTAGAATAGGGTCTCATCTGACTCATAAGCATGCTTTATGGTCTCTTCCAGCAGCAGGCAGATCCTTTCTTGTAGGAATGCAGGATCTGGGGAATGAGCAGGCATCGTGACTGCCCCCCAGTGGTAGTCAGTCCACCTTGTGCCCATGCAGGGTCTGGAGCTACCGTGTGCTTCCACGGGTATTCTTCCTTCATCATTAAACCTTGTCAGGCCTTTCATGAGTCATTAGGCAAGGGCTCGCTCAGGTCTCCTGCACCCACAATCTATTCTGTGTGCAGCCAGTGGAGGCCGGGGAAGGAGCTGGTGACTGGATGTGGAATTTTCTTGTTTCTGGGACTCATTGGTCCAAAGCTACCATGCTACCCCATACTCAACCTTTAAATGTTTGTTAAAATATAACATTGTGTTCCTGTTACTTAGTTGGATGCTAGCATGTCTTCGTTCCATGAAAATTAATGTTTGCTGATAAAAAGGTAGAGAGTAAAATGAGGGGGCCATATGGAAAATTGTTGGTGGTGCTGGGAAAATATCTGGACCCCTAAGATTGCTTTCTAGAAAGAAGTGGCAAAGCTGCAAGCCAATGAGACATTGAAGGTAAAACAGAAGTTGGAGCATGACATCCTGGATGAATGGTACGGCACCCTCTAACTGAGATGGTGTCCAGTGCATGTGTTAGGGATGATCTCTGCAATTAATTATTTGTCCTTAATCAATATAAAGTTAATATAAAAGTATAATTTCTTACCTATTTTATAAATTATATATTTTATACCCTGCAACTGGACTTCTGTCTTGAATGGAATTTTTTTCTTAATTATGAACAACTATTGATGAACCATGAAAAATATAAAGCTGAAATATGTATTTGTAAAGCTAAAATAAAATTCAAATTCTTTGCATTTTATATTTTACTTTTGCTTTGCATTTATGTTTCCATATGCACATAACATTAGTTGTAATATCCAGGTATAAATTTCATAACTAATTATTTTATGGGATTTTTGTTTTACCGAAGGATGTTTACCTTAAAGACAAGTTCTACAGACTGGGTGTGGGGGGTCTTTTAAATCATTCTTCCACCTATTGGCCCTTTTCCAATATCAGTATCATGTTTACATATTTGACAGTACTATTGTAAGGTAAATTTGAACAAATGGGATGAGTATGAGGCATATGTTATTTCTGAGGATGTACATATGTAGTTTGGAAATAGTAAAAAGCATTTAATTGTGCCTTCATTTAATACAAGAGTGTTTATCAGAGTGTGTAGGTATCAGGATTTGGGAGAAAGGTAAGGGAAAAGAAGAAAATAGCATTCTCATGTTATTGAAAAACGTTTTATTTAAAATGGATAAAACTACTGTTTTAAAATAATTGCTTTATCCCTCACTGAACTCGGTGGTAGTTCATTGTATTTAGATTTACCGTCAGTCAGCATTTTAATTTTTTTTCTCTACAACTGTGCTGCCAGGATCCAAATTCCAATTTGTGTGAAGGGGCAGCTGTTACTAGAGAGGGCTGCTCCTCCCACACTGTTGGTTTCAGCTGAAATGTGGAGAGCTCCAATCTGTCCCAGTTTTTCCTGTTTCTTGTCGTAGGTGTGACTTCACTGGATACTGTATTTTCCTAATCATCTCAATTATTTGTGGGAACAGAACCCATACGGCAGATGGTGTTGACACAGGGAACCTTGAGGCATGGCCATGGCAGAGTGCTGGATAATTTAGAGTTGGTTCAGTGGTGGAGAAGAAGAAAGTGGAGAGAGGAAGCTTGGAGGGAGGGGAGAGGAATTAAGTTATGAGGCAGAGGACCCGAGAGAAAGCCACTGCTTTCAAGTATCTGGGTACAGAGTGAGGTGCCTGCTCCCAGGAGCTGGGATGCTCTTGGAGGCTGAGAACGATGGCCAATAGATTTATCACATATGAGGATATACAGTGAAAAACGACATAGCAGCTGAGATTAGCCACTCTTTGGATATTCAATAAAAATATTTCCCATTCCTCCTCCCACATTTCATGTCCCGAGGAAAGTCCAAGATTTTAAGAACTTAAGATTTCTGTGAATTTCCAGAAACCTAACATTGTCATGATTACTGCCACATTTTAGTTTCTGTTTTAGAGAATTTATTTAACATTGACCTGGACCTTTGATTACCAGACATCCACAAATGCACAAAGCAAACAAAATGTCACACACATAAAGCCAAATTGTTGAAAATATGGAAGGGTAGGGGGTTTTCATAATACAAAGTCAAACAGCTTAAAATGGAATATCAGACATCTCTTTTGAAAAAATGATTTTTACTTTTCTGCTAAATAAGTGTCTAGACTCAGCTCTCTCTTCAAAATTATATTGACATGTATTCCATACTTTAAAAAAATTTATTTTTATTGTTGAAAGTATTACTGATGTCCCCTCTATTTCCCCCATGACCCCTTCCATCCCATACTCTCCCTCCTCCCCCCACCCCCCTGCAGGTCTTCACCACACTATGTTCTGTGTCCATGGGTTATGCATATAAGTTCTTTGGTTAATGAAACATGCAAATTGGTGTCACTCCGCTACGCCCATCCCTCCCCCCCCCCCCGCCCCGCCTTCCCTCTGATATTCATCAGTCTGTTCCATGCTTCTATGTCTCTGGATCTATTATGTTCATTTGTTTATTTTGTTTATTGGATTCCACATATGAGAGTATGTGATACTTGTCTTTTTCTAACTCGCTTCTTTTGCTTAGCATAATACTCTCCACAGAAATATCAGTTATGATAGCAGAGAAAGCTATGTAGTGAATTAGGAACATTGAAATACAAATAATCAATGTTCATATTATTGACCTTTTGAATTCTTATGTGTTGAAATATGCCACCTGAAACTGAGCTGGCTATTTCTGAATTAAGTTTTATGATGTACTCCTGCCAGACTATAGGAAGAGCTAATGTCCAGCTATATGTCTGATGATTTTTGGGGGGGAATAGTGAGTAGGGATTAATTTCAAAGTCCTGAAAATTGAAGCCTCTCTTTAAGAAATATGTTCAATATGCACATAGAAAGCTAATTTCTTTCATTGTATTTATACTAAACAAGAACAAATGGGATTTTCAGCAAATTACCTTCACAACCCTTTGATTTATTAGTGTCTTAATGACTCATGAACTATTGGACCTCAAATCAATGATCCTGATATCATATTCAAACAGGTTTTTTAATCAATGTTTTATGACAAACTCTAATAAAAGTTTCTGTGTCTAGATGCTTCCTGTATATTGTCTTTTAATGTACCCTAAGGGTAATGTTAGGTTCATTCTGCTAAGCAATTTTGGCTGAAGACTGGTTTCTGTTATTGTTCTCACAGGCTTTCAGATGATCTCTTATTTACAGTCTGATAAATTGTATGCTTCTCTTCATTACATTTTCAAAGATATCTTGCATTATTCTGGGAATTCATTTCTTTTAGACAAACTATAGTTTTATATGGCTATTGTATGCTAAAATTCTTTGTGGAATAATAAAATGCTAGTATCAATGAATATCACAAGTCTCCTATTCCCTTTTTTTCCTGTTGTGTTTTGTTCAGACTTCCTTATCAAGAAAGCACTTCAGTATAGCATTCATAGTTTTCTAAGAAGATAATTCATTAGCAAGTCTTTCTATGCATTTTTATTTTTTTAGAAAAGGTGTCATTTTTCTCATGCTGACTATTTTGACCTAAATTTTGGTAGGAAGTCATTTCATAGTTCTTGGTTGACTTTTTATGACTTATTATGGAGAAATCTCCTTTAGGAAGTTTAAAGGGATATTTTAGAAAGAAGATTATGGTGTTTACTATTAATGCATAACAAACTACCTCAAAACTCAGTGACCTAAAACAATGATCATTTATTATCCTTCAAATGTCTGGGGCTTTGCTGGGCTGGGCTCAGCTCAGGCTTTTGTGGCTAGAAGACTCTACTTGTCACCACTGCTCTGTGGGCTGGTTGGAGTTACTCTGCTCACATACCTTTCTCTATTCTTGGACCATCAGGCTAGTCACAACCTGCTCTAATCATTGGGATGACCAAGGAGCAAAAGAACTCTCAAAGACCCATACAACTTCTTATATTCTATGTTTAGAACCAGCACATTGTCACTTCTGCTGTTGGTCAAAGTAAGTCATATGACAGCCCAAAGTCAAGGGTTGGGCACCTGCTGTTTGTCAGTAATGAAACTACAGAAAGGATGTGGATATAAGAACATGTGAAGGGTTAAGGTTAGTGATACCAAAAATAAGTAAGAAAGGAAACAATAACTTCTTATGCATACTTGTCAGTGCATTTTTTCTAATTGTGGGTTTTTACCATTTAAATATCCTTAAACATGAAAATCAGGAGTCGACATTTTGTTTTTGTCTTTCTTTGGGCTTCAGAGAACTAATGTTCTTTTGCTCATAATTTAATTTGGGATGGGTCAGTGCAGCTAGGTGCTGGGTAATGTTCTGGCTTTATATTATTGTACTTAAGTATGCATAATCTCTGTTCTTTTAAAAAAAATGGCAGATAGCCCTAGCTGGTTTGGCTCAGTGGATAGAGCATCGGCCTATGGACTGAAGGGTCCCAGGTTTGATTCCAATCAAGGGCACATGCCCGGGTTGTGGGCTTGATCCTCAGTGGGGACCACGCAGGAGACAGCCGATCAATGATTCTTTCTCATCATTGATGTTTCTATCTCTCTCTCCCTCTCCTCTCCTCTCTAAAATCAATAAAACATATTTTTGAAAATGACAGACATTATAATCTATGGTTGTATTTTGAGGTCTAGAAATTGAATTGATAGCCAAAGGAAAACTTAAGGTTGCTAGACTATGTATGATGTATTCTCTAATGATTTGTTAAAATCATAAAAATTTGCTGGAATTTTATAAATTGTAACTCTGTACACTGAACTTAGGAAGTCATGAAAGGATAGTTTAAAACAGGCTAGATTGTTTTTGAAATAATGCCATTATTTAATTCATTCAATAGCTATTTATTGAGCAACTGATACAAAAGTATGAGGGATACCAGAGGTGGCACCATGAATAGTATCATGACCTCATGCTACTTTACATTCTAATGAAGAAAGAACATATAAGCAAACATTAATATAACTTGGGTAGATTGTTGCAATGAAGAAAAAAAAGATAAAGTTAATGAGAGGAAGAAGGCATGCCAAATTGCTTTAGATGATCAAATAAGTCCCCTCTGAAAATGCAGTCTTTGAGTATATCTTGGATAAAAAGGAGGGAAGGAAACTTACATGTATTTCAATAAAGAGGTTTCTAGTTACAGGATAAAGCAAATGCAAAAGCACTGAGTTATGAGTATGGGAATTTGAGTGATAGCAAGGATATCTTTGTGGTTGGAATGAAGGAATCTGAAGGGCAAATTGTAGGAGATAAAGCCAGAGAGCTTTCTACTGAACAGCTGTATGACCTTTGAGTTTCTGTAATTCCCATGCCTCCCTTCCTTTATCTGTAATATGGGGATTAAGGAATAGGAAAGTTTCCCTGATATTTGGAAACTGGCCTGGTCCTCACAGCCAGGACTTAGTATTCTCCTGATGGACATTTAAAAACCTCAGAGAACAGCAACATCAGACAATGTCATCCTGAGACCATCAGAAGGTGCACCTAAGACCAGTTGGCAATTTTGTCTAAGTACAGACGAAAGGACAGGTCATTGGTGAAATACGAAATACCTCTGATGTGAGTGCTTGTTGCTTCGTTAGCCTTGTAGTCTGCCTGCCTTCTAAAAGAGACTTATTAATATACCCAATGATAGAATGTACCCTGCTTGCTGACAGCACCCAACCCAGAGTGAACCCCTGCTTTCTGAAACCCTCTTCTAAATTCCCTTACAAATGCCCAAATCCTATGGTCACTCCTTCCTAGAATTCTCTGAGATGCCCCATGGATCTCCATGGGTCTGCCTTGCTACAACAAAAGAATTAAACCCAACTTGAGTAACTGCAAGTGTTTCTCCTGTGGTATTTAATTAGAGAACATTGCATGGACAGGGTGATGATGAGGAGGAGGATAAAATTAATATGTGAGAAGCACTCAGAAAATGGTTATCATGTTATTTAAAAAAAAAGGTGCCATTAACCACCAGTTCCCCAAGTCTCTATTTCCTGGGAATTTTTAGCTATGCCCCTCCAGGTGCATCACCTGAAGACTTCATTTTCTGCCTCTACTCTCAAACTGCTCAGGCCATAGGTCAATAGTTTCCTTGTCCTTCAGTGCCGAGAAGATTCTATGAAAACTAGTGCTTTCTTAAATAAGTGCCCCTCTAGTTTCTTGAAAAGAGCAAACAATTTTACCTATACAGGAGATTTTATTGAAAAATGCCACTAGTTGGGATGTCTTGAAGAAATGCCAATGTGTCATATTCATCATAGATTCATACAGTAATCGGTAATGCTGGGGACATCTGTAATGGTGGTGAGCAGAGTCAGTCCCCCCACTCGCTGCTGCTGCTAGCTCATGGACCGCCTTTATGCAAAGTGGTCATGTCTGCAGCCTTACAGGGCTCTTCCATGGACCCCTTGACTGGGTGCCCATATGCAGCAGCCCTAACTATACTTTTGTAGAAGCCAAGGATATCCCTGCATTGTATGCACCATTTTGTTTCTACCCCATCCAGTTTCAGTTCAATTTGAATATCACACCCATTGCCCAGGTTCTGGCCGTCCATCTCTAGGAGACTTGACTAATATAAGATAACAAATGAAATCCAAGAACTAAAAGACTTGGAGTCATTATTGTTATGTAAAAAAGTTATATATGTGGATAATAAAGACAACAAAACATATTTAATTACATAATTTAGGAAGGATTTAGAGCAGAATCATTCATTGAATAAATATGCAAAACTTTAAATCCTTAGATAAAATAGGCATAATAATGGTATCTCTTAAAATGACTGGGAAGATTAAATGAGAAAATTAAGGTCAAGTGTTTAGCTGGATGCTTCTGCATGTTAATCAGTATATCTGTGATAGGCAGGAACATGGCTCCCCAGAGTTGTTCTTATCCTAATGCATGGAACCCCTGCATATGTTACACTACATGGCAAAGGGGATTTGGCAGATGAGATTAAATATCCTGATATGGAGTGATTATCTGAAATATCTTGTGGACACAAGGTAATTATGAGGGACATTATAAGGAAGGGTGCAGGTCAGTCAGAGATGTGGTGATGGAAGCAGAGGTCAGAATGATGGGGCCGTGAGCTAAGGCATCCGGGAAGCATCTAGAAGCTACAAAAGACATGGAAAGGAATCTTCCCCATGGCCTCCAGTGGGAAAGCAGCCCTGCTCACACCTGAGACTTCTGACTTTTGAAACCTTAAGAAATGGATTTGTATCGTTTAAGCCATGAAGTTTGTGGTAATTTGTAACAGCAGCAACAGGACATTAGTGCACTTTGATAGCTTTATCATCATTACTATTATTGAATTCGTTTGTTTGATAGGTCTGCCATAACGAAGTTCCACAGACCGAGTGTCTTAAACACAGATAAGTATCGTCTCACTATTCTGGAGGCTGGGAGTTCAAGATCAAGGTGTCAGCAGTGCTGGTTCCTGCTAAGAGCTGGGCAGGAAAGATCTGTTTCAAGTCTCTCTGTGGCATCTAGATAGCCATTTTCTCCCCCTGCTTCACATTGTCTTCCTTCTTTTTGTGTTTCTGCTTCCAAAATTACCCATGTTCAGAGGTTTAGGTTTTACCCTAGTGACCTCAATTTTAGCTGATTACTTCTGTAAAGATGCGAGTTTCAAATAAAGTCACACTTTGAGATACTTGGGGGTTAGGACTTCAACACATAAATTTGGCAGGATGTGTGTGTGTGTGTGTGTGTGTGTGTGTGTGTGTGTGTGTGTGTGTGGAGAGGGGTAAACTATTCATAACAATTATTTGTGTGCATTTAAAATAGAAACCTAACATTTGAAAGCTATGACTATAGCCTCAGAAGCAGAGTGTATAAGAATTAGTTTAACCATAACTTTCATTGGATTAAGGCGGTTCCTTTAAAGGGCAGCATGTTGTAGAGGTACCGTGACATACTGGTTTAATAAGAAGTGGAACCATTGTTACTACCACTGGGATGTAGTCTCAATTATGGGAAATGACAATTTAATAGTTCTAAAAACATCTCCCTTTCATAATTACAGAGGATTTCCTTAGCATTATCAGGAGTTAAGTTACTCATGTTTTCTCATGAGGTCTGCCTCAGTATGCTGTTACTACATCATTTTGAGTCTCCTCAATAATTCTGCAGGTGGTAAGCAAAAAAGGATGCTTACTATTGCAACTAGCAGGTGCATTCTACAGAGCAAGCAAACCAAATTGGATTTACCAATGAAATTTAATGTTTATTATATTTGTCCAGGATCAGTGGGGCTTAAAACTCCAAGAACTTCTTTGAGAGTATGCATTAAAAAAAAATTCTTATCAGAAAAGTGTGGTGTGCGTGTGTGTGTGTCTGTGTAGGAGAGTGAGAGAATAAACACAAATTACATACCATTTATAGGTGATATAAAGCTCATTTATGGGACCCCTCCATAGTCCTACCCTAAAGCCTTTTGTTTCTGAGGCAGATTTTCTGGAACTTCTCTTGATTCCTTTGCCTTTATCTCCAAATTTGGAATCTAATTGTCTTCTAGATCCCCAGTTCACATCAGGGTGCTCTAGGCTCATCTCCTTCCTCTTGGTTCCGTGTAGTGCTCACTACCTCGTATTCAAGCTCTCTCGTCCTTGGAACTTCTCGGAATTCCACACTTCATAATCTATTGCCTCCTTTCATCGTAGATTATGCCAGATCAGTCATTGTAAAGCCTTCTATATTTTAGTCAACTGTTGCCTAAATTATCAGTTTGCATTAGAAAACTTGTATGATTTTCCCCCCAAAAAACTTTAGGGTACAATTTCTTGTGCATTTGTGAGAAGTTTTGCTCATACATGATTCCCTGAAACAGAGTGTAGCTTCAAAATGCATAGGATAACACATATCACTATATTTTCTTACGCTTTTTGTTAACCTTTTATAAATATTAAGATTTTTAAGGAAAGCTTGCAATAAAATTGCTATTTGTTGTATGAGAACAAAAACAGTTCTTGAGTTATAGGGCTATCATATTGGACAAGTTATATACAAATACAGCATCCTTTTAAATCAAAATTATATAAATTGTATATTTCATTTGGATTGACAGTTCCATTGTGTTCTTTTATAAAGAAGTCATAAAAAGTGCTATTGTTTTATCTCCAAAGCTATTAGAAACAGTAAGAAATCTAGGTACCCAGATGTTAAAAATCAGGAGGAAAATTTTCAATCAAGAAGCTTAACTTGAAATGTGTACTGCCATTGGTCAGGCTGTTACTGCTGCCTGGAATGTCTGGTTTAGCTCTTCTTTCGTCAAGATGCAGCTCTCTCTAGGAAGTATTTCCTGAACCCCTCAATCCAATGTGGTTTTCTGAATCTGGGGGTACTTCTTTCAGCAATTACCACATTAGGTTATAGTCCTCCCTCCCTCCCTCCCTCCCTCCCTTGTTTCCTTCTCACTTTTAATTGCTTATATGGATCTCTATACACATACATACATTTATACATACATGCATGCATTGATATGTAATATATTTTACAGTGTGTGTGTGTGTGTGACATCACATCTTTTTAATTTATGTCTTGATGAACACCTAGGTTGATTCCATATCTTGAATATTGTAAATAATAGTGCAGTGAACATAGGGGTATATTTATCTTTCCGAATTAGTATTTTTGGTTTCTTCAGATAAATATTCAGAAGTGGAATTTCTGGTTTGTAAGGCAGTCCTGTTTATAATTTTTTAGTGAACTGCTGCATGGATTTATATAGTGGCTGCACTAATTTACATTCCCACCAACAGTGCATAACTAGTGCTTTTCTCTGCTCTTGTTACTGTTGACTTTTTGATAATAGCCTTCTTAACAGGTGGGAGGGGATATCTCATTGTGGTTATGACTGGCATTTCCCTGATAATTAGTGTGTTGAGTATCTTTTCATTTGTCTGTTGGCCATCTCTATGTCTTTGGAGAAGTGTCTATTAAGGTCCTCTGCCCATTTTTTAAATTGAATCGGTGTGTTTCTTATGCTTAGTTATATGGGTTCTTTATTGTAATATCATTTGTGAATATCGTCTCTCATTCGGTAGGTTATCTTTTCATTTTGTTAATGGTTTCCTTCATTGTTCAGAAACTTTTTAATTTGATGTTGTCCCATTTGTTTGTTTTTGCTTTTGTTGCTCTTGTCCAAGCAGGCATATCAAAGAAAATATTGCTAAGACAGATGCCAAGAGATTATTGCCTATGATTTATTCTAGGACTTTTATAGTTTTAGGTCTTACATTTAAGTTTTTAATCAATTTTGAATTTATTTTTGTATATGGTATAAAATAGTGGTCCAGTTCCACTTTTTTCATATCTGTCCAGTTTTCCCAACACCATTTATTGAAGAAACTGTCATTTCCCCACTTTATATTCTTGTATCCTTTGTCATATGTTAATTAACCATGTAAGTTTGGATTTACCTCTGGACTCTCTATTCTGTTTCAATGATTGATATGTCTGTTTTGTGAAAATAAATTATATTAAAAAATTTTAAGTGTCCCTAGATATAATGATTATAAATTAACTGATTTATCTGATTTAGACAAATTGAAGAAGACTAGTTTGAAATTTCTTGTGTGTTTTAGGAAATATGGTTTCTTCTATACTTATGTATAGTAATTTAAACTATACAAAGGAAGAAAAATTGTTAGGGATCTATTTCAATAAGCAGATATATATGGTTGCTTATTGGCTATATAAACATCAGCCAGATTTGGCTTTCATTGAAGATGCATTATTTTAGGAAGTGGGTGTCTCTTAATTGGGTAAGCGTTACCTGAAAAATTATATTTGACAATTGCTCACAAATTGCCAAAGTAAAATTCAATGTAATCTCTGCCAGAATGACATATATTGAATCAATGAAGTTTATAAAAATTGCCCAGTGAAGAAATGCTAATTATAAATTTTGATTATAATTTTGGGTAACAAATACCCTGCCTCGTCCTCTGCTTGACCTCACTGTCAATCACTTGATGCCTCTCTCTACCGACCACTCTTTTAGAGATTCCAGAATGGACTGCACAGATGTCCCTGCCTTGGAGATTTGCTATAGGAGCTAACATATGCTATTCTTTCCATTAGCTTTAATGCTTCCCCACAAAAAAACCAAGTTAAATTTACCCCATTTAATACAGTCCTGTCACCTTCATCTATTCTATTGCTTTTTAAGTTATCTGTGGGGAAATAAATCCCCATTTTTCTACTTCTCTTTTCTTTCATATAATTTTTCTTTTTGTTCTAGTTATCCCTTTTTTGTTGCATATACAAGAGAATAGAAATTGACCAGGTCATGAGAGGAATACATAATAAGACAGAGATATTTTCATCTTAAAGAAAAATAATGCCATAGATTTCAATACAAAATTAGATATAACCCCAAAATAGTATCATTGACTCAAAATATTCCTAAATTCTTAGAACCTGCTATACCTCTTCTTTTTTCTCTACTGAAATGTATATTGTTTTCTCAATCACTCAAACATTTAAGAGAAAATATAAACTTTTGTCATTGGGGTAATGACCATATTATATTATTAACTATTTTATTGCAAATATTTATACTTCTGCTGACTAAGGCCTGATTAAGTCATTGATAATTAGCTAAAATAAACATATAATTAAGCCATTGATGATTAGCCTTATCATCTTTTATGAATTTTTCCCCATTGAAAAATGGGCTATAAGCTTTCCATGAGTACTTTCAAAGCCCTATGGAAGCCATCCTGCTTTCTATTTGGAGAAGTCTTTATTATCTTTGCCATTTGATGATGAACAGAGTACTTTATGCTTTTTAATAGATGAAGTATTTTAAAATTGTATCATTTTCATTTTTATCAATTTACTGGAAGCCTGGTGCATGGATTCGTGCATTGGTGGGGTCCCTTGACAAGGCCTGTGGGGATTGGGCCGAAACCAGCTCTCTGACATCCCCTTCGGGGTCCTGGATTGTGAGAGGGTGCAGGCTAGGTCGAGGGACCCCACCATTGCATGATCAGAGCCAGGGAGGGACAGTGGGAGGGCTCCAGGGCGTGTCTGGCGCACCTCCCCCAGTCCCGATAGGCTGGACCCCAGCAAGCTAACCTACTGGTTGGAGCTTCTGCCCTCTGGTGGTCAGTGCACATCATAGCAACTGGTCAAATGGTTGAACGAACAGTCGGACATTTAGCATATTAGGCTTTTATTATATAGGATATACATCCTATACAAATTTGATCTATACCTGGTTATTTAGAAGAATCAATAAATCATTTGTCACACAAATGAGTTCTTCCTTCCCAACTTACCTATTGAATAAATGAGTTTTTTATTTATAGGAAAAGTATTTTAACTGAGAAACTTGGAAACTGAGTGAGTTTGGTCTGTCAAATCATCTGTTGCCAATGCAGTTAAAAGAATAATTGGAAGCTACTCACACATTGATAATTTCTCCTTCTTTGTTCTTCCTTGCAAGTTTCTCTTATTTTGTCCTCTTCCTTTTACCCCACTTGCCCTTCTTTTGAAATCATGAACACTTAGAGGTGGCTTGCTTTTTTTTTCTTTTTTCTTTTCAGCTGTGAGTCAGGCCCCTTGTATTGTCCTTTGATTTTCTAAACCAGTAAATAGAATCAACCAAATATGAAACGTAGAACAGCTTGAAAGGGTGAAATGTGACCCTCCTTCATGTTTGGGCTCTCATCTACTCTACATTCTGAAACATGATGTTCTTTCTGTGTTTTTCTTTTTCTGGTTTCAGATAAATGATTATTTTTATCAGATCTTCTTATAAAATATAATTTTATAAAATCAACAAAGAACAGTTTTTTAAATCTGTGCTGAAAGTGAGGGATTAAGCAAAAAAAAAGAAAAAGAAACAACAACTCGGACATGGACAACAGTATGGTGATGGCAGGGCGAGGGTGTGTGGAAGGAGGTGGATGAGGGTATGGGGGGATAAATGGCGATGGATGGAGACTTGACTTGGGGTGGTACACACAATACAGTGTACAGATGATGTGTTGTAGAATTATGTCCGCTTTTGTTAACCATTATCACCCCAATAAGTTCAATAAAAAGAAGAAAAGTAACTTTATACAAAATAATTGCCAAGATCCAAAGGCCAGCTCTGCCACTTTCTAGCTGTGTGACTTTAGCAAGATATTAGTTGTGCCTACCGCAATCTTCTCATTAGTGAAACTGGAATAATTAGAAAATTATAGTGAGGATTTAATAGAAGTGCTTACATAGGTGCCTTTTTAATTGAAATTGCACAATAAATGCTAATTCTCCTCATTATCTCAGCTTGGAAAAGTATGTACTATATAATGGGCATGTAGGAACTATTTGTTGAATGGATGAAGTGGCACTTTTTTTTGTTTTAAAAGAGCTTTCTCTTTGAGTTAAAGATATTAAACACTCAAAATCTGTCTTAAAGCTTATAAAATTCAGGTGACTTATTCTGGCATTTTAGGTAAATAAATTAGATAATATCCCATTTTAACATTTATCATAGTGAAACAGTAGCTTTCACAAATGGTGACCTGGATATAAACATTAGAAATGACTAATTTTCTTATTGAATTTCAGCAATTTAGTATATATTAGTATAACTATTTAACATTATTTATATATGTCTTAAAAGGGTCCGATGTGGGAAACCCTCTGAAATTCTAGTGCTCACAATATTATATTTATGGATAGATGTACAAAATGAAAACTGTTTGCTAACAAATTAAGTCTATTCTTCTCTTTCACAATATAGAAATAAATGTTTCCTGTATGCTTTCACTTATTTAACAGACTTGTTCACATCAAACAAATGGTCTTGTTCGTTAAACTCAATTTAATTTGATTGCACCTTTTCACTATATAGATTCTATATCATAAAAAATGGGGTTTCATATTTTTTAGCCTTAATTCTTGCACAATATAAGATAGTAATTATTTTGATTTCTTACTTTCCTCCTCATAATAGTGGGAAATACTATACCCTCTAAGTTGATGATTTATTATAATTTCCCAAAACTATTTTTACAGGCAGATGAAGTTTGACTGAAAATAATTATATTGAATTGCAAGGCACTTGCAGAAATAAGTACTTGCATTTTTTTTTAGATCATATCTAATAAGTAAGAATTGTTCATAGCAGCTGGTGAAAGAGGACTGTGGCTAAAAATTACCTCTATTCTCAGTATAAAACCCAATAAACTCTCATAATAGCAGACTACACCCATGAAATCCCATGCATTTCAAAATCATTTATAAAATATTCAAGTTTCAATACTGTATTCTTTTTTTATACACTTATTTTTTCTGGGATAATTGAAGATCCACTCCATATATATATATATAAATTTAATGGTACCATTCTTAATCAAGAAATATATAGAAAAGAATGCTTGATATTAAGGTGGGATGTGCAGGGGGAAAGACAGGAATATTACTTAAACAGTTCATGTTGGCGCAGCAAGAATTAAAAAAGTAAAATGAAATGTCTTGAGAGGGTATTCGACCTGGGAATATGTCACAAAATCATGGAAGTATACTGAAATTTAATTTTTTTCTGGTTCTCAAAAATATTTAGTACATCGAACTCCTTCATGAATTGAGTATAGTTTATTATGAAACATTTCAGTATGTTTGTTGTGGTTGAAACCTTTAGGAAATATTCAGAATATATTTGTCGTATACTTTAGTCCACTATGGAGCCACGGTAAAAAAGACTCCTAGATATTTTTAAACCATTGCCATTTTCAAAAGCTCCATGCTTACATTTCTAACAGTTTTCAAAAGAAATATGTAAACTGCTGCTCTCCTGCTGAGGAGTGAAATTAATGATTGGTGGGCTGCATTTCAACAGACCATTTACCTTCTATTGTCATAAATATTAGCTGTCTGACAAGACACTATTAACTAGTCTGCAGGAAACTAATTGCTGAAAAGGCTTACAGGTGCTTTTATAACAAAAGTTATAAAAATGCCAAAAACTGACAGTAAGAGCACAGGAACTCTTGACAGCATCCTAAGAAAGTCAACGTTTTTCTGCTCATGAGAGATGGATTGTAGTACCTGTGTCCCTGACAGATCAGTTTACCTTTTAATGCAGAACAAAGAGAAGGTTGCAGGCTGTCAAACACTTCAGCAAATAAGAAAAATGGTATAACCTTGAGGTTCAGTTGAAAATAATTGTGCCCGTTAGGTAGATTCTGTAAATCACTCAGGTATGTTTTAATTTCTTAGAATTTAGTAGGCATTGACTTCTTATTCGAAAAAGACATTTCATCTGAAATGTTTTATTTTTGTTAGGGCAATATTGCAAGAGTAGAAACATAATTCAGTTGTCTAAAATATAAAAAAGTATCCATATTGGATTTGGTAAAATTTAAGTTTTATAACAGTAATTCCCCCCCCCCCACACACACACACCCGACACACACACCTTAATTTGCTTTCTCCATAGAATTTTCATTGAATGTGGATTATGAGTTACCCTGTTTTCAGTAGTTGTCTGTGTTGGATATTAATTTGCCTTCTCAGAGTTCATTGCCTTTTCAGTAAGATGGTATTTAAACCATGCAAATTTTCATAAATCAGTTCCTGGAATATATTATTTTTACTCTTTCAGAAAATGACTACAGAAAATTTAGTCTTCCTCCATTGCCCTCAATGCGGTGAATCTCTATAAAAGATTTTCCTGAACTTTCCCAAATAGATTTTATTCCTTTAGCCCTCATGTGTCCTCTCAGTATGATACAATCTCTATCCATTGCATTTATTTGGATTTTTCTTGAATCTTTGATAATTCCTAATTGTGTGCATTGCATTTATTTTATTATTATAATATTTGGTGTGCTCAAGATGCCTCCTTCACACTACACACTCCATTAGAGTCATTTCTGATTGGTATTTATATATATTCTTAAAATAAATGTATTGCTTACGTATTCACTTTATACTTCAATGTATATGTCTAATTTCTCATATTTAAATTAAACTTAACATAGGAAGAATATTACTTTTACCTTGTTTCAAATTTTTGTTCTTGATAAATACCATTTAACCTCATCAATTTCTTGAATTCATGGTTTTTACATGTTTTTAAAAATCCATATTATACAGACTTAGGATAAATTAATACTTCTAAAATTTAGAGTAATGTAATTGTATTCCCTATAAAACCCAAATGATTTTTGTATATATGTGAATATGCTGAAATACTCTGTAGATTAGAGCGTTGATTCTTCTCGATGCAAAAAATGAATTAGTTTTTTGAGAATAGAATTAGTTCATTATCACAATACAGTATGCTGCTATTTCCCATTCCCAATGGAGCACTGAGCTGTTCTTGTTTGGACAAGACTAAATAGTCCTACATTTCTGGGAATATTATTTGGAAGAAAGAGAAATCTGCAAATTTTAACTTTAAATTCCCTGATGTTATTTTTTTGTTCCAAGATCTGTCTAGTTTTTTTTGTGTTTTTTTTTTTTAATTCTCACCCAAGGATATTTTTCCATTGATTTTCAGAGAGAGTGGAAGAGAGGGAAAGACAGAGAGAAATACCAATGTGAGAGAAACACATTGATTGGTTGCCTCCTACATGTGCCATGACCAGAGCCCTGGCAAGAGAGGAGCCTGCAACCAAGGTACATGCCCTTGACCAGAATTGAACCCAGAACCCTTCGGTCTGCAGGCTGATGCTCCATCCACTGAACCAATCCTCTATACTACTAGAGCCCCAGTTAGAGCTATGTCTAGTTTTTTATAGAGTAAAAAAATGACTTATTTTCTTATAGACTCTGATAGGCTACAAAATCAGTTACATTATATAAAGACATAATTAACTTTTGTTCGAAGACCTATTTTATCTTCATATTTAAGATTTGGGGTTCTTTCTGGATCATACCAACTTGAATCTCATACATTGTGTGCATGGGTGATTATCAGCTAATTGATTGATCAAGATAATATGGTATGAGGGACTCATGGTTAACTAATAATATTTTTTTATATATATTTAACATGCTGAGGATTACCCAAAGTTTGTTAAAAGATTCTACCTTTTAATTGCAAGATGCAGCTCAACTAGTATAAAAACTGTATTTAAAGAAAAAATGTAATAAATTTAAAAATCTGAGAAAAATATTAAATAATTATTTCATATAATTCAAATAGAGTTTAGCATTTCTATGAAACATTAAAAAATATAGAAAATATGTCAGATATTTACATTTTTAAATAATCACAAATCATAAGCTATGTAGCAATGAAGAGAATATATATAGATTACTGGCACTGTAGATACAACTGTAAATGCCTTCTTGCAGTTTAATTTTTCTATTATAATTTTATATACTACTAGAGGCCTGGTGCACAAAAATTTGTGCACTTGGCAAGGGGGGGGAGGTGTCCCTCAGCCTGGCCTGTGCCCTCTCACAGTATGGAACCCCCAGAGGATGACCACCTGCTGGCTTAGGCCTGCTCCCCAGGGGATTGGGTCTAAGATGGCAATCAGACATCCTTCTGGCAGCCCGGCAGCCCTCAGGGGATGTCCACTTG